>NC_087369.1:30634209-30966709 GCF_030014295.1 Loxodonta africana
GTATTGCTTGGGAAGAAACAGGATCCTAAAACTTGGGATGGTGACAAATGGGCAAATAATCAGGAAGCAAGGGACATTGAGCCCCTAAATTCCATTGAATCCTTCCTGCCAACAGAACCAGCCCTCTTACTCCCAGCTGAAGAGATTACTCCATTTATGTCGGCTAAGCCACCCTCCCCAGTAAAACCATTATCCCTTCCACCCTCTTCTGATGAGGTTAATACAATCATCCTTGAAGAGACTTTGTCTGAGATATCTCCTGGGGTGTTGTCTGGGGCAGCACCTGAAGCAGATACCTTAAAAGACATTGCTAAATGTCACCAGGACCCATCCTCAACACCCATTTTGGCTTCAAGACCTATAACTAAAGTCCCAGCGAACCCCAAGAGGTAAAGTACAAAGTATGACCCAGGAAGAGGTATACTACACTCCAATAGAGCTGCTTAACTAATATGTACAAACAGATACCTGTGGAATATGTGTGGGAATGGCTCTTAAGTGTGTGGGATAATGCTGCAAGGAATGTAAAGTTGGATCAGCCTGAGTTTATTGACACGGCCCCACTAAGTACAGATTCTTCATTCAGTGCTTTAGCTCAAGAGGTAAGGAAAGGGTCTAATAGTTTATCTGATTGATTCACTGAAGTATGGATTAAGCAGTGGCCTACACTAAATCGAGTTGAAATGCCAGGCCTGTCTTGGTATACTGTACAAGAAGTTATCCAAAGGCTTAGGGAAATGGGCATTAGAGTGGATTTATCAGGTTGGGCCCACAGACCCACTCATGGAGTGCCTAGAAGACACACGTTTTACCACCATAGTGAGGAACAATCTTGTGAAGGGATCCCCAGCATCCTTGAAGACTGTTGTGATTGCTACTTTATGTAAGTCAGATTTGACAGTGGAAACTCCCCTAACTGAATTAAGACATCTAACTGATTGGACCCTGAGGTGGTAGAAGTCAAGTTGTAGCACTTAATTGACAAAGACAAGGAGGACATGGTTACCATAATGGGTAGCAGAGTCAAAGCAATAAACAGAATATTCTGATTTGTATGGACTTATGGTGTTGATTAGTTAGTTATAGCGTCCTTAGGAGCGAAATGGATGGAAAATACATGTCTGTCAGTTTGTCGTATTGTGGGGGCTTGCGTGTTGCTGTGATGCTGGAAGCTATGCCGCTGGTATTCAGATACCAGCAGGGTCACCCATGGAGGACAGGTTTCAGCTGAGCTTCCAGACTAAGACAGACTAGGAAGAAGGACTTGGCAGTCTACTTCTGAAAAGCATTAGCCAGTGAAAACCTTATGAATAGCAGTGGGACATTGTCTGATATAGAGCTGGAAGATGAACCCCCCAGGTTGGAAGGCACTCAAAAGACGACTGGGGAAGAGCTGCCTCCTCAAAGTAGAGTCAATTTAATGACGTGGATGGAGTAAAGCTTTCAGGACCTTCATTTGCTCATGTGACATGACTCAAAATGAGAAGAAACAGCTGCAAACATCCATTAATAATCGGAACCTGGAATGTACCAAGTATGAATCCAGGAAAATTGGAAATGGTCAAAAATGAAATGGAATGCATAAACATCGATATTCTAGGCATTAGTAAGCTGAGATAGACTGGTATTGGCTATTTCGAATCAGACAATCATATAGTCTACTATGCTGGGAATGACAACTTGAAGAGGAATGCTGTTGCATTCATCGTCACAAAGAACATTTCATGATTTATCCTGAAGTACAACGCTGTCAGTGATAGGATAATATCCACACACCTACAAGGAAGACCACTTAATATGAATATTATTCAAATTTATGTACCAACCACTAAAGCCAAAGATGAAGAAACTGAAGATTTTTATCAGCTGCTGCAGTATGCAATTGATTGAACGTGCAATCAGGTTGCATTAAAATTAATGGTGATTGGAACGCAGAGGTTGGAAACAAAGAAGGACCGGTAGTTGGAAAATATGGCCTTGGTGATAGAAACAATACTGGAGATCCAATGATAGAATTTTGCAAGACCAATGACTTCTTCATTGCAAATACCTTCTTTCACCAAGATAAAGAGCGACTATACACATAAAAAAAAAAAAAAAAAAAAACACATGGACCTTGCCAAATGGAACACACAGGAATCAAATTGACTACATTTGTGGAAAGAGACAATGGAAAAGCTCAATATCATCAGTCAGAACAAGGCCAGGGGCTGCCTGTGGAACAGACCATCAATTGCTCATATGCAAGTTCAAGGTGAAACTGAAGAAAATCAGAGGAAGTCCATGAGAGCCAAAATATGACCTTGAGTACATCCTACCTGAATTTAAAGATCATCTCAAGAATAGATTTAATACATTAAACAGTAGTGGCCGAAGATCAGAGGAGTTGTGGAATGACATCAAGGACATCATCCATGAAGAAAGCAAGAGGTTATTGAAAAGACAGGAAAAAAAGAAAAGACCAAGATGAACGTCAGAGGAGACTTTGAAACTTGCTCATGAATGTCGAGCAGCTAAAGCAAAAGGAAGAAATGATGAAGTAAAAGAAATGAACAGAAGATTTCAAAGGGTGGCCTGGAAGACAAAGTAAAGTATTATAATGACATGTGCAAAGAGCTAAGAGATAGAAAACCAAAAAGGAAGAACACGCCCGGCATTTCTCAAGCTGAAAGAACTGAAGAAAAAATTCAAGCCTCGAGTTGCAATAGTGAAGGATTCTATGAAGAAAATATTAAACGACACAGGAAGCATCAAATGAAGATGGAAGGAATACACAGAGTCAGTATACCAAAAAGAATTAGTCGACGTTGAACCATTTCAAGAGGTAGCATATGAACAGGAACTGATGCTACTAAAGAAAGAAGTCCAAGCTGCTCTGAAGGCATTGGGGAAAAACAAAGCTCCAGGAATTGACGGAATAGCAATTGAAATGTGTTGACAAACAGGTGCAGCACTGGAGGTGCTCACTCGTCTATGCCAAGAAATATGGAAGACAGCTTCCTGGCCAACTGACTGGAAGAGATCCATATTTATGCCTATTCCCAAGAAAGGTGATCCAACCAAATGCAGAAATCATAGAACAATATCATTAATATCACATGCAAGCAAAATTTTGCTGAAGATCATTCAAAAACAGCTGCAGCAGTATATCGACAGGAAACTGCCAGAAATTCAGGCTGGTTTCAGAAGAGGATGTGGAACCAGGGATATCATTGCTGATGTCAAATGGATCCTGACTGAAAGCAGAAAATACCAGAAGGCAGTTCACCTGTGTTTCATTGACTATGCAAAGGCAGTCGACTGTGTGGATCATAACAAACTATGGATAACATTGCAAAGAATGGGAATTCCAGAACACTTAATTGTGCTCCTGAGGAACCTTTACATAGTTCAAGAGGCAGTTGTTCAGAAAAAACAATGGGATACTGATTGGTTTCAAGTCAGGAAAGGTGTGCATCAGGGTTGTATTCTTTCACCATACCTATTTAATTTGTATGCTGAACAAATTATGCGAGAAGCTGGACTATATGGAGAAGAACAGGGCATCAGGATTGGAGGAAGACTCATTAACAACCTGCGTTATGCAGATGACACAACCTTGCTTGCTGAATGTGAAGAGATCTTGAAGCACTTACTAATGAAGATCAAAGACCACAGCCTTCAGTATGGATTCCACCTCAACATAAAGAAAACAAAAATCCTCATAACTGGACCAGTGAGCAACATCATGATAAACAGAGAAAAGATTGAAGTTGTCAAGGATTTCATTTTACTTGGGTCCACAATCAACACCCGTGGAAGCAGCAGTCAAGAAATCAAATGACACATTGCATTGAGTAAATCTGCTGCAAAGGACCTCTCTAAAGTGTTAAAAAACAAAGATGTCACCTTGAAGACTAAGGTGCACCTGACCCAGGCCATGGTATTTTCAATCTCATCATATGCGTGTGAAAACTGGGCAATGAATAAGGAAGACCGAAGAAGAATTGATGCCTTTGAATTGTGGTGTTGGTGAAGAATATTGAGTATACCACAGACCACCAAAACAACAAACAAATCTGTCTTTGAGGAAGTGCAATCAAAATGTTCCTTGAAAGCAAAGATGGCGAGACTGCGTCTTACATACTTTGGACATATTGTCAGGAGGGATCAATCCCTGGATAAGAACATCATGCTTGGCAAAGTACAGGGTCAGTGGAAAAGAGCAAGGCCCTGAATGGGTTGGATTGACACAGTGGCTGCAACAATGACCTCAAGCATAGCAACGATTGCGGGGATGGTGCAAGACCAGGCAGTGTTTTGTTCTGTTGTGCATAGGGTCACTATGAGTAGGAACCGACTGGACGGCACCTAACAACAACAAGAACAATTTACTTTATATATACGAACAAAGGAATCCTAAGTCAAGTGAACTGCAGTCTTACTTGAATCACCAGAATAGTCAGAGTCCCTCAATCAATCCCCAGACGTGAGGCAGTTTACAGATATACAATCCCTTGAATGAAGGGGAGGTCAGGTCCCCTTGAGGAAGGACCCCACTACTGCCAAAAATGTATACTGAGGTCATCTTTTGGTGAGCATTTAAATGAGACACAAATATCTTCATTTCTTTGGCCCATTCAGAGAGGTCTACCCACATACCTATTTGCCATACCTCCTCGTCACCAATTGTCCAATCATGTTCCTTCCGAGTCCCTGACTGTTCAGTGAAACCCTTGGCCACAACCCGTGAATCAGAATACATTTGCACATCCAGCCATTTCTCCTTCCAAGCAAAGTGAACAACCAGGTGCATTGCTCAAAGTTCTGCCTATTGCAGGGATTTCCCTTCACCACTGTCCTTCAGAGAAGTTATTAAAAAGGGGCTGTAATGCTGCCACTCTCCACTTTCAAGTGGTTCCTGCAAGTCATGCAAAACCATCTGTAAACCAGGCACAAGTTTTCTCTTCCTCAGTCAACTGATTATAAGGAACTCCCCATGAGGTCATAGGTGCAGACTGGGAGAGGGAAGATAATGCGACAGGAATGGAGATCGTGGGAATTTGGGCCACTTCCTCACGTAACTTACTTGTGCCTTCAGGTGCTGCTTGGGCCCGATCTCATGTACACCACATCCTTTTAATTATGTAGTGCTGTGCACATCTGGTTTTATGACTCTGTGGATCAGACAACACCCAATTCATCATGTGTAGCTCAGGCCACATGGTGACTAGGTGGCTTATGGCTAGGCATTCGATCTCTACTACAGCCCAAGTCAAAAGCTGTTTCTCAAAAGGAGAGTAGTTATCTTCAGAGGATGGCAGGGCTTTGCTTCAAAATGCTAAGGGTCTACACTGGGATTCATCAACAGAAGATTGCCATATACTCCAAACAGCACCTTTATCTGCCAGTGAAACTTCCAGACCCATTGGATCAGCTGGATTATATGACCCAAGTGGCAGAGCAGCTTGCACAGCAGCCTGAATCTGTTGCAGACCCTTCTCTTGTTCTGGGCCCGACTCAAAACTAGCAGCTTTTCAAGTCCCTTGATAAAAAGGCTGGAGTAGTACACCCAAATGAAGAATATGTTGTCTCCAAAATCCAAAGAGGCATGCCAGGTGTTGTACCTCCTTTTTTAGTTGTAGAAGGGGACAGATGCAACAATTTACACTTCACTTTATAAGGAATGGAGCCCTAGCAGCCAGTGGTTAAGTGTTAGCCTGCTAACCAAAAGGTCAGCAGTTCAAATCCACCAGCGGCTCCTTGGAAACTCAAAAATATCTGAAAACGGGCATGTAGTAGGATTCATCATCCCTGCATCCTTCAAGTCCTTGATGGTGGCAATAACTCTGCAGTCTGTCCAGGAATGCAGTATTGCTTTTGGTTTACTATTTTCCTAGGTTGGGATGGTTCTACTAGCTTCCACTTGGCTTTTCCTACCATAATAGCCCTTACTCCACATGTTGGTGATCCAGTGTTGGGGTTCTGCCAGTTGTTGTGTATGTCTATTCCAATTATGCACTCTGGAACTGGGGAAATCACTACAAGATGGGTTCAGGGACCCATGGGACATACTGTGAGATGAAGTTGAGCTAAGACTCCATTATTAACTTTCATATACCCCTACTCTGACTGGTGGGCCACAGTGATGTTTTGGGTCTCCTGGAATTAGTGTCAGTTCAGAGCCAGTGACCAGTAGTTACCGAAAAGCTTGATTATTTCCTTTTCCACATTTAACAGTCACTCTTGTAAAAGGCCACAGGTCCCTTTAGCGAAGGAAGGGAGAAATATTAACAGTGTAAATTTTTGGCAGTATAGTGGGATCCTACCTCAAGGGGACCTGGCCTCCCCTTCATTCAAGGGGTTGTATATCTGTAAACTGCCTCACATCTGGGGATTGATTGAGGAGGATTTTAATAACCAAGTGGATAGGATGACGGTTTCTGTGGAAACCAGTCATCTTCTTTCCCTAGCCACTCCTGTCATTGCTCAATGGGCTCATAAACAAAGTGGCCATGGTGGCAGGGATGGAGGTTATGCATGGGCTCAGCAACTTGGACTTCCAGTTACCAAGGCCAACTTGGGTACAGCCACTGCTGAGTGCCCAATCTGCCAGCAGCAGAGACCAACACTGAGTCCCCAGTATAGCATCATTCCTCAAGATGATCAGCCAGCAACCTGGTGGCAAGTTGATAATATTGGGCTGTTTTCATCACAGAAAGGGCAGCATTTTGTTTTCACTGGGATGGACATTTTCTCTGGGTATGGGTTTGCCTTCCCTGCACATAATGCTTCTGCCAAAATTACCGTCTATGGACTTACAGAATGCCTCATTCACTGTTATGGTATCCCACACAGCATTGCCTTGGATCAAGGAACTCACTTCATATCATATGAAGTGAAGTAATGGGCCCATGCTCATGTAATTCACTGGTCTTACCATGTTCCCCATCAGCCTGGGGCAGCTGGCTGATAGAATGATGGAATGGCCTTCTAAAGACACAATTCTGGTGCCACCTAGGTGGCAATATTTTGCAGGGTTCTGGCAATGTTCTTCCAGGAGGCTGTATATGTCCTAAATCAGCATCCAATATATGGTGCTGTTTCTCACATAGCCAGAAATCACAGGTCTAGGAATCGAGGTGTGGAAATGGAAGTGGTGCCACTCACTATTACCCCTAGTGACCCACTGGCAAAATTTTTGCTTTCTGTCCGCGTGACCCTATGCTCTGTGGGGTTAGAGGACTTAGTTTCAAAGGAAGGAATGCTCCCGCCAGGAGACACGACATTGATTCCATTGAACTGGAATCTAAGAATTCCATCTGGGTACTTTGGGCTCTTCATACTTCTGTATCAACAGGCATATATGTGTGTGTGTGTGTGTGTGTAGCAAATATGTTTTTCTTCTCTTCCTTATCCCATTACTTATAAAATATAAGATAAACTGGCCTAGTATGTTTTTGGCTGTTAGTTGTATCATGCTGGGTGCAAGTATGACTTTATAATTGTCTTTATTTAGAGATTATGGATGGTTTAAGGAGATGTGTACAGGTGTAAGTTGACAAGGGCTGGACTGAGACGGCTAATGTTATGTGTCAACTTGGCTAGGCTATGATTCTCAGTGGTTTGGCAGACATTGGACTGATTGCTCCTCCATAATGTAATATAATATAATAATACAATATAATAAAATAATACAATTTAACAAAATAATACAATATTAATAAAATAATACAATGTAATAAAATATAATACTGCAGTATACTATACTTTTTTAATACTATAGTATAATATACTCTAATATACTATACTATAATCTAATCTAGTCCACCATACTCCAGCATACTCCACCATGCTACACCATACTATACTATAATCTACTCCACTATACTCCATTATACCATACTATACAGTTTTTTATACTGTACTGTACTATACTATACTGCACTACACTATACTATAGTATACTGTAGTACAATATACTTTAATATACTATACTATAATCTAATCTAATCTAGTCTACCATACTCCAACATATTATACCATACTCTAATTTACTCCACTACACTATACTCCACTATACTCCAGTATACTATACTCCACTACACTCCAGTATAGTACACTCCACTATATTCCAGTATACTATACTCCACTACACTATACTCCACTATACACCAGTACACTATACTCCGGTACACTACACTCTGGCACACTATACTCTGGCATACTATACTCCACTGTACCCCAGCATACTATGCTCCACTACACTCCAGTATACTACACTCCACTATATTCCAGTATACTGTACTCCACTACACTATACTCCACTATACACCAGTACACTATACTCCTGTACACTATACTCTGGCATACTCTACTCCAGTATACTACACTCCACTATACTCCAGTATACTGTACTCCACTATACTCCAGTATACTGTACTCCACTACACTCTACTCCACTATACACCAGTGCACTATACTCCGGTACACTATACTCCAGCATACTATGCTCCACTATACTCCAGTATACTACACTCCACTATGCTGCAGTATACTATACTCCAGTATACTACACTCCACTATACTCCAGTATACTATACCGCACTATACTCCAGTATACTGTACTCCACTATGCTATACTCCACTATACTCTGGTAGACTATACTCCGGTATACTATACTCCAGTATACTATACTCCACTATACTCCAGTATGCTATACTCCACTATATTCCTCTATCCTATCCTCCCCATCCTATCCTCCCCTATCCTATCCTCCCCTATCCTATCCTCCCCTATCCTATCCTCCCCTATCCTATCCTCCCCTATCCTATCCTCCCCTATCCTATCCTCCCCTATCCTATCCTCCCATATCCTATCCTATCCTATCCAGACGAGTTGTGGAATGACATCAAGGACATCATCCATGAAGAAAGCAAGAGGTCGCTGAAAAGACAGGAAAGAAATAAAAGACCAAGATGGATGTCAGAGGAGAGTCTGAAACTTGCTCTTGAGCACCGAGCAGCTAAAGCAAAAGGAAGAATTGATGAAGTAAAAGAACTGAACAGAAGATTTCAAAGGGCCTCTCGAGAAGACAAAGTATTATAATGACATGTGCAAAGAGCTGGAGATGGAAAACCAAAAGGCAAGAACACTCTCGGTGTTTCTCAAGCTGAAAGAACTGAAGAAAAAATTCAAGCCTCGAGTTGCAATAGTGAAGGATTCCATGGGGAAAATATTAAACAACACAGGAAGCATCAAAAGAAGATGGAAGGAATACACAGAGTCATTATACCAAAAAGAATTAGTCAATATTCAGCCATTTCAAGAGGTGGCATATGATCAGAAACCGATGGCACTGAAGGAAGAAGTCCAAGCTGCTCTGAAGGCATTGGTGAAAAACAAGGCTCCAGGAATCGATGGAATATCAATTGAGATGTTTCAACAAACAGATGCAGCTTTGGAGGTGCTCACTCATCTATGCCAAGAAATATGGAAGACAGCTTCCTAGCCAACTGACTGGAAGAGATCCATATTTATGCTTATTCCCAAGAAAGGTGATCCAACCAAATGTGGAAATTATAGAACAATATCATTAATATTACATGCAAGCAAAATTTTGCTGAAGATCATTCAAAAATGGCTTCAGCAGTATATTGACAGGGAACTGCCAGAAATTCAGGCCGGTTTCAGAAGAGGACATGGAACCAGAGATATCATTGCTGATGTCAGATGGATCCTGGCTGAAAGCAGAGAATACCAGAAGGATGTTTACCTGTGTTTTATTGACAATGTAAAGGCATTCGACTGTGTGGATCATAACAAACTATGGATAACACTGCAAAGAATGGGAATTCCAGAACACTTAATTGTGCTCATGAGGAACCTTTACATAGATCAAGAGGCAGTTGTTCGGACAGAACAAGGGGATACTGATTGGTTTCAAGTCAGGAAAGGTGTGCGTCAGGGTTGTATTCTTTCACCATACCTATTTAATCTGTATGCTGCACAAAGAATCTGAGAAGCTGGACTATATGAAGAAGAACGGGGCATCAGGATTGGAGGAAGACTCATTAACAACCTGCGTTATGGAGATGACACAACCTTGCTTGCTGAAAGTGAAGAGGACTTGAAGCTCTTACTAATGAAGATCAAAGACCACAGCCTTCAGTATGGATTCCACCTCAACATAAAGAAAACAAAAATCCTCATAACTGGACCAATGAGCAACATCATGATAAACGGAGAAAAGATTGAAGTTGTCAAGGACTTCATTTTACTTGTATCCACAATCAACAGCCATGGAAGCAGCAGTCAAGAAATCAGAAGACGCATTGCATTGGGCAAATCTGCTGCAATCGACCTCTTCAAAGTGTTGAAGAGCAAAGATGTCACCCTGAAGACTAAGTTGCGCCTGGCCCAAGCCATGGTATTTTCAATCGCATCATATGCATGTGAAAGCTGGACAATGAATAAGGAAGACCGAAGAAGAGTTGATGCCTTTGAATTGTGGTGTTGGCAAAGAATATTGAATATAACATGGACTGCCAAAAGAATGAACAAATCTGTCTTTGAAGAAGTGTGGCCAAAATGCTACTTAGAGGCAAGGATGGCGAGACTGCGTCTTACATACTTTGGACATGTTGTCAGGAGGGATCAGTCCCTGGAGAAGGACATCATGCTTGGCGGAGCACAGGGTCAGTGGAAATGAGGAAGACCCTCAACAAGGTGGATTGACACAGTGGCTGCAACAATGAGCTCAAGTATAACAACGATTGGAAGGATGGCTCAGGACCGGGCAGTGTTTCGTTCTGTTGTGCATAGGGTCACTACGAGTCGGAACTGACTCAATGGCACCTAACAACAACAATATAGTCTAACATACTATACTATAATCTACTCTACTCTACTATTCTCCACTATACTCAACTATATTCCACTATACTATATTATGCTATGCTATGCTATGCTATGCTATGCTATGCTATGCTATGCTATGCTATGCTATGCTATGCTATGCTATGCTATGCTATGCTATGCTATGCTATGCTATGCTATGCTATGCTATGCTATGCTATGCTATGCTATGCTATGCTATGCTATGCTATGCTATGCTATGCTATGCTATGCTATGCTATGCTATGCTATGCTATGCTATGCTATGCTATGCTATGCTATGCTATGCTATAATCACCTCCATGATGAGATCTGGTATGAGCAGCCACTCAGTTGAAAAGAGAGTTTCCCTGGGTTTGTGGCTGCTTCCAGTATGTAAATGGATGTTTGAGCAAGGCTTACTCTCTCTCTGGATCCTGCAGCTGACTTGTCATCATCTCACCTTCGGTTCATGGGCTGAGAGCCAGCAGCCTGCTGTCTGACCTGCTGATTTTGGGTTGGTCAGCCCCTGTAATCATGCGAGTCAGGAGAAGTCTCCAGCCTGATACATGACCCATGGATTTTGGAACTTGCCAGCCTCCACAACTATGTGGGCCATTTCCTTGAATTAAATCTCTATATATGAGCCAGAATTAACTCGATGGCAACTGGTTTGGTTTTTGGTTTTTTATCTAAAAATGTGTAAATATGATTTAGTGGTTTTGCTCCTTTAGAGAACCTAGCCTTGGTATGGATATTTAGGGTTGTGGGTTCATGGGACATGTCAGTTCATTGGCCTAATAATGTGTTTAGTGCTTCTGTTCTACCTCCTAGTTCACTGCATAGTGCCTGTGGTCTCAAAAGATTGCAAGTGGCCATCCAAGGCACAACAATTGATATCTATTCACCTGGAGAAATTAGGAAGAAGGAGAATCAGGAATAAGAGGAGAATATGGAATGTGTGGCTAATTGCTGCCATGAGCAACTGGCTTCTTTGCCATGAGACCAGAATAACTGGATGGTGCCCAGCTACTATTAATGAACATTTTAATAAAAAATTCTATAGAAGAATTCTGATCAAAGGGGGGGAAATGCAGAGCAGAATTTAAAATTTTCATGGACTCCAGACTTTCTGGAGCTGTGGAGGCTGGATGAACCCCTGAAACTATTGCCCTGAGATAATCTTTAAACCTTAATCCTTGAACAAAAATATCCCCTGAGGTCTTAAAACCAAACCATAGGTTAGCTTACCTAGTAAAAAATGTCTGACTTGAGTGTTATGCTCTTTTGAGAGAGAGAGAGAGAGATTTATATCAAGGAAACAGCTCACACGATTGTAGAGGCTGGAATGTCCCAAGTTCGTGGATCAGGATAGGGGCTTCTCCTGATTCACAGAGCTGCATGGGCTGGCGAACCCAAGATTGGCAGGTCAGAGAGCAGGGCTGTTGCTCACAGGCTGTGAAGATTGATGAATCCAAAGATTGGCAGGTAAGCTGCTAGCTCAAGTCCCAAGAACCAGAGGTCAGAAAACAAGATGCAGCTGTGGGATCCAGACAAGGTAAAAGCCAGAACATCCACTTATATTCGGGTGCAGGCTACATGCCCAAGGAAACTCCTTTTCAACTGATTGGCTACTCACAGCAGATTCCATCACAGGGGTGATCACATATAAACACTGAGAATCATGGTTCAGCCAAGTCGACACTCAATCTTAACCATCGCATCTTTTAAGATCTCTCTACATGGGATCATACAGTACATCATACATAGAAGTACAGCCAGAATGCTCCTTAGAAGGGAAGATGGCAGAACTTTGTATTATATACTTTAGACATGTTGTCAGGAGGAATCAGTCCCTAGAGAAGGACATCATGCTTGGTAAAGTAGACGGTCACCAAAAAAGAGGAAGACCCTCAACAAGATGGATTGGCACAATGGCTGCATCAATGGGCTGAAACATAGCAACAACTTTGAGAATGGCGCAGGACTGGGCAGTGTTTAGTTCTGTTGTACACAGTTTCGCTATGATTCAGAACTGACCTGATGGCACCTAACAACATATGGAATCAAACTGACGAAAGCAACTCGAAAGATTAGATAGGAACCTTAGGGGGCAGTGAATTTATGTTAATGGGGGAGGAACAACTCAAAAAAGGAGGGTGAGAATGGTTGCACGACTTGAAGAATGTAATCAATGTTGCCGAATTGTACATGTAGAAACTATTGAATTAGTGTATATTCTGCTGAGTATATTCTCAACAACAAAAAATAAAGTATAAAAAAAGAAATCCAGCGCCACCACCACCACCACCCTTTTGTGTTCATCTTTTGTCAATAACTCCCTAGCTTTATAAAAGGAGATCCTCTTTAATGAATATTTTCTCTATTGCCATAGCCTAAATACAATCATCTCATTGCATTTTGTCTTTCACAACCCTTCCCTTGTATGTGATGGTGTTCATGACTTTCTATTTGCTTTTAAATTTTTGTTTGCTTATTTGTTTTATTCCCTTAGATATTGGGGGACAGATTATGTGATAAAGTATCCTTCTACCAGCTTAAACTGGAAATTAAACTACAGCTTTTAAACTTTTATGATCTGTATTTGCAAAACAACATTTGAAGATGAAATATGAACCAGATAGACAACACAAAATGTTATCCTAGACCATGTGCTACTAATGTATACTTAAGCCTTGTGAATGATGAACTACTCAGGTATTCAAGCATTAGAGATAATAATGAAATGATTTAATGTAATGAGTCTCAAAAATGGAGGGGCAGGCAGCTTTGGAAAGGAAGTAAAGAATATCACCAAAGAAATTTTTTCTCCATATATTAGGGAAAGCATGTCATTTACATTCATTTATCCCTTCCTCTCCTCACAGCTTATCTTACTCAATCGAAATGGACTGCTTTTGGTTTCTAAAACACAACAACTTCATCATGCTGTTTTGCTTACTTTGGACATACCATCAAGAAAGGCTAATCTCTGGAAAAAGCCATTATATTTGGTAAAGTAGAGGGTCAGCAAAATGAAGGAAACTCTCGTTGAGATAAACTGACATAATAGCCTCAACAATGGACTCAAACATATAAAAAATCATGAAAATGTCACAGGACCGGGCAATATTTTATCAGGTTCATAAAGTCACCATGAGTCAGTACTGATTCCATGGCAACTGACATCAACAACTCCTCTCCTCCCAGTTTATCTTGCTCTATTGAAGTGGGCTGCTTGTGGTTTCTAAAATACAGCAAGCACATTTCCACCTCGGAGATTTTGCACTTGCTGTTTCCTCTTCTGGAATGCTTTTCTCCTAAATATTGTCAATAAAAAGGAAATCTGTTCAACAAAAAGACAACTCAATAAAAAAATGAGCAAAGGTTGACAAACCACTGGCCAAACTGACAAAGGAAAAGAAGATGTAAATAACACATATAAGCAATGAGATAGATGAGTGATCTTACAACAGAACCAACTGAAATAAAAATAATAACAGAGTACTATGAAGAACTGTGCTCTAAGAAATTTGAAAACCCAGAAGAAATGGAAAAATTTCTAGAAATACTTTTGAACAGACCCATAACAAAAGAAGAAATTGAAGATGTCATTAAAAAAAAACTCCCAACAACAACAACACCCTGGCCCAGATGGCTTAGCTGGAGAACTCTACCATTCAGAGAAGAGCTGACACCAATTCTACTCAAACTATTCTAGGACATAGAAAAGAATGGAATACTCCTGAATGCATTCTATGAAGCAAGCATTACCGTGCTACCAAAGCCAGGCAAAAGTACCACTAAAAAAGAAAAGTATGGACCAACATCCCTCATAAATATAGATGGACAAATTTTCAACAAAATCCTAGCCAATAGAATCCAACACCATACCAAAAAAAATAATATATCATGACCAAGTGGGATTCATACCAGGTATGCAAGGATGGTTCAACATTAGAAAATCAGTCAACATAATCCACCAATAAGTAAAACAAAGGAAAAGAACCACATGATCATATTAGTTGATACAGAAAAGGCATTTGATAAATTTCAACACCAATTCCTAATTAAAAACCCTCAGCAAAAATAGAAATGTAAGGGGAATTCCTAAACATAATTAAAGGCACATATACAAAACCAACAGCCAACATTATTCTCAATGGGGAGAGACTGAAAGAATTCCCTTTGAGAAATGGAGCCAGACAAAGATGCCTGTTATCACCACTCGTATTCAGTATTATACTGAAAGTCCTAGCCAGAGCAATAAGGCAAGAAAGAGAAATAAAAGATATCCAAATTGGTAAAGAAGGAGTAAAGGTGCCCCATGTGCAGATGATATGATCCTATACATAGAAAATCCCAGACACTCCACAAGAAAGCTACTGAAACTAATAGAAGGATTCAGCAAAGAGGTAGGGTACAAGGCCAACATACAAAAATCAGTTGGATTTTTCTACACTAACAAAAAGAACTCCAAAAAGGAAATCAGGAAAACAATACCACTTACAATAGCCCCCCAAAAAGATAAAATAAGAATAAACCTAATCAGGGATGTAAAAGACTTAAACAAAACAAAAAACCTACAAAGCACTACTATAGGAAACCAAAAGAGACCTACATAAATGGAATAACATACCATGCTCATGGATAGGAAGATTTAACATTGTGAAAATGTCAATACTACACAAAGCAGCCTATAGATATAATGCAACCCATTATCTAGATTCCATCAACATTCTTTAAAGAAATGGAAAAACTAATCACCGACTTTATATGGAAAGGAAATAGACCCCGGATAAGCAAAACACTACTAAAGAAGAAGAACAAAGTAAGAGGCCTAACACTTCCCAATCTCAGAGTATACTATACAGCCACAGTATAAAGCAGCCTGGTACTGGTACAACAACAAATACATAGACCAATGGAACAGAATTGAGAACCTAGAAGAAAATCCATCTACCTATGGACAGCTGATCTTTGACCAAGAGCCAAAATTCATTAAATGGGGAAGAGATAGCGTCTCTAACAAATGGTGCTGGCACAACTGGATATCCATTAGCAGAAAAATAAAACAGGGTCCATACCTCACACCATACACAAAAACTAACTCAAGGTGGATAAAAGACCTAAATGTAAAATCTAAAACTATAAAGATCATGGAAGAAAGAATAGGGTCAAACATCAAGGCCCTAATTTATGGCATAAATAGACTATCAAACATAATTAGAAATGCACAAACAACAGAAGATAAACTAACATTTGGGACCTCCTAAAAATTAAACAATTATGTGCATCAAAAAAACTTTTCCAAAATAGTAAAAAGAGAATCTACAGACTGGGAAAAAAATTTGGCAATGACACATCTGATATGGCATTAATCTCCAAAATTTATAGAAAACTTCAACACTTCCACAACAAAAAAAGACAAATAATCCAAATAAAATTGGGCAAAGGATGTGAACGGACACTTCACCAAAGGAGACAGTCAGGTGGCCAACAAATACATGAGGAGATGCTTGTGATCATTAACCATTAAAAAAAAATTTTTTTTAGAGAGTTGCAAAACAAAACAACAATGAGATATTGTCTCACCCCAGCAAAAATTGCAATGATAAAAAAAAAAAGAAAACAACAAATGATGGTGAGGGTGTGGGGAGACTGGAACCCTCATACGTTGCTGATGGGATTGTAAAATGATACAATCACTGTGAAAAACTGTATGGCACTTCCTTAAAAAGTTAGAAATAGAGCGACCTTATGATCCAGCAATCCCACTATTAGGTATATATCTTACAGAAATAAGAGCTGTGACACAAATAGATACATGCACACCCATGTTCTTCACAGCATTATTCACAATAGCAAAAAGATGGAAACAACCTAAGTGCCCATCAACTATGAATGGATAAACAAATTATGGTACATACACACAGTGGAATACTACACAACATTAAAAATAATGATGAATCCGTGAAACATCTCATAACATGAATGAACCTGGAGGATATTATGCTAAGTGAAATAAGTCAATCACAAAAGGACAAATATTGTATAAGACCACTATTATAAAAAGTCAAGAAACAGTTTACACACACAAAGAAACATTCTTTGATTGTCACCAGGGATGGGAAGGGGAGGAAAGCAAAATCACTAACTAGATAGTTGACATGTATTAACTTGGGTGAAGGGAAAAGCAGTACACAACAAAGGGGATATCATCATAATATGACCAAGGCAAAGGAGGACACTGGGAGTAATGCAAGAGTAAAAGGAAACAAAGGTAAATACTATTACATACACAATTCTGCAATAACAGTAATAACAAACAATCATTTACAAGTGGATATATAGATACATACGTAAACTGAACAGATGTGGGATGGCACATGGGAGTACACCCAAGAACATATACAGGTTGGGCAGAGGATATTTCTACATACACATTTGTATGCGTTGCAGATATATCTATGTATATAGTGGAACACACAGTGGGCAAAGTTATGAAAATTTCTTAGCCATAACCAAACACCTCGAGGGACTGGGTCACTGGGTTTGAGGGCTTAGGGCCATAGTCTCAGGGGATATCTAGGTCAATTGGCATAACATAGTCCATAAAGACAATATTCTACATCCTACTTTGATGAGTAACACCTGGGTTCTTAAAAGCTTGTGAGCAGACATCTAAGATACAATTATTGGTCTCTTTCCGTCTGGAGCAAAGAAGAGTGAAGAAAAAAAAAACTCAAGGAAACAATTGGTCCAAAGAACTAATGGACCACACAAACCACAGCCTCCACTAGCCTGAGACCAGAAGAACTAGATGGTGTCCGGCTACCACTACCAACTGCTCTGATAGGGATCACAATAGAAGGTCCTAGACAGAGTGGGAGAAAAATGTAGAACAAAATTCAAATTCATAAAAAAAAAAATCAAATTACTGGTCTGCTAGGTACTGGCGGAACCCCCAAGACTAGAGCCCTTAGACACCCATCAAAGTTGGAACTGAACCCACTCCCAGAGATCATCTTTCAGCCAAACAATAGACATGCCTATGAAGTGAACAATAACATCCATGAAGAATGTGCTCCTCAGAACAATCAACCATACGAGGCCAAAAGGGCAGCATTTGCCCAAAAATAAAGTCCAGAAGGCAAGAAGAGGTGGGAAAGATGGGTGAATGGAAACGGGAAACCCAGGGAGGAAGGGGGTAGAGTGTTGTCACATTGAGGGGACTGCAACTAATGTCAAGAAACAAAATGTGTATACATTTTTGAACGGGAAACTAGTTTTCTCCATAAACTTTCACCCAAACCACAATAAAACTGTTGAAAAATAAAATAAGTGAATGGGCAAAGGACATGAACAGACAGTTCACCAAAGACGATATTCAAATGGCCAACAAGCACATGAAAAGATGCTCAGTGTCATTAGACATTGTTGTTGTTGTGTGCCATTCTGTTGATTCTGACTCATAGCAACCCTATAGGACACAGTGGAACACCCCCGTAGGGTTTCCAAGGCTGTAATCTTTACAGAATTAGACTGCCACACCTTTCACCCATGGATCAGCTGGTGAGTTCCAACCATCATCCTTTTGGTTAGCAGATGAGTGCTTAACCACTGTGTCCCCAGGGCTCCATCATTAACCATTAAACTCATAGCTCTCAAGTCAATTCCAACACATAGCGACCCTATTGGACAGAGTAGAACTGCTTCATAGGGTTTCCAAGGAGCAGGTGGTAGATTTGAACTGCCAACCTTTTGGTTATCAGCTGAGTGCTTAACCACTGTGCCCCCAGGGCTCCAGTAGCCATTTAACTAAAAAAAAACCCTTTGCTGTCCAATTAATTCTGACTCATAGAGACCCTGTAGAACAGAGTAGAACTGTAGAAACACAGCGGCTGGTGGATTTGAAGTGCCAGCCTTTTGATTAGCAGCCAGTGCTCTTAACCACTGTCCTACCAGGGCTCACCATTAGCCCAGGGAGATCCAAATAGAAACCACAATGAGATATCACCTCACCCCCGTTAGAATGACAATGCTCAAAAAAATGGAAAACAGGAGGCGGGGCCAAAATGGCTGACTAGGTAGAAGCTACCGTGGATCCCTCTTGCAACAAAGACTCGGGAAAACAAGTGAATCAATCAATACATGACAATCTAAGAACCCTGACCATCAAACACAGATCTGAAGAGTTGGCCTGAGTGACAGAGACTGAGAATGAACAACCACGGGGAAGCGGCGACTGCTTTCGGAGCCTGGAGCCAGCATCCCAGTCAGAAAACCTTGGCGCCGAGCTTTGGACTGGGCGCAGGGGAGCTGAGCACAGCATCCTGAGATGGCGCAAACACAGGATGCAGCCCTAGCCCCCACAAGTGACCTCGGGGGAAGCCCAGCCAGTGCACGCAGGAAGCGTAGTGACGCGGCTGACAGGAGGAGAAGTCACCGGGAGGCAGTGACTGGTTTTGGAGCCGGGAGTGCAGCGTCCCAGCCAGGGAACCTTGGCGCTGGGCTTTGGACTGGGAGCAGAGGAACTAACCATGGCTTCTGAGACAGCGCATGCATGGGACGCGGGCCTGACCCTCGGGGGCAATCTCTACCCAGCCAGCGCACACAGTCAACGCACCCCTCAGGAATCTCAGGTAAAACAGTCATCCCAAGCAAGATAAGTAACTTTGTCTATACTCCGGGGTGCTACTTTCTCCTATTTATCTGAACCCTCCCCTCCCCTTCCCAGGAGGCTTCATTAACATTGGAATTTCCTGAGCCAGAGGGTGAACTGTGCTGCGGTTTTTCTTCCTTTTCTTTTCTTTCTTTTTTTTTTTGGCCTTTTCCTAACCCATTCTCCTGGCCTGAGAGAAGCAGCTACAAAAAACCCAGGGACCAAAAATCCTTCCCTAATTGGACTAAAAACACAGAACCAGCTCCAGCCAAGCATATGTGATCCACAGTCTTGGGCTTTCATCCCTAGAGGGAACAAGGTGGCTATTATAATGCAAAGGCTTTTCTGATAGGGATCTGACTGCAATTGTTTTAGCGGATTACTGGAAAGACAAGTTTTCCAGGTCTGATATCTCTGCATATTCAACAGAGCCCTCACTGACCCACAACAGGGAACTGAGGGCTGAAGCTCCCCTCAGACCACCTAGCCTCCTGCCTTAGGGGTCTAAGGAGGGTGACACCTACCAATCTGTAGAGGTACTTGCATTGGGGGCCTAAGGTACAGCTGCAGAGCCCACCCACCAAAGTGCTTTTGGAATAGAGACACACCTACCTCACTGGCACTTGGGGGAAGCCTGTCAGCATCCTGCCCCCCCACCCAGAGTGTGAACCCCTGCTGCTACTAGAATCTGGTGCACACAACTATCACCACTCCTTCTCAAGGTGGATAGGTGACAGTCTGCACCACACACTTGGTGAGCCAAAATCAGATTCTACTCAAGAATAGTGAATGGACTCTTAGGCTTATATATCTGGTAACAGCCCAAACCAGCTGGTAATAGGACATAAGTGATTCAAGGGCTACAACAATAAAGACAGAGCAATCTATTAGCCCATCTACGTATACTGAAAGAAAACAAAACAAGATAAGACTCAGTGAGCAAATATAGAATAAATCACTACAATATCTTAATGATGGCTCGCAGACAGCAGTCGATATCAAACCACATAAAGAAGCAGACCATGATTGCTTCTACAACTCCCCAAACTAAAGAATCAAAATCTTTCCCAAATGAAGATACGATCCTGTAATTGCCAGATACAGAATATAAAAAACTAATTTACAGAATGCTTCAAGACATCAGGGATGACCTCAGAAATGAAATAAGGCAATCCACAGAAAAAGCCAAGGAACACACTGAAAGCAGTTGAAGAACTCAAAAAGATTATTCAAGAACATAGTGGAAGAATTAATAAGTTGCAAGAATCTATAGAGAGACAGCATTCAGAAATCCAAAAGATTAACAATAAAATTACAGAATTAGACAATGCAATAGGAAGTCAGAGGAGCAGACTCGAGCAGTGGGAATGCAGAGTGGGAGATCTGGAGGACCAGGGAATTGACACCAATATAGCTGAAAAAAAATCAGATAAAAGAATTAAAAAAAATAAAGAAACCCTAAGAATCATGTGGGACTCTATCAAGAAGAATAACTTGTGTGTGATTGGAGTCCCAGAACAGGGAGGGATAACGGAAAACACAGAGAGAATAGTTGAAGATCTGTTGGCAGAAAACTTCCCTGACATCATGAAAGACGAAAGGATATCTATCCAAGATGATCATCGAACCCTATTTAAGATTGATCCAAAAAGAAAATCACCAAGACATATTATCATCAAACTTGCCAAAACCAAAGATAAAGAGAAAATTTTAAAAGCAGCCAGGGATAAAAGAAAGGTCTCCTACAAAGGAGAATCAATAAGAATAAGTTCAGACTACTCAGCAGAAACCATGCAGTCAAGAAGGCAATGGGATGACATATATAGAGCACTGAAGGAGAAAAATTGACAGCCAAGGATCATATATCCAGCAAAACTCTGTCTAAAATATGAAGGCGAAATTAAAACATTTACAGATAAACAAAAGCTTAGAGAATTTGCAAAAACCAAACCAAAGCTACCAGAAATACTAAAGGAAATTGTTTGGTTAGAAAACCAATAATATCAGATACCAGCACAACACAAGGTCACAGAACAGAGCATCCTGATATCAACTCAAATAGGGAAATCACAAAAACAAATTAAGATTAATTTTAAAAAGAAAAAAAGGCTAAAAACAGGGAATCATTGAAGTCAATATGTAAAAGATCACAATAGTCAAAAAGAGGGACTAAATACAGGTGGCACAGATCTGCCATATGGAGAGGGATACAAGGCGATATAGGACAATACAAGTTAGGTTTTTACTTAGAAAATAGGGGTAAATATTAAGGTAACCACAAAGAGGTATAACAACTCCATAACTCAAAATAAAAACCGAGAAAAACATAACGACTCAGCAAACATAAAGTCAAATACTATGAAAATGAGGAACACACAATTTACAAAGAAAAACGTCTCAGCACAAAAAAGTAAGTGGAAAAATGCAATTGTCAACAACACACATAAAAAGGCATCAAAATGACAACACTAAACACATACTTATCTATAATTACGCTGAATGTTTTTTTAAATGGACTAAATACACCGATAAAGAGACAGAGTCTCAGACTGGATAAAGAAACACGATCCATCTATATGCTGCCTACAAGAGACACACCTTAGACTTAGAGACACAAACAAACTAAAACTCAAAGGATGGAAAAAAATATATCAAGCAAACAATAAGCAAAAAAGAAGAGGAGTAGCAATATTAATTTCTGACAAAATAGACTTTAAAGTTAAATCCACCACAAAGGATAAAGAAGGACACTACAACACTACATAATGATTAAAGGGACAATTGACCAGGAAGATATAACCAAATTAAATATTTATGCACCCAATGACATGGCTGCAAGATACATAAAACAAGCTTTAACAGATCTGAAAAGTGAGGTAGAGACCTCCACAATTATAGTAGGAGACTTCAACACACCACTTTCGGAGAAAGACAGGACTTCCAGTAAGAAGCTCAATAGAGACACAGAAGACCTAATTGCTACAATCAACCAACTTGACCTCACAGACTTATACAGAACACTCCACCCAACAGCTACAAAGTATACTTTTTTTTCTAGCACACACGGAACATTCTCTAGAATAGACCACATATTAGGTCATAAAACAAACCTTTGCAGAATCCAAAACATCGAAATATTACAAAGCATCTTCTCAGACCACAAGGCCATAAAAGTGGAAATCAATAACAGAAAAATCAGGGAAAAGAAATCAAATACTTGGAAACTGAACAATATCCTGCTCAAAAAAGACTGGGTTATAGAAGACATTAAGAAGGGAATAAAGAAATTCATAGAATGTAACGAGAATGAAAACACTTCCTATCAAAACCTCTCGGACACAGCAAAAGCAGTGCTCAGAGGTCAATTTATATCGATAAATGCACACATACATAAAGAAGAAAGAGCCAAAATCAGAGAACTGTCCCTACAACTTGAACAAATAGAAAGTGAGCAACAAAAGAATCCATCAGGCACCAGAAGAAAACAAATAATAAAAATTAGAGCTGAACTAAATGAATTAGAGAACAGAAAACCAATTGAAAGAATTAACAAAGCCAAAAGCTGGTTCTTTGAAAAAATTAACAAAATTGATAAGCCATTGGCCTGACTGACAAAAGAAATACAGGAAAGGAAACAAATAACCCGAATAAGAAACGAGATGGGCCATATCACAACAGACCCAACTGAAATTAAAAGAATCATATCAGATTATTATGAAAAATTGTACTCTAACAAATTCGCAAACCTAGAAGAAATGGACGAATTCCTAGAAAAACACTACCTACCTAAACTAACACAATCAGAAGTAGAACAACTAAATGGACCCATAACAAAAAAAGAGATTGAAACGGTAATCAAAAAGCTCCTGACAAAAAGAACCTTGGTCCGGACGGCTTCACTGCAGAGTTCTACCAAACTTTCAGAGAAGAGTTAACACCACTACTACTGAAGGTATTTCAAAGCATAGAAAATGACGGAATACTACCCAACTCATTCTATGAAGCCACCATATCCCTGATACCAAAACCAGGTAAAGACATCACAAAAAAAAAAAAAAAAATTACAGACCTATATCCCTCATGAACACAGATGCAAAAATCCTCAACAAAATCCTAGCCAGTAGAATTCAACAACATACCAAAAAAATAATCCACCACAACCAAGTGGGATTTATACCAGGTATGCAAGGCTGGTTTAATATTAGGAAAACCATTAAGGTAATCCACCATATAAATAAAACGAAAGACAAAAACCACATGATCTTATCGATTGATGCAGAAAAGGCATTCTATTCAATCTGGCTTTCTGTATTCAACATACTCATTTTTCCTTCAGAAATGGTTGATACTTTAAGATCCTTTTTTTTTGTAATCTGGAAAAAATCAAAGTGAATAAAGGAAAAAAGTAGGCAACATATTTTTCTTTCTTCAAGGTGAAAGAGACAGCCATGCATATTAAGCTTAATGCATTTCCAATTATAGCTTTCCTTAAAGCAGAATACCTTTCATGTGTATTTTTGAAGTCTATTTTTCACTTCATAGTAAATTTTACATATTTTATGGATAGCATAATGTAAACCAACCAAGCTAAAAGTATCAATTTCTTGTAATTTTTATGTTGAAATGAATATGAAATCTGAGAAGCAATCAACATTTTGAAATAACTGTGTGTCTGTTTTTAAGAACATACATTTACTTTTCTTTGAACAAGCCTGTTGTAAGAATTAATAAGGAAATTTGTAATGCAACTTGTTCTCCCTCAGAGAAGGAGTTATCTCCTAAAGGAGCAAGAATAAGATGTAACTGTATTCATTAGTTTCAATTCTCACAAAAGTTGTGAGAAGACCTCTCCAGACAAGGGCTTACAGAAAGAACATTAAATGGATAAAGGGTTGTATATTCCGAAGTGATTGAGGGTGTAATACCGGGTATGACTCTCATCCTTTAATAGGACTTGCCATTCAGGAATACAAACTCTACACAAATATGAACTAAAACCTTCAAATTACTATTATGAAACCCTCAAGGGCTTTTGTCCTTGTTTAAAGCTAATGGTTTTAAGGTAATAAAAAAAAATCAGTGTCCACTTAATATACAGCTTCTAAAAATGGTCACTATTATTTTTAATGGCTTTATTAAAAATTCACCATTTTAAGTGTACAATTCAATGATTTTAGTCAATTTACAGGACGGTGCAAACATCTCCACAATCCAGCGTTAGAACATTTCCATCATTCCAAAAATTACCCTTGTGTCCAATTGCAGTTAATCTCCACTCCCACCCCCAGCCCTAGGTAACCATTGATCTGCTTCTGTCTCCTTAAAGTTACTTTTTCCTGAGATTTTATATAAATGGAATCATTTGTAGTCTTTTGCATTTTTCTTCTTTCACTTAGTATAACGTGTTTGAGGTTCATCCATACTGTAGCATGTATTAGTGGTTTGTTTCTTTCAGTTGTTGAATAGTATCCCACTGTACGAAGGAGCCCTGGTGGCACAATGGTTAAGCATTTGGCTGCTAACTGAAAGGTCAGCAGTTCGAACCCACAGGCTGCTCCATGGGAGAAAGATGTGGCAAGACTTACAGCCTTGGAAACCCTGTGGGGCAGGTCTACTGTGTTCTACTGGATGGCTATGAGTTGGAATCAAATTGTCAGCAATCTTTTTTTTAATGACTATACCAGATTTTGTTTATCTATTCATCAGTTGATGGACATTTGGATTGTTTTTGGCTAGAGTGAACAATGCTGCTTTGGACATCTACATATATGTCTATGTGTGGACATATGTTTTCATTCTTCTTGGATAGGTTCTTAGGAGTTAAATTCTGGGACATATGGTAGGTTTCAGTTTAACTTTTTAAGAAACTGCTGAACTGCTTTTCAGAAAGTGAAAACCAACAATGCTTGAGCGTTCCAGTTTCTCCAAGTCCTCACAAACACTTTTTGTGTTTTGAATCAGCCATTCTAGAAGGTATGAAGTGGTATCTCATTGTGGTTTTAATTTTTAATTTCCCTAATGACTAGTGATGATAAACAACTTTTCATATGCTCAGTGCCCATTCACATATCTATTTTGGTGAAATGTCTATTCAAATTTTTTGCTCAGTTTTAAATTGATTTGTTGTCTTATTAATGAGTTTTTAGAGTATATGTCTGGATACAAGTCCTTGATCATATATATTATTTGTAAATATTTTCTCCTAGTCTGTAGTTTACCTTTTCATCTTCTTAATGGTGTCTTTCAAAGTACAAAATTTTGTGTTTTGATGAAGTCCAATTTGTCAATATTTTAAAGGATCATGCTGTTGGTGTCATATCTAAGAACTCTGTCCAATTCAAGGTCACAAAAATTTCCTCGTATGTTTTCTTCTAGAAGTTTAATAGTTTTAGCTCTTAAATTTCAGTCTATAATTCGTCTTGAATTAATTTTTGTGTATGATAACATGTAAGGGTCTAAGTTATTTATTTTTTATACCATGTAGATATTCAATTATACCAGCACATTTCTTGAAAAGATTATCCTTTTCCCCGTGAATTGTCTCAGCATAATTGTTGAAAATCAATTGGCCATAAATTAAGAATTTATGTCAGAAGTCTCAATTCAGTTTCATTGATCTCTATGCCTATTTTTGTGCCAATACCACACTGTTTTGATCACTGTGATTTTATAGTAAGTTTTGAAATTGAGTAATATAAATCCTCCAAATTTATTCTTCTTTTTCAAAATTGTTTTGACTATTCTAGGTCCTTGCATTTCAATATAAATTTTAAAATTAGTTGTCAATTTCTAAAACAATTCCTGCTGGGATATTTAAAAGAGTCATATTGAATTTACAGGTCAATTTGTGGGGAATGCCATCTTTACAATATTGAGTTTTCCCATCTATGAACATGAAATATCTCTTGTTTCATTCAGTTATTCTTTAAATCTCTCAGCAATGTTATGTAGTCTTCAGTGTACAAGTCTTGCATTTATTTTGTTAAATTTATTCCTATGCATTTTATTCTTTTTTATACTATTGTAGACGAAATTGTTTTCTTAATTTCATTTTTGGATTGTTTATTGCTAGTATATAGAATTATGATTAATGCTTTTACTTAATCTTGTATCCTACTGCCTTGTTATGCCCATTTGTTCTAAAATTTGTTTTTTTTAATTCTTCTGGAATTTTTACATAGACAATTATGTCATCTGTAAATAAAGACAGCTTTACATCTTCACTTCTTCCTTTCCGATACGGACGTCATTGATTGATTGATTGATGGGTTGCCTACTGTGCTAACTAGAACTTCCAGTGCAATGTTGAATAGAAGTTGGCAAAAGCAGACATCCTTGTCTTGTATCAGACCTCAGATGAGAGGAGCATTCACTTTTCAAAGGACTTGAAAGTGGGGATGCAAACTTGTACACCAATGTTCATTGCATCATTATTCACAATTCTCAACAAGTGGAGGCAACCCAAGTGTCAATCAACAGATGAATGGATAAATGTGGCATATACACACAGTGGAATATTATTCAGCAATAAACAGAAATGAAGATCTGATACATCCTACCACATGGGTAAATCGTAAAAACGTTATGCTATATGAAATAAACCGGACACAAAAGGTCAAATATCCTATGATCTAACATACATGAAACAAAAGTAAATAAGTGGTTACCAGAAGGTGGGGTAAGAGGGTAATGGACAGGTACTGCATGATTAAGGAGTACTGAGTTTCTGTTTAGGAGTGATGGATCCTTTTGGAGATGGATAGTGGTGATGTTTGCACAACATTGTGAATGTAATTAACATCACTGAATTGTGCTCTTCAAGATGGTTAAAGTGGCAAATTTTTTGTTATAGATACTTTACCACAATAAATTTAAAAAATGTTTATTAGTGTTTAACAGAGGCTAGATGGCGGGGGGAATGGAGAGTTATTGCTTAAGGGGTACTGAGTTTCTGTTTGGGGTGATAAAAACATTTTGGAAATAATAGTGGTGATTGGTTGCACAAGATGGTGACTGTAATTAATATTACTGGATTATTGTACACATAAAAATGGTTAACCACAATCATTTTCTAATGCAACCATGCGTTGCCTACAATAGACACACCTTAAATATAAGGACACATAAAGGTTGAAAGTAAAGGAATGAGAAAATGTTTACCACGCATGCACTAAAAAATAACAGAAAGAAAAAGAAAACTGGAATAGCCAAAGTAATAGCAGACATTGTAGACTTTAAAGCCAAAAAGCATTACTGAAGGTAAGGGCAGAGATTTCACAGTCCTAAAGGATTGATTCAATAGGAAGATATAAAAACATCCATTTATATAAAACTAATAATACAACTTCAATATATTTTAACCAAAAACTGACAAAACTAAAAGAAAATAAATAAAAAAATAAAAACAAGAGCAGAAATAAATGAAGTAAGAGAGAACTGTAAAAAAGCAAAAAACAAACAAACAAACAAAAATGTATCATCAAAGCCAAAATTTGGTTCTTAAAAAGGATTAATAAAATAAACAACTAGCATGGCTGATCAAGTAAAAACAGAGAGAGAGAGAGAGGAGAGAAAAGAGGGATAATGACTTAAATTATCATTATCAGGAATAAAGGATCAGCATCACTACAAATCCCACCGACATTAAACCATAAAAAGGGGATATTACAAATAACTTTATGACAATAAAGTGAACTATTTAGAAAAAATGGACATAATTCTTGAACAGCATAACTGACTAAAAAAGACACAAGTAGAAATTAAAAATTAGAATATTTCTACATCTATTATAGAAATTGAATCTCCAATTAGAATTCTTTCCACAAAGAAATCTCAAGTCCAGATGACTTCACTGTGAATCCTTCCAAACATTTAAGAAAAAAACACCAATCTTATAGGAATTCTTCCAGGGAATATAAAAGGGGAACCCTTCTCAAATTTTGTTTACTGAGACAAGCATAATTTTGAGGCTAAAACCTGACGAGAACATTATAATAAAAGAATATTACAGACTAATTTTTTCATGAATGTTGCATAAATCCTTAATACAATATTCGCATATCAAATCCAACAATATGTATAAAAAGGATAGTAGATCATCACCAATTTTTGTTTTCTCTAGCAATGCAAGACTTGTTCAACTATGTTAATCAATGTAGTTTACCGTATTATCAGAGTAAAAGGAAAAAAAATTATCTTGCTAGATGGAACAAAAGCATTTGATAAAATTCAGCAGCTATTGATGATGATGAGAATGATGATGAGGACAGTAATGGTAATTATAGTAAAAGTTTTAGAAAACTTGGAATAGAAGAGAACATCCTTAATCTAATGAAGGCTATCTACAAAACATCTACAGTAAGCATAATTCATGGTGAAATATTAACAGTACCTTCCTGTGATTGTGGATTAAGCAAGGATATTCGCTATCACATCTTCTATTCAACGTTGTACTAAAAGTCCAAGCCAAGTCCATAAGGCAAAGAAAAAAAAGAAACTGTAAGTATTGTAAAGGAAGGACTAAAAATGTTACAGATGACAGTATTTTGTATCTAGAGAAAAAAATTAGGTAAAAAGTAGAATTGATAATTCAATTTAAAATATACCTGCATCAAAAGTAATTAAAAACAATTTTATCTCTCTATACTAACGAGAAACAATTAGAAAAAAAACATTTAAAAAATCTACGCTTGATAACACCAAAAACGAAACCCATTGCCGTCGAGTCCATTCCGCTCATAGCAACCCTATAGGAAATTGTAGAATTGGCCCATAGAGTTTCCAAGGAGTACCTGGTGGATTTGAACTACTGACCTTTTGGTTAGCAGCTGTAGCACTTAACCACTATGCCACCAGGGTTTCCATACTTAAAAATAGCATCAAAAAATTATCAGACACATACAGCCATTGTGGAAAATAGAACTACCATGTTGTTGTTGTTGTTAGGTGCTGTCGAGTCACTTCCGACCCATAGCGACCCTATGCACTACAGAACGAAACACTGCCCGGTCCTGCGCCATCCTCACAATCGTTGTTATGCTTGAGCTCATTGTTGCAGCCACTGTGTGGACCCACCTTGTTGAGTGTCTTCCTCTTTTCCGCTGACCCTGTACTCTGCCAAGCATGATGTTCTTCTCCAGGGACTGATCTCTCCTGAAAACATGTCCAAAGTATGTAAGACACAGTCTCGCCATCCTTGCCTCTAAGGAGCATTCTGGCCACTCTTCTTCCAAGACAGACTTGTTCGTTCTTTTGGCAGTCCGTGGTATGTCCAATATTCTTCGCCAACACCACAACACAAAGGCTGCAACTCTTCTTCGGTCTTCCTTATTCATTGTCCAGATTTCACATGCATATGATGCGATTGAAAATACCATGGCTTGGGTCAGGCACACCTTAGTCTTCAGGGTGACATCTTTGCTCTTCAGCACTTTGAAGAGGTCCTTTGCAGCAGATTTGCCCAATGCAATGCGTCTTCTGATTTCTTGACTGCTGCTTCCATGGCTGTTGATTATGGATCCAAGTAAAATGAAATCCTTGACAACTTCAATTTTTTCTCTGTTTATCATGATGTTGCTCACTGGTCCAGTTGTGAGGATTTTTGTTTTCTTTATGTTGAGGTGGAATCCATACTGAAGGCTGTGGTCTTTGATCTTCATTAGTAAGAGCTTCAAGTCCTCTTCACTTTCAGCAAGCAAGGTTGTGTCATCTCCATAACGCAGGTTGTTAATGAGTCTTCCTCCAATCCTGATGCCCTGTTCTTCTCCATATAGTCCAGCTTCTCGCATTATTTGTTCAGCATACAAATTAAATAGGTATGGTGAAAGAATACAACCCTGATGCACACCTTTCCTACTTGAAACCAATCAGTATCCCCTTGTTTTTTCCGAACAACTGCCTCTTGATCTATGTAAAGGTTCCTCATGAGCACAATTAAGTGTTTTGGAATTCCCATTCTTTGCAGTGTTATCCATAGTTTGTTATGATCCACACAGTCGAATGCCTTTGCATAGTCAATAAAACACAGGTAAACATCCTTCTGGTATTCTCTGCTTTCAGCCAGGATCCATCTGACATCAGCAATGATATCCCTGGTTACACATCCTCTTCTGAAACCAGCCTAATTTCTGGCAGTTCCCTGTCGATATACTGCTGCAGCCGTTTTTGAATGATCTTCAGCAAAATTTTGCTTGCGTGTGATATTAATGATATTGTTCTATAATTTCCACGTTCGGTTGGATCACCTTCTTGGGAATAAGCATAAATATGGATCTCTTCCAGTCAGTTGGCTAGGAAGCTGTCTTCCATATTTCTTGGCATAGATGAGTGAGCACCTCCAGCGTTGCATCTGTTTGTTGAAACATCTCAATTGATATTCCATCAATTCCTGGAGCCTTGTTTTTCGCCAATGCCTTCAGAGCAGCTTGGACTTCTTCCTTCAGTACCATTGGTTTCTGATCATATGCCACCTCTTGAAATGGCTGAATATTGACTAATTCTTTTTGGTATAATGACTCTGTGTATTCCTTCCATCTTCTTTTGATGCTTCCTGTGTTGTTTAATATTTTCCCCATAGAATCCTTCACTATTGCAACTCGAGGCTTGAATTTTTTCTTCAGTTCTTTCAGCTTGAGAAACACCGAGAGTGTTCTTGCCTTTTGGTTTTCCATCTCCAGCTCTTTGCACATGGCATTATAATACTTTACTTTGTCTTCTCGAGAGGCCCTTTGAAATCTTCTGTTCAGTTCTTTTACTTCATCATTTCTTCCTTTTGCTTTAGCTGCTCGACCCTCAAGAGCAAGTTTCAGACTCTCCTCTGACATCTGTCTTGGTCTTTTCTTTCTTTCCTATCTTTTCAGTGACCTCTTGCTTTCTTCATGGATGATGTCCTTGATGTCATTCCACAACTCGTCTGGTCTTTGGTCACTAGCATTCAATGTGTCAAATCTGTTCTTGAGATGGTCTCTAAATTCATGTGGGATATACTCAAGGTCATATTTTGGCTCTCGTGGACTTGCTCTGATTTTCTTCAGTTTCAGCTTGAACTTACATATGAGCAATTGATGGTCTGTTCCACAGTCGGCCTCTGGCCTTGTTCTGAGTGATGATATTGAGCTTTTCAATCGTCTCTTTCCACAGGTGTAGTCAATTTGATTTCTGTGTGTTCCATCTGGCGAGGTCCATGTGTATAGTCGCCGTTTACATTGGTGAAAGAAGGTATTTGCAGTGAAGAAGTAGTTGGTCCTGCAAAATTCTGTCATTTGATCTCTGGCGTTGTTTCTATCACCAACGCCATATTTTCCAACTACTGATCCTTCTTCTTTGTTTCCAACTTTCACATTCTAATCACCAGTAATTATCAATGCATCTTGATTGCATGTTCGATCAATTTCAGACTGTAGCAGCTGATAAATATCTTCTATTTTTTCATCTTTGGCCCCAGTGATTGGTGCGTAAATTTGAATAATAGTCTTATTAACTGGTCTTCCTTGTAGACATATGGATATTATCCTATTACTGACAGCGTTGTACCTTAGGATAGATCTTGAAACGTTCTTTTTGATGATGAATGCAACACCATTCCTCTTCGAGTTGTCATTCCCAGGGTAGTAGACTATATGATTGTCTGATTCAAAATGGCCAATACCAGTCCATTTCAGCTCACTAATGCTTAGGATATCAATGTTTATGCGTTCCATTTCATTTTTGATTATTTCCAATTTTTCTAGATTCATACTTTGTACATTCCAGGTTCCAATTATTAACGGATGTTTGCAGCTGTTTCTTCTCATTTTGAGTCATGCCACATCAGCAAATGAAGGTCCCAAAAGCTTTACTCCAACTATGTCATTAAGGTCAACTCTATTTTTTTTTTATTCTACTTTGAGGTAGAATAAAAAAAAAATAGAGTTGACCTTACTTTGAGGAGGCAGCTCTTCCCCAGTCATCTTTTGAGTGCCTTCCAACCTGGGGGGCTCATCTTCCAGCACTATATCAGACAATGTTCTGCTGCTATTCATAAGGTTTTCACTGCCTAATGCTTTTCAGAAGTAGACTGCCAGGTCCTTCTTCCTAGTCTGTGTTAGTCTGGAAGCTCAGCTGAAACCTGTCCTCCATGGGTGACCCTGCTGGTATCTGAACACCAGTGGCATAGCTTCCAGCATCACAGCAACACAAAAGCCCCCACAGTACGACAAACTGACAGACACGTGGGGGAGAACTACCATATGACCCAGCAATTCCACTGGGACTTGAAAGCAGGGACATGAACAAACACATGTACACCAATAATCATTGCAGTATTGTTCACGATAGCCAAAGGTGTAAGCAACCTAAGTGCCCATCAATGGATGAATGGATAATCAAAAACTGGTACATACATACAATGGAATACACTGAGCCAGAAAGAGGAGGTTTAGGGTAAGGATTTCATGGGGCATCCCAGTTTATTGGCCTAAAATTGTGTTTAGTGCTTCTGTTCTACCTCCTAGTTCATTGTGTAGTGACTAGGGTATTAAAAGCTTGCAAACAGGAGGCGGAGCCAAGATGGTGGACTAGGCAGATGCTACCTCGGATCCCTCTTACAACAAAGACACGGAAAAACAAGTGAATCGATCACATACATAACAATCTACGAACCCTGAACAACAAACACAGATTTAGAGACGGAGAACGAACTAATACGGGGAAGCAGTGATTGTTTTCAGAGCCTGGAGCCAGCGTACCAGTCAGGTACGGCACAAGCACAGAGAACTGCTCCACCCCCCTGAACTAACCCCGGGAGGGGGACCAGCCGGTTCCACGGGCGGCGTGGGATGCAGCCGGTAGGAGAAGTCCCCGGGAGGCAGTGACTGGTCTTGGAGCAGAAAGAGCAGCGTCCCAGCCGGGGAACCGTCTCGCCGGGATTTGGACTGGACGCAGGTATGGCATAAACTCGGAGAGCTGCTCCACCCCCCTGAACTAACCCCGGGGAGGGGCCCAGCCGGGTCACACGGGCGGCATGGGACGCAGCCGATAGGAGAAGTCCCCGGGAGGCAGCGACTGGTATTGGAGCGGGGAGAATAGCGTCCCAGCTGGGATACTCAGTCACGGCACAAGCACGGGGAGCTGCTCCACCCACCTGAACTAACCCCGGGAGGCGGCCCAACTAGTTCGTGGGGACGGCACGGCCACGCGGCTGGAGGGACGAGAAGTCCCAGGGAGGCAGCGACTGATTTTGGAGTCGAGAGTGCACCATCCCAGTAGGGGAGCCTTGACGCTGGGCGTGGGGCTGGAAGCAGAGGATCTGACCGTGACTCCAGCGGGCCAGACCCCCTGGGGGCAATCTCCACACAGCCAGCACACATAGGAGACGCGCCCGCGGGAATCTCAGATATAGTAGTCATTCCAAGCAAGACAAGCAACTCTGGCTATATTCTGAGGTGCTACTCTCCTATCTCTCTGTTCCCTCCCCAACCCTCCCCAGGCGGCTTCATTAACATCCGAATAGCCTGAGCCAGAGGGAGAACTCTGATAGGGATCTGACTGCATTTTTTTTTAGCGGATTTTCAGGAAAAACTAGTTTCCCAGTGATGGTCGGAGACAACAATCCATATCAAACCACTTAAAGAAGCAGATCATGACAGCTTCTCCAACCCCCCAAACAAAAGAATCAAAACCTTTCCCAAATGAAGATACAATCCTGGAATTATCAGATACAGAATATAAAAAACTAATTTACAGAATGCTTAAAGATATCACAAATGAAATTAGGATAACTGCAGAAAAAGCCAAGGAACACACCGATAAAACTGTTGAAGAACTCAAAAAAATTATTCAAGAACATGGTGGAAAAATTAATAAGTTGCAAGAATCCATAGAGAGACAACATTCAGAAATCCAAAAGATTAACAATAAAATAACAGAATTAGACAACACACTAGGAAGTCAGAGGAGCAGACTCGAGCAATTAGAATGCAGACTGGGACATCTGGAGGACCAGGGAATCAACACCAACATAGCTGAAAAAAAATCAGATAAAAGAATTAAAAAAAATGAAGAAACCCTAAGAATTATGTGGGACTCTATCAAGAAGGATAACCTGCGGGTGATTGGAGTCCCAGAACAGGGAGGGGAGACAGAAAACACAGAGAAAATAGTTGAAGAACTCCTGACACAAAACTTCCCTGACATCATGAAAGACGAAAGGATATCTATCCAAGATGCTCATCGAACCCCATTTAAGATTGATCCAAAAAGAAAAACACCAAGACATATTGTCATCAAACTCACCAAAACCAAAGATAAACAGAAAATTTTAAAAGCAGCCAGGGAGAAAAGAAAGGTTTCCTTCAAGGGAGAATCAATAAGAATAAGTTCAGTCTACTCAGCAGAAACCATGCAGGCAAGAAGGGAATGGGACGACATATACAGAACACTGAAGGAGAAAAACTGCCAGCCAAGGATCATATATCCAGCAAAACTCTCTCTGAAATATGAAGGCGAAATTAAGATATTTACAGACAAACACAAGTTTAGAGAATTTACAAAAACCAAACCAAAGCTACAAGAAATACTAAAGGATGTTGTTTGGTCAGAGAACCAATAATATCAGATATCAGCACAACACAAGGTCACAAAACAGAACATCCTGATATCAACTCAAATAGGGAAATCACAAAAACAAACAAATTAAGATTAATTAAAAAAAAATACACATAACATGGAATCATGGAAGTCAATAGGTAAAAGATCACAATAATCAAAAAGAGGGACTAAATACAGGAGGCATTGAACTGCCATATGGAGAGTGATACAAGGCGATATAGAACAATACAAGTTAGGTTTTTACTTAGAAAAATAGGGGTAAATAATAAGGCAACCACAAAAAGGTATAACAACTCTATAACTCAAGATAAAAGCAAAGAAAAACGTAACGACTCAACTAACATAAAGTCAAACACTATGAAAATGAGGATCTCACAATTTACTAAGAAAAACGCCTCAGCACAAAAAAGTATGTGGAAAAATGAAATTGTCAACAACACACATAAAAAGGCATCAAAATGACAGCACTAAAAACTTATTTATCTATAATTACCCTGAATGTAAATGGACTAAATGCACCAATAAAGAGATAGAGAGTCACAGACTGGATAAAGAAACACGATCCATCTATATGCTGCCTACAAGAGACACACCTTAGTCTTAGAGACCAAAACAAACTAAAACTCAAAGGAGGGAAAAAAGTATATCAAGCAAACAATAAGCAAAAAAGAAGAGGAGTAGCAATATTAATTTCTGACAAAATAGACTTTAGACTTAAATCCACCACAAAGGATAAAGGACACTATATAATGATAAAAGGGACAATTGATCAGGAAGACATAACCATATTAAATATTTATGCACCCAATGACAGGGCTGCAAGATACATAAATCAAATTTTAACAGAATCGAAAAGTGAGATAGATACCTCCACAATTATAGTAGGAGACTTCAACACACCACTTTCGGAGAAGGACAGGACATCCAGTAAGAAGCTCAATAGAGACACGGAAGATCTAATTACAACAATCAACCAACTTGACCTCATTGACTTACACAGAACTCTCCACCCAACTGCTGCAAAATATACTTTTTTTTCTAGCGCACATGGAACATTCTCTAGAATAGACCACATATTAGGTCATAAAACAAACCTTTGCAGAGTCCAAAACATCGAAATATTACAAAGCATCTTCTCAGACCACAAGACAATAAAACTAGAGATCAATAACAGAAAAACTAGGGAAAAGAAATCAAATACTTGGAAAATGAACAATACCCTCCTGAAAAAAGACTGGGTTATAGAAGACATCAAGGAGGGAATAAGGAAATTCATAGAAAGCAACGAGAATGAAAACACTTCCTATCAAAACCTCTGGGACACAGCAAAAGCAGTGCTCAGAGGCCAATTTATATCGATAAATGCACACATACAAAAAGAAGAAAGAGCCAAAATCAGAGAACTGTCCCTACAACTTGAACAAATAGAAAGTGAGCAACAAAAGAATCCATCAGGCTCCAGAAGAAAACAAATAATAAAAATGAGAGCTGAACTAAATGAATTAGAGAACAGAAAACCAATTGAAAGAATTAACAAAGCCAAAAGCTGGTTCTTTGAAAAAATTAACAAAATTGATAAACCATTGGCTAGACTGACTAAAGAAATACAGGAAAGGAAACAAATAACCCGAATAAGAAACGAGAAGGACCACATCACAACAGAACCAAATGAAATTAAAAGAATCATTTCAGATTATTATGAAAAATTGTACTCTAACAAATTTGAAAACCTAGAAGAAATGGGTGAATTCCTGGAAAAACACTACCTACCTAAACTAACACATTCAGAAGTAGAACAACTAAATAGACTCATAACAAAAAAAGAGATTGAAACGGTAATCAAAAAACTCCCAAGAAAAAAAAGCCCTGGCCCGGACGGCTTCACTGCAGAGTTCTACCAAACTTTCAGAGAAGAGTTAACACCACTACTTCTGAAGGTATTCCAAAGCATAGAAAATGACGGAATACTACCCAACTCATTCTATGAAGCCACCATCTCCCTGATACCAAAACCAGGTAAAGACATTACAAAAAAAGAAAATTATAGACCTATATCCCTCATGAACATTGATGCAAAAATCCTCAACAAAATTCTAGCCAATAGAATCCAACAACACATCAAAAAAATAATTCACCCTCATCAAGTGGGATTTATACCAGGTATGCAAGGCTGGTTTAATATCAGAAAAACCATTAATGTAATCCACCACATAAATAAAACAAAAGACAAAAACCACATGATCTTATCAATTGATGCAGAAAAGGCATTTGACAAAGTCCAACACCCATTCATGATAAAAACTCTTACCAAAATAGGAATTGAAGGAAAATTCCTCAACATAATAAAGGACATCTATGCAAAGCCAACAGCCAATATCACTCTAAATGGAGAGAACCTGAAAGCATTTCCCTTGAGAACGGGAACCAGACAAGGATGCCCTTTATCACCGCTCTTATTCAACATCGTGTTGGAAGTCTTAGCCAGGGCAATTAGGCTAGACAAAGAAGTAAAAGGTATCCGGATTGGCAAGGAAGAAGTAAAGTTATCACTATTTGCAGATGACATGATTATATACACAGAAAACCCTAAGGAATCCTCCAGAAAACTACTGAAACTAATAGAAGAGTTTGGCAGAGTCTCAGGTTATAAAATAAACATACAAAAATCACTTGGATTCCTCTACATCAACAAAAAGAACACCGAAGAGGAAATAACCAAATCAATACCATTCACAGTAGCCCCCAAGAAGATAAGATACTTAGGAATAAATCTTACCAAGGATGTAAAAGACCTATACAAAGAAAACTACAAAGCTCTACTACAAGAAATTCAAAAGGACATACTTAAGTGGAAAAACATACCCTGCTCATGGATAGGAAGACTTAACATAGTAAAAATGTCTATTCTACCAAAAGCCATCTACACATTTAACGCACTTCCGATCCAAATTCCAATGTCATATTTTAAGGGGATAGAGAAACAAATCACCAATTTCATATGGAAGAGAAAGAAGCCCCGGATAAGCAAAGCACTACTGAAAAAGAAGAAGAAAGTGGGAGGCCTCACTTTACCTGACTTCAGAACCTATTATACAGCCACTGTAGTCAAAACAGCCTGGTACTGGTACAACAACAGGCACATAGACCAACGGAACAGAATTGAGAACCCAGACATAGATCCATCCACGTATGAGCAGCTGATATTTGACAAAGGACCAGTGTCAATTAATTGGGGAAAAGATAGCCTTTTTAACAAATGGTGCTGGCATAACTGGATATCCATTTGCAAAAGAATGAAACAGGACCCATACCTCACACCATGCACAAAAACTAACTCCAAGTGGATCAAAGACCTAAACATAAAGACTAAAACGATAAAGATCATGGAAGAAAAAATTGGGACAACCCTAGGAGCCCTAATACAAGGTATAAACAGAATACAAAACATTACCAAAAAGGATGAAGAGAAACCCGATAACTGGGAGCTCCTAAAAATCAAACACCTATGCTCATCTAAAGACTTCTCCAAAAGAGTAAAAAGACCACCTACAGACTGGGAAAGAATTTTCAGCTATGACATCTCCGACCAGCGCCTGATCTCTAAAATCTACATGATTCTGTCAAAACTCAACCACAAAAAGACAAACAACCCAATCAAGAAGTGGGCAAAGGATATGAACACACATTTCACTAAAGAAGATATTCAGGCAGCCAACAGATACATGAGAAAATGCTCTCGATTATTAGCCATTAGAGAAATGCAAATTAAAACTACGATGAGATTTCATCTCACACCAGCAAGGCTGGCATTAATCCAAAAAACACAAAATAATAAATGTTGGAGAGGCTGTGGAGAGATTGGAACTCTCATACACTGCTGGTGGGAATGTAAAATGGTACAACCACTTTGGAAATCTATCTGGCGTTATCTTAAACAGTTAGAAATAGAACTACCATACAACCCAGAAATCCTACTCCTGGGAATATACCCTAGAGATACAAGAGCCTTCATACAAACAGATATATGCACACCCATGTTTATTGCAGCTCTGTTTACAATAGCAAAAAGTTGGAAGCAACCAAGGTGTCCATCAACGGATGAATGGGTAAATAAATTGTGGTATATTCACACAATGGAATACTACGCATTGATAAAGAACAGTGAGGAATCTGTGAAACATTTCATAACATGGAGGAACCTGGAAGGCATTATGCTGAGCGAAATTAGTCAGAGGCAAAAGGACAAATATTGTATAAGACCACTATTACAAAATCTTGAGAAATAGTAAACCTGAGAAGAACACATACTTTTGTGGTTACGAGGGGGGGAGGGAGGGAGGGTGGGAGAAGGTTTTGTATTGATTAATCAGTAGATAAGAACTGCTTTAGGTGAAGGGAAAGACAACACTCAATACAAGGAAGGTCAGCTCAATTGGACTGGACCAAAAGCAGAGGAGTTTCCGGGATAAAATGAATGCTTCAAAGGTCAGCGGAGCAAGCGCAGGGGTCTGGGGAACATGGTTTGTGGGGACTTCTAAGTCAATTGGCAAAATAATTCTATTATGAAAACATTCTGCATCCCACTTTGAAATGTGGCGTCTGGGGTCTTAAATGCTAACAAGCGACCATCTAAGATGCATCAACTGGTCTCAACCCACCTGGAGCAAAGGAAAATGAAGAACACCAAGGCCACACGACAACTAAGAGCCCAAGAGACAGAAAGGGCCACATGAACCAGAGACCTACATCATCCTGAGACCAGAAGAACTAGTTGGTGCCCGGCCACAATCAATGACTGCCCTGACAGGGAGCACAGCAGAGGACCCCTGAGGGAGCAGGAGATCAGTGGGATGCAGACCCCAAATTCTCATAAAAAGACCAAACTTAATGGTCTGACTGAGACTGGAGGAATCCCGGCGGCCATGCTCCCCAGACCTTCTGTTGACACAGGACAGGAACCATCCCCGAAGACAACTCATCAGACATGAAAGGGACTGGTCAGCGGGTGGGAGAGAGACGCTGATGAAGAGTGAGCTAATTATATCAGGTGGACACTTGAGATTGTGTTGGCAACTCTTGTCTGGAGGGGGGATGGGAGGATAGAGAGAGAGGGAAGCTGGCAAAATTGTCAAGAAAGGAGAGACTGAAAGGGCTGACTCAAGAAGGGGAGAGCAAGTGGGAGTAGGGAGTGAGATGTATGTAAACTTATATGTGACAGACTGATTGGATTTGTAAACGTTCACTTGAAGCTTAATAAAAATTATAAAAAAAAAAAAAAGCTTGCAAACAGCCCTCCAGAACACCAGCTGATCTCTATTCACCTGGAGAAACAGAGGAAGAAGAAGTCAGAAATAGGAGGAGAAAATGGAATGTGTGGCCTATTGCTTTCATGAATAACTGCCTTCTTTGCCATGAGACCAGTACTGGATGATTCCCAGCTACCATTACTGAACATTTTAGTCAAAGATTCTATAGAAGAATCCTGATCAAAAGGGGGAAAATGTAGAACAGATTTTAAAATGCTTATGGAATTCAGGCATTCTGGGGCCATTGAGGCTGGTTGAGCTTCTGAAACTATTGCCCTGAGATAATCTTTAAACCTTAAACCAAAAACATCCCCAGGAGTTTTCCTTAAACCAAACATCAGTTCACCTTAACTAGTGAAGAATGTCTGCCCTGAGCATTGTGCTCTTTTAAGAACTACCTATATGGGACCAAATTGACAGCAATAACTCAAAAAGAGTAGACAGAAACCTTAGGGGACAGTGAATTTATGTTAATGGGGGAGGAACAACTCAGAAAAGGAGTGTAAGAATGGCTGCACAACTTGAAAAATGTAATCAAAGTCACTAAATTGTACATGTAGGAATTGTTGAACTGGTGAGTGTCCTGATGAGTATTTTCTCCACAATAACAACAAAAAAATAAATCAAATTTAAGAAAATTATCAGGCATATAATGTGAATATTATCTAATGAAGCATGTGTATTATCAGTGTAAAGAGGAATTATTGTAATTGATCTTGAATTGTCTGTTTGAAAAATGTTGAATTGGCAAATAAGGTGTGTTTTGGGTGGGTGTTATCTATATTTTTACAACAATAAAAAAGGGTAATTATCCATGAATACCTACATCTTGATGCTGACTCTAGTCATTGTGAACTCAATCACACATCTGAGATTATGATGTTTTTAGAGCCATCCTAGTGACTATGAAACGGACAGAAATGCTCCACACAGTACACGCCCTTGAAGAATCTGAAATCAAAACACAAAATAACCTTGAAACAGGAAGTATTGATAATGATAACAACAGAAATTAATGACATACAAAATAAAAATAAGAAAATCAATAAAACTCAAAATAGTTATTTTTCTTTGGCAATTCTGGTTAAGGAAGAGAAAGCACAACCAGTATAAGGAAAAAGAAAAGGCTGAAAAACAACAAAACGATGACAATAGAAGAAATTGAAAAGATATTCAAATCAAACCCCTAAGAATAGGCTCAAACATGTTAGCACCATATATCTATGAATTTCTTTTATGGCTAGGAAAGTTCACTTTCTAAGACGACTTTATTTTCTCTTCACTTTCATTTTTACAGGTGAGAAAACAGAAGTGCAGAAAATGTAATTAACTTACTCATGTAAAATCGTACAGCTAATAATAACACAATTTCTTGGTGGTCTATGTGTCTGACTTTGTGATAGGTGTGTGCTTTATTTCTAATCTTTAAATCTTAGCAAGGTGATTTTCTTATGCTGTTTCATAAACTAACAAATGAGGCTCAAAGAGACTAAGCAATTATTCTAAAGTTACATAAGTTTAGCATCTGAAAGAGTCAAGTTTCAAACACCAAAGTCCATGCTCTTGTCTGAGCCGTAATACTCTGTGATATATTTGAAAGTGAGTATTGAAGTGCTTTGCAATATACCAGACAGACTTTCCTAAAGTGTTGTACTTTTGAACACTTTGTATATCAAGGGATACTGCAGGAAAAAAAAAAAAACATACCAACAAAAAATGTATTTAAAAAAATTTCATGACCCATGAATCAGAATCAATTCGACAGGAACAGTTTTTTGGTTTTTACTACCCCTCTCTTACGGGTCCCCAGGTGGCACAAACAGTTAAGTGCTTGACTACTAGCCAAAAGGTCAATAGTTCGAACCCACCCAGAGGTACTTGGGAAGACTGGCAATCTGCTTCCAGAGCTGGAATTGATTCTATGGCAATTAACAACAACTCCTCTCTCTTGGCACTTTTGCAATATAATTTAGCATAAAAAAAAAAAAACAAGAACAAAAAGCCAGTTGCCATAGAGGTGATTCTGACTCATGGCGACCCTATGTGTGTCATAGTACAATTGTGCTCCTTAGGGTTTTCAGTGGCTGATTTTTCTAAAGTAGATCACCAAGCCTTTCTTCTGAGGAGCTTCTGGGTGGGTTCAAATAGCCAACCTTTCAGTTAGTAACCAAGCTTTTTAACTATTTGCATCACTCAGGGATAATTCAGTATACTACAGGTTCTGGAAAACCCTACTGTCTGATTTAATGTAGTGTTTCCTAAGTTTATTTGAGCTCAGATTCAGTACACATACAAGACTTTTTTTTTTGAACTTTCTTTTTTTTTAATTTTTTTGTGCTTTAGGTGAAAGTTTAAAATGAAAATTAGTTTCTCATTGAAAAATTTATACATGATTTTTTTGTGACATTGGTTGCAATCCCCACGTTGTGTCAGCACTCTTCCCCTTTCCCTTTATACCCTGGGTTCCCTGCACCCATTAGTCCAGTTTTCCTGACTTTTGCTGCCTTCTTGTCTTTGCTTCTGGGCAGGTGTTGCCCATTTGGTCTCCAATACTTGATTGAACCAAGAAGCACTTCCCTCACATGTGTTATTGTTTGTTTTATACGCCTGTCTAATCTTTGGCTGAAAGGTGGACTTCGGGAGTGGCTTCAGTTCTGAGTTAGCAGGATGTCGGGGGTGGGGGAGCGTATTCTCGGGGGTTCCTCCAGTCTCTGTCAGATCAGTAAGTCTGGTCTTTTTTTGTGAGTTAGAATTTTGTTCTACATTTTTCTCCTGCTCTGTCAGAGACCCTCTATTATGATTCCTGTCAGAGCTGTTAGACAATTTTTTTTTTAATGAAAATTGTAGGTTTTTTTTTTTCTTTTACTATATCTTTAGACCTTTCTCAATGACAACCTCTGCCCAGGGTAACTCTGCTATTGTCCTTCTAAGAAAAGATCTACAAACATTTCTAGTGAAGAAATTTCTATTTTTCTAAATATTAGTATATTTTGAGGTGTGGCAGAATGGTGGGGAAGAGCGAAGAGGATAATGTTGACTACAAAAACTGCTGGGGCAGGTGCTGGTGGCTTTATGACTCTCTCCTCTGAGAGTCCTGATGGCTGGTAAGGAAAGATAGTGGAGATTTAAAAGGCCCAACTCTGGAGTCCCTGGGTGGTACAAACAGCTAAGTGCTAGGCAGTTGACTGAAAGGGGATGGTTAGAGTCCATCTAGAGGCATCTCAGAAGAAAGTCCTAAAGATTCACTTCTGAGAAATCATCCACTGAAAACCCTGTGGAGAACAATTCTCCTCACATACATGGGGTTGCCATGAGTCTGATTCAATAGCGACTAATTTAGATGTTTTGGTTTTAGCTTCAAATTAGGCTAGTAGATTGCAATTAACCCTAACTGTCATGTCTTTGGAAATCCTGGTGGCGTAGTGGTTAAGAGCTACGGCTGCTAACCCAAAGATCGGCAGTTCAACTTCACCAGGCTCTACTTGGAAACTCTATGGGGCAGTTCTACTCTGTCCTATTGGGTCGCTATGAGTCGGAATCGACTCAATGGCAGTGGGTTTTTTTTTGTTTGTGTCATGTCTTTGTCAATCTGCAAATTACCTTTTTTAACTCTTCTAACTTCTATCTCTGCCCCACCTCCAGTCTCCCATCATGCTTGGGCACAATCTTTTCCTCTTCTGGAAATACAAACACAATCCCAGTTAGGACTCTCTTTTACTTACTTGCTTCACAGAAGGAGAATTTGCTATAAAATCCTGATCACAGACCAGAGATTTTACAATTTTGGTGAAGTTGTTGTTTACAAGAAACCTTACAGTTTTTTCATTCAAGTATCACCAAACAATCTGAAGCTTTAAAAGAGGGTCCTGAAAGAGACAGTATGGTACTGTTGAAATGATTCTACAATGGATATAAATGCAGATTTAAAAGGTCTAAATAGAAACCTCTCTAGAAAAGAGAACAAGTTCATCCAGTCCTCCCTCAAACATGTTTTTAAAAAGTTATCAGTCAGGAAAAAAAAAATTTAAATCCAGAAAATAGCTGCAAATGCATTGTAACCCACAGGTAAATCCGCAGAATCATTCAGATTGACTCCTACCTTTTGACTCAGAAGACAAAATAATTATTAATAATGAGTAGTCTGACTCACCTATGCTCCTAAATTAAACACAATGGCCTACTTAGAGATAGTTTCATACATATAATATATAACTTAGCAGGTAGGTTTGAAATGTTGATTTATCATTGATAGCACTAGCGAGGAGTATCTGATTTATTGTTTTGAAAATTCAATAGACCACGCAAAGTTTTTTTTTAATAAGGAAATTCCTCTGCCATTCATTCTTTCCATTTAATTATGTGCACTTTTACCAATAAAAGGTAGTTTATGCAAGTCTAGGAAACAAGCATTTCTCAGTGAAATTATAGTAATTCTATACTGTATTTTCTATACTTTCTTTATTTAAAAAAACCCACCAAACTCATTGCTGTGGGGTCGATTCTGACTCATAGCGACCTGATGGGACAGAGGAGAACTACAGACCTTTTGGTTAGCAGCCGTAGCTCTTAATCACTACTCCACCAGGGTTTCCATACTTTCCTTATGTCTCTATTAAATCAAACCCATTCAATAAAGTTTTATAAACATCTATGCCCCAAGCCCCGTGGTACCTGTCTGGGGATACAGAGAAAAACAAGGAATCATGATCTACCGAAATCTGGTGAGTTCATCTTGATTGGAATCGAGGTCACCCTGTTCTAGAGCATGTTTCAAGAGGATTTTAAATATATAAAAGGAAACTTCAGTTTTGGAAACCTTTTGGGTTTTGTGAACATTGTGTTACAAATTGTTTTTGAACTAAGGTATTCATGGGCTTTCAAACCATGAGTTGGTGCATGTATTTAGTATATTTTCTAATGTGAATTGCACAAGAATACTTTAGTACTTTTTTTTTTTCCATCTAGCATGGTAAAAGGCATTTGAAGGTGAACGACTTGCATCATGAATAAACTCAATTGTTCAGCAGACAGCTCTTTAATTATAAATCTTTAACTGTTTGGGAGGACTGCATTTTACTGGCGTTCCTTTCACAAAATGACAAATTGTGAAAATACAACTTTGGTATTCTATAATTAGGAAAAGCTATTGCTAAAGGAGGCTAAATGGCAAACTCTTAAAGTGTGCGTCATGATACATGTTTACATGCTGTCTCTTCCATAGCATTTAAAATCATCTTCATGGCAAAGTGTTGGGCGATTAAAATATATATATATATACTCTGCAGTACAGAACGCTTCAATAAAGTAACGCCGGATGTGTTTCAAGTCAGTAACTCTAATAGCATTCTTCAATTTCTCATATTACCAAGCCCTCAGAACAAAAGTGCCACTATCAATAGGGTGCAGATTTTCCGCTAACTCATTTTGATTTCCATTGAAACCTTTTCTTCATACTTACATGGACTCTCTAAAAGTCTTCAAGCTTTTTAAATATTGGATGTGAAGACTAAAGCCAGAAGCTATTTATTTGGGAAATTAATTTTCCTAATCTCTTGCAGCCATTTCTACGCTATAAAAATGTAGGGAAGAAATGAAGAATAACAGCAGGGAGGGCCAAATGAGCAGTGACAAAACTGAAGCCAGGTTTGAAGGAGAAAGTTTTAGGTGTCCAAATGAAGATTTAATTGTAAATTTTAGGAGTGTTCAAAACTAGATACCTAGTTTATAGTTGTTAAAATGTAATGGACTTGCCTTGTAAAATTGGCTTTTCCCATTGCCGTCGAGTCGATTCTGACTCTTAGCGACCTTACAGGACAGAGTACAACAGCCCCACAGGGTTTCCAAGGAGTGGCTGGTGGATTCTAACTGCCGACTTTTTGGTTAGCAGCCCAGCTCTTAACCACCGCGCCACTAGGGCTCCAAAATTGGTTTAAGAATGCATAATCTAAGTCTTCACGATTCAAACTTACATAGAGAACATGAATTTCTAATAAAAGTATCAAATTCTTCAAATCCCTCAATATATATTAATGGGCCCAGAGATGGGTTAGGTCAGTGGTTCTCAAACATTTGCTTGCCTCAGGATCTCCTGGAGAACTTTTTACTACACAGATTGCTGATTCAGTATGTCTGGGATGGGATATAGGAATTTGCATTTCTAACAAGGTTCCAGGTGATGCTGACACTGTGGGGCCAGAAACCACACTTTGAGAACCAGTGTGTTAGGTACTATGATGAACATAAAGGACTATTTGACAAAGCCTACTGCTCTCAATAAGCTTCTGCTATTTTGGGGAGACATTTAGAGAGCAAAATAGGACCATATAAAGTAAATGCTCAATTGTAAGCATGTGTCAATATATAAAGTGTATATAAGAGTTAAAATGCAGGCTGTTAGGCTCTTGAGAACACATCACAGAGTTAGTAAAATATAAGTTACCAGTACAATAATTGGTAAGGTTTTGAAAAATGAATGTGGAGGAATTACGATCTGAGCATGAGGAATTACGAGAGCAAATAATTTGGACTAAGTGGAAGATGTCTGGATGGGAAAAAAGAAGGCAATTTTTGCCTGAAGAAAAATTCATGTAGAATGCGGTGAGAGATGAGGTTGGTAAACTGGACTAGACTATGGGGAATAAGAATTATGGGGTTTGTAAATTTCCACGAAAAGGAAAATATGATGAAATTAGAGGAAACTCTGAATACTGAGCAAGAATAAGATGTAGATGGTTCAGGGAGTATCTAAATCTTACGTACTCTCCACTTACTCTTTTTTTTGCAGGGTTTCAGAATTTTTTTCATTGCACAATATCAGTGACCACTGACATCATTTTTTTCTTTGAGCCATAATGCATGAGACTCTTTTGTAGTCCACGGCTTACAGAAAAAGAATCTCCAATCACCCATCATATTACAAATTATATAGTGCCAAGTAGCAAAGCTCAAACTAATTATGAGCAAAATTTTGTCAATTTTCCCCCCATGTATGCTGTACGTTTAGTCAACATTAACAAGAAATTACTTGTCTAGAATTTGGCAGACTCTGAAAATGTACCTAACTTAATTGGTACAACAGAGTTTAACTGTAAGAACTTCCAGTTTTATATAAATATACTCTTATACATTGTTTTCCCTTTGGTGATCATGCTTAGTAGAAAGAATAGATATTATTTTCCATATGGTTTTATTCTTAATAAAATGAATAATATTTCTGATATTATAGTTATGCCATATATACTTAGAGTCACTTTTTAAAGTATAGTTACTCAACATTAATTTTAGGTAGCCCTGAAAAGTAAAAACAAACTAATAAATGTACTAATATACCTCAAGTGTTAGATTATTAAACTTCATTTCATGGTCTTTGTTCATTTGGATTAAAAAGTAGAGATGCCTTAATTATTTCACTTTATAAGACGAAAAATATATTCCCGAAATGAAACTCAAGACTTTCGTAGAGGGGAGGAGAGGACAATCTCACAGTTATTCTGTTAAGAAAAAACAAACTCATTTTAATGTGACATATTGACAATGCATTGAGAAAGCCTGTGCTTCTTGGAATTCCTCTGTAGCATATTTCTAAGGGCAGTTAACTTCTGTGAACAGAAGTTTCTAATGAAGGTGTCATAAACACAGTCTTGGTGAAAGGAACTATAATGGTATGAAAATGGTATAGATGTTCATTCAGTATGAGAATATCAAACCAAAAATACCAAACCCGTTGCCGTCGAATCGATTTCAACTCATAGCAACCCTATAGGACAGAGTAGAACTGCCCTATAAGGTTTCCAAGTAGCGGCTGGTGGATTTGAACTTCTGACTTTTTTAGTTGGCAGCCGAGGTCTTAACCACTATGTCACCAGGGCTCTAATATGAGAATACAACTGAAAAATTATTGCCAGGATCTTATAGAAAAAGCATAGGAACTAACATGTTCGCCAACAGTACTGATTCAGCTTGTTGACTTGGAATGTGCTTCAGGATGTAGTATTAGGTCCATGAGAAAAATTAGGACCCCTTTCTTCTTTCTTTCTGCTGCAAGACTGTTAGAATACCACTGGAATCATCTGTTTCATGGATATTGATTCAGGCAGTTTCGCATGGGAATAGTTCTTAGACAACTCACTGAATTTCTTAAGTTCTTGCCCTATTCTGGGTTCTGGGTTCCTCTTTAGTCAGTTTTGTAATCTATATTTTCCTAGAAAAACTTCATTGCTTGGAAGAAGAATTCATATTTATTGCCATACATTTGCTTTTTATACTTTCTTATAATTTTTAAACTCCTCTGAATATGTGGCTATATATTTTTCTCATTTATAATGCCATGTACTTCTTTATTCTATAGCAGCATTGGCAGGATTTTGTGTCATTCATTGTTCTTTTAAAGTTCTGTTATTAGTTCTATTAATTTCCTATTTCCCAATGTATTTATTTTAACTGTATCATACCTTCTTTTCTTTTAAAAAATTTTACTGGTCTTCTTAGTTTTTTTTTTTTCTTAGTAATTTATATTTTAATCTATCTTTTACATTTGTGGAATGAGTAATGTCTTAGTCATGTAGCACTGCTATAACAGAAATTACACAAGTGAAAGGCTTTAACAAAGAAAAATTTATTTCCTCACAGTCTAGTAGGTTAGAAGTTCAAATTCAGGGCATCAGCTCCAGGGGAAGCCTTTCTCTCTTTGTCGGCTCCGGAGGAAGGTCCTTCTCATCAACCTTTCCTTGGGCTGGGAGCTTCTTAGGCTCAGAGACCTCGAGTCCAAAGGACATGCTCTGCTCCAGCACTGTTTTCTTAGTCGGCTAAAAGTCCAAATTCAAGGCATCAGCTCCAGGGGAAGGCTTTCTCTCTCTGTCAGCTCTGGAATAAAGTCCTTGTCCTCAGTCTTCCCAGGCACAGGCACTCCAGGTCCAAAGGACGCACTCTGCTCCTGGTGCTGCTTTCTTGGTGGTATGAGGTCCCCAACTCTCTGCTTGCTTCCCTTTCTTTTTATCTCTTGAGAGATAAAAGGTGGTGCAGGCCACACCCCAGGGAAACTCCCTTTACCTTGGATCAGGGAGGTGACCTGCGTGAGGGTGGTGTTCCAATCCCACCCTAATCCTCTCAACACAAAATTACAATCACAAAATGGAGGACAACCACACAATACTGGGAATCATGGCCTAACCAAGTTGATGCACATATTTATTGGGGGATATAATTCAATCCTTGACAACTAATTTATTTTCATGGGGCAAAAGTTAAAGTGTATATATATAAAAATGTTGTACAGTGAAAAATTCCCCTCCTTCCCCATCTACTTCACAACTCTTCTCCTCCCTAAGGAACCACTATTAATAGTTTTTGTATACTCTTCCAAAGATTTATAAGCAAATACTAGCGATTAAGAATATATATTATAGCCTCCGTTTTCTAAAAAAGATGCTTCAATACACTGCTTTTAAGTTTACTTTTACTTAATAAGATTTCTTGGAGATTGTAGTGGATTGAATGGTGGCCCCTGAAAAGATATGTCTACCCAGAACCTGTGAAGATGACTTTTCAAAATATCTTTAAAGACATAATTAATTTAAGGATCTTGATGTAAGATCATTCTGTATTAGAGTGGGCCCTAAATTGAATGAAAAGGGTCCTTATAGAGAAGGGGGACAGTCAGTCAGAGATTGGAGTGATGAATCTACAAACCAAGGAGTATCAAGTATTGGTGGCAGCCACCAGAAGCTAGGAGACAGGCATGGAGTTTCCCTCAGATCCTCCAGAAAGAACCAACCCTGTGGACACCTTGAGTTTGGTCTTCTGGTCTCTAGAACTGTGAGAGTCTATATTTCTGTTGTTGTAAGCCACTCAATATGTGATCATTTGTTACAGCAGCCCTGGGAAACTAATACAGAGATCTTTCCATATCAATACATAAAGAGCTTCTTGATTCTTTTACCCAGTTTTATTCTTGTGTATAGATTTACCATAATTAATTTAACCAATACAGTACTCTATTGACAGATATTCAGGTAGTTTCTTTTACTTTTACTATTATAAACAATGAACGAATAAGTCTTTATATGTCATTTTTCGTACAATGAGTACAGTAAGTCCCCGAGTCAAGAACATCTGACTTACAGACAACTCGTACTTAAGAACAGACTGCCATAAAACCTACTGCATTAAAAATTTGAGTTAAATACAATGGCTCATAATAACGAAAGCATGCACTACTTTGTGATGCTCATGAAAACATTGCATGGTTTGGGAGTGTTTAAGTGTTTTACTTGCACAGAAAGGTAAAATATATACTATATACTGAGGCAAACATTTAAGTAACTGATGTTAACTAAGAGTCGGATGAACCTGTCCTGACTTACCTACAAATTCAACCTAAAAACAGACTTAGGGATGGATCTTGTCCATAACCTGAGGACTGCTTGTACATCTACTGCATACATTCCAAGACATGAAATTGCTGGACCAAAGGGTATAATTACTTTATAATTTTGATATATATTGCCAAATTCCTCATCAGAGGATTGTATAGATATATAACTCCCACCAGAAATGACCTAGAATTCGTATTTTCTCATAGCCTTGCCAAAACTGTGCATTGCCAAACTTTAATTTTCCACACCAGGAGGAGAAAAATATTATCTCAATGCATTTTAACTTGTATCTCTTTTTAGCAATAAAATATGTTTCTTAATGTTTAAGAGCTATTTACATTTCCTTTTCTATTATCTGTTTATGTCCATTGATAATTTTTTTTGGGGGGGTGGTTGGTATTCACATATTAGGGAGTGTACCCTTTTACTTGTGATACGAGTTGCAAATATTTTTTCTCAGTCTGATATTTGTCTTTTGATTTTGCTAAATATTTTTTCCTATACAGTTTTTTTTTTAATCGCCTTTAGTTGAATTATTCCATCCGTCTGTCAGTTTATCGTACTGTGGTGGCTTGGTTATTGCTGTGATGCTGGGAGCTATCCCACTGGTATTTCAAATACCAGCAGGGTCGCTCATGATGGACAAATTTCAAAGGAGCTTCCAGACTAAGACAGACTAGGAAGAAAGGCCTGGAAATCTACTTCTGACAATTAGCCAATGAAAATCTTATAGATCAGAGTGGTACATTGTCCAATATAGTGCTGAAAGATGAGCCCTTGAAGTCGGAAGGTACTCAAAAAATACACAGTGGCTGCAACAATGGACTTGGAGCATATCAACGATTGTGAAGATGATTCAGGACCAAGCAGTGTTTCATTCTATTGTTCACGGAGTTGCCATGAATCCAAGCCAATTCAATAGCAATTAAAAACAAGTTGAATCATCAATCTTTTCCTATGTGGTTTCTGAATTTTGTTCATAGTAGAAAGGCCTTCCCAAATTCCAGGTTGTAACAGAATTCACCCCTGTGTTTATCAAATTACTTTTTGGTTTCATTTTGCACATTTAAATCTTTTGGTTTTGGAAACTTGCTGGTGTAAGGTATGAAGCAGAGATCCATTTTGTTTCCCCACAAAATTACCCAGGTGTCAAAACATTATTTTCCTCACTTTTTTGTATACCAACCCTCTTCCTATCATTTTTGCTCTCCTCAGCCATTTTCAGGCTGTGTTTGCTTCCCGTGGTAACGGGTGGAGCATAATGTTAGTAGTAAGGGGTCCAGAAGAACTTCACTTGACTGGTATCCATTTATCATTGGTTCCCTTTGGCTTTGGCAAATACTCTTTAAAATTGTGCTTTTGATGACGGTTTACAGAGCAAATTACTTCCTCATTAAACAATTAATACGCATGTCGTTTTGTGACATTGGTTGCTAGCTCTGCGAAGTGTTAACACTCTCCCCTTCTCTACCTTGGGTTCTGCATTTCCGATCATACAGTTTTTTCCCCATTTCCATTCATCTAAGTTTTCCTGTTCCCTTCTGCCTTCTTATCCTTGCCCCTGGGCTGGTGTGTCCATTAGTCTTGTATATATAGTTGAGCTCCACGTATTATTGTTTATTTTACCGGCCTGTCTAGTCTTTGGCTGAAGGGTAAACCTCAGGAGTAACTTCAGTACTGAGTTAAAAGGGTGTCTGGGGGCCATACCCTTGAGGTTTCTCTAGTCTCTGTCAGACCAGTTAGTCTTTTTTTTGTGTGTGTGAGTTAGAATTTTGTTCTACATTTTTCTCCAGCTCTGTCCAGGATCCTCTATTGTGATCCATTTCAGAGCACTTGATGGTGTTAGGCAGGCACCATCTAGTTGTGCTGGACTCAGTCTGGTAGAGGTTGTGGTAGTTGTGGTCCATTAGTCCTTTGGACTAATTTTTCCTCTAAGGGGGTATTTCTTGTAGTTCTCCAATTAAGCATTTACCAACAATTCCCTTGAAGCTGGTGAAGAGAAAATATCCACGTTTATAGCTCCTTACCATATGAAATGAGAGATTTAGCATGGTTTTATTTTCTCTCTTTTGGAATCTTTTCCTCATTCACTGATGTTATTGGCATAATCTGTACTTTTAGATCCAAATGTTATCAGTAATATTTTCACTACATTATGTTTATTCTCTTTGAAAAAGCATTTAGACATTTACATATTTTCATAACCATGCCAGTAATTATTCAGATGAATTGGTTAAATATCTATGGTTTCATTATGCACAGCATTATTCTTTATGGCACATGCTTACCTAATTGATTTCTTCATTATGATTCATTTCTTGGCCAGCTGGAATATGATTTTAAATAATATTTTTCAGAATGTAATGGTTCCTTAAGCTCCATATGTATAGGAATGTCTTTCTCTTTCCATTAACATGAATGAGAGCATAGCTTTTAAAATACTCTTAGGTAATGTTTTCTACCAAAACCTCTGTGTACAGGTTGCAGTGTCTTCCCGTATTTAGTGTTAAAGAAGAAAAACCCAGACCACCCTGGTTCTTTCCACCTGTGTATAGGCAACTTCTGCTTGAAATTTTAAGTGTTCACCTGGGTGTCATCTAAATGTGGTTTTTCCCTTCATTAAGTAGTTTAGTCCAATAGATAAGAGCATGGACTCTGATGTCCAGCTGCCTACCTCTGAATCCTAGTTCCATCGCATTATAGATTTTGTCTAACTCTGAGCTAGTTACTGAATCTCTTTCTCAGCTTTCTTATCTGTTAAATGAGAATGATAAGATTTTTCTGAATACTAGCTGAGATCATAATATAAAGTGCTTAGCACCAAGATTTGCACAGAGTAAATGCTCAATAAACTGTAGCTGTTTTTTTTTCTATTTTCAGAATGCTGTTTCCATTTGAAGTTCAATTCTTTTTATGTTTACAAAACTTTTTTCTACTTTTTGTTTTCCTTTGGTCTGCTCTGTTCTGTCTTTATAGAATTCTCATTATACATATTGGATTTCCTGGATCTGTCCTCTAGGTCTCTTATCTTTTCCATCATTGTCTTCATTTCATTAACCTTTTCCTCTGACTTCTGAGAAAATGTCTCAGGTCAATCTTTTAAATTAATTACATGGATTCCTGCAATATTGAGTTTTTTGTTTACTGTCACTATTGAGTTTTAAAATTTGATCAGCAAGTCTACTGATTTGTAAAGGCTAAAAGAGCTATGTTAAAATCTCCCACTCTGATTTGTGGTTTTGTCAGTTACTTTAAAAATAATTTATTTTGAATTTCTGATTGATTTCTTTCCATAGATGAGTTAATAATGTAGTTCATTTTAAGACTAAAAATTAGAGATTAAAAAAATTTTTTTTGCATTTTCATAGGAAAATATTTACTTGGACTCATCAACATGAGGAAATGCTTTGCACTTTGCACTTTTCTCATTACCCATTCTTCAAATGAGAGATAGACTTTACAAGAACTAGTAAGTGTCTACATTCAAATTTTGTCATACAAAATAAAGAAGAGGAAAGTCCATAATTTTATTTTGCTAAGATGCTACAGTGAAAGCAGTCTCATGCAGAAAATTTTACTACTTTGCTGTGCAGTTAATTTTCAGTGTTTCATGTTTGGCACTATTGGTTAAAATTCCCAAGACCCTTCTCAGGATTGTGATTTACTCTTTGCCAACTGTTCCAGGGGAAGCTTTGCCTTTTGGCTCAAAAAGTCTAAGCTTGGGTGCCCTCCATGTGGGCAGAATTCTGATATCTTTTAGAAATACGGAGGTAGCTACCAGATAATGGCAGTATCTTTTATTTCTGTCCTTTTTCTCTCTATGTGTGTGTGTTTAGGTTTGTTGTGAAAGTCCGACATTGTCTGGGTGGCTACAAGGTCTCTCTGACTGACGTGACCACCATCATCGGGAGGGAAGCAAACAACGCCATTCCTTGTATCATGTGAACTTGGGAATACTACACGCTCTGTGTGGTATACTAAAGTCCTTCCTGAGGTACTTCCTTTGCCCAAACTAATGTGTGAAATTTCTTTCTGTTCTGTTGGCTCCATTATGGAATCTTGTCCATTATATTATATTAGCAACACTTTGCTTACACAGAAATTTTAACTGCTTGATATCCCATCAGAATCAAATCTTCAGAACTTACTCAAAATGTCTGATTTTTTAATGGTACCATTCACAGTTTTCATATTTCTTAGATCATTTAAATGGAATTTGAGGAGGGAGGGGAAGTAAATACTTGGGCTCAAATTGTGTCTTGAAACCTAAACTAACTGCTTTATTCACTTAAAAGTATATCACAAGTGCCTTTTTATGTCAATAAATATTTACATATTCTAATATTTTAATGGTTAAAGAGGCTCCAATTCATCTTTTCAAAAAGTCCAGGCTAATCAGTTGATCATTATTTTTATGAATTTCTAACAAGCTATGAAGGACTCCAAAAGTTATAAACAATATATCACTTCTCCACAACAGTGTCAGCAGAATAAAAAAGCGACCCACACTCTTTTCTTACACAATAAATTTAATTCTCTCCCTAAACAGTTGTATTCACTAAAGCTATACGAGAGAATAAAGGTAAAACATGTTGCCCTGGCTCTTACATTGTAAAATGCTCTTTAGGTGGAGAAACTCTAAATCATCATCATCAACAACAAACATTTATTGACCCGACTGTCATGGATGCACCACTAAGGTCAATATAATGGATCTGGGTGAATCTGCTTGCTAGAAGTAAATTTACTGAGAGCGTAAGTCATCAGTGCAAACTTTCTATGACAGTTAAAAAAAAAAATATGCCAAGTAAACCATTTCCCTAAAGCCTTCTAAATTTTAGAAAGGTATCATAGGAATAGAAATATTTGGCATAAGCAAGGCATACTGGGATTACATCCATATGTCTGTTTGGGAAAGAAGAGATTTCAGACTGGTAGAACCATGGGGCTGGGGAAAGTGACCTGTGTGCAGGCACTGGCTCATTCTCTTTATGAAAAGCTGACATTGGGTTCACATCATAAAGGGGAAAGAACTGAAATGCTTGGAAAACTGGTATATGTATGTGTGTGTTACACATGTGTACTTGCACACTATAACAGCCAACAGGCTCCATGTTTAAAAAAAAAAGGAGGAGGAGGAAGGAGAAAAGAAGGAAGTAAGGAAACACTTATATCCCTTTTTTACGTTAAAACATATTTTAGTATTTCGAATGATTAAATATATTTACAATATGTCTCTGACATTGCTGAAACTTCTATTGTTAATTATATTTAACCTTAACAACCTCCAATTAAATGCAGATCTTGCATCAGAGAATTTGAAATAAACATTTCTTGGGGTAGTTGCCTAGTTCGGTTTCCAATGAGTTCCTTCTTTGACAATTGCTGGGACACTTACTCTTATTCAATGGCCCATCCCTTTATTTACAGCTTGAATGACCCATATGTGGAATCAGGAATAAAGCTGGATCAATCAGATTCTTTTCCCCTGAGAATTTCTAGAGAAAAAGAAGCCAGGAATCAGTTGAGTTATGTTAATGGCAGTCTCAGAGTGATTAGGTCCCTGAACTCTTTCTGCTGAGTACTTGACTTTGCACTTCCCAATGCCAGGAGATTTATTTTTCCTTCAATTTCCTAAGCTCTTCCTGCATCCTTCCAATTAATTATCTGTCATTGGTGATGCTAACCAGAGTTGCTTTCTGTTACTTTCAACCAAAATAATAATTCAGAATTTGATTCACATTATGTCATTGATGCTAAGAACACTTTGTGGTAAAACCATGAACTGTTTGTATAATTTCAAATAATAAAATGGCAAAAAAAGAAAATGGTGAGATTTGTTTCAAAGGAATGTATACACTCCAGCACATGTCAGTAAGCTGTAAGCATTTCCAAGAATATCAAATGTTTTGCTTTGGTTCCCATGGGGAGAGGGGGGTTCAACATCTACACAGAAGGCAAATCAATGATTGTTGGGGAGCCAGTCAACATTGTTTATTTCAAATATATTGTAACTGGATTTTTTAAAGAATAAAGAGAGAATCCATCTACTTTGTCATATTAGGACAATACATTTTTATATGACTTCATATTTTCAAAACCCTTAACCATAACTCAGCAGTTAATCCTGACCATGTTGGTTCATATAGTCTCAAATACATAATTTCATACAAAGAAACTCAAGCACAGAAAAGTGTCCCTAACCCAGGTTTTTAATCAAGATTGTTGCTGAGCCAGGAGAACTCCCCAACATGGAATTCCTAGGCCTGTGAAATTGGATCTAAATTATAACAGCTTCCTTAGAATTTGACAAATACCCTCAGTAAAAATTCAAGGGCATGTAATACCATGGGAGTTACTTGTCCAAATGTATTTCAACATGACCCAACACACAAGTTGCTCTCTGAAGAACATGGGAGTTGTGAGTCAAGAGCAGATTCTGGGTGTAAGAATTGTAAGCACTGCTGTGTCTCCAGCAGAGACTTGTTCTCACATCAAAAAAGACATTCACAGACTTTGTCTACCAACTGTCACCATTATATTGGGGAAGTTACTGTAGAGCTCTCTAAAAGAGTTTGCTTCCTTTGTGATTTGATTTTATAAGCCATGAAAGCAGATAGATAGATAGATAGTACATAGGTAGATAGGTAGACAGACGGACAGACAGACAGGCAGATAGGCAGATGGACAGACAGACAGATAGATGATAGATAGATAGATAGATAGATGATAGATAGACAGATGATAGATAGATAGATAGATGATAGATAGATAGATAGATAGATAGATAGATAGATAGATAGATAGATAGATAGATAGATAGATAGATAGATAGATAGATAGATAGATGCCAATTGGTACCAAAACCAAACCAAACCCGTTACTGTCGAGGCAATTTCAATTCATAGCGACCCTAGACAGATATATATATATATATATATAAAACCCAAACCAAACCCATTGCTGTCGAGTCGATTCTGACTCATAGCGACCTTACAGGACAGAGTAGAACTGCCCCAGTAGGGTTCCCAAGGAGTGGTTGGTGGATTCGAACTGTTGACCTTTTGGTTAGCAGCCAAGCTCTTAACCACTGTACCACCAGGACTCCATATACATATACATGCATACACACACACACACATACATGTTCAAGTAATGAACAATATATATATGTATATTGTGTATACATATATATATTGTTCATTACGTGAACATAGCCACACACATAGCAATGTCACTGTTCTGTTTTTTATCATATGTAACTACTTTCACTTTTTTCAGCTTTTGAAGAAAATATCAGTTATAGGACAAGTCCAAGTCCTAACTCTAGTCATCTTTTGTAACTGTTTATTTGACTGTGGGAATTCCAAGGATGCCCTAGGCTCTCTGACACCTCTCACTCTCCTTATCATCTGTAAAAGTTCTTACTCAGATAACACTGCAGAACAACTCCAAAATCTCATTGATTAACAACAAAAATTTACTTCCTGATCATGAGTCTGCGGGTTAGCCACAATGACTCTGTTCCAGGTAGTGTTCAGATTCAAATGAGTTCTCATCCTGGAAGCAAGGCGTATGGCATACCTCCTATCTATGACGAAGTGTTCTCATACAGAGGGTAGGAGCATAGAGGGCTGGCAGAAACTTACCATGCCTCTTAAAGCTTCCATTCAAAACCACTTCCACGTTAAGCTGGCATGTTGTCACTTACAGCCAAATTCTATTGGTCTATTGACCAAATCAAGTCACACGGTGAGACCATCATCAACGGGGTAGTCAAATATACTCCTTTTATGATGGGGAAGGAGAAAGGAGGGAAGATTTTCTAAACTAATACAGTCCATTACATATTTTCTGCCCAAGACACTCCAAAAACTTAATATCCTGTTGAATTTTCAGTTGAGAGCTGTGAACCACAGACAACTGGCAGATTTGAAATGATAATTTTTTAACAAAGAAAAATAAGAGGATTTAGGAATCTGCGAGCTTTGGTGAGATCATAAAATGTTCAAAGTTTAAGTGATCAGCATAAAAATAAAGGACTAAAGCCTAGTCTCAGTCCAGTATCTTGATGTATTATCCCCACCAAATTTAATGTTTATTCTCCTCAGCGTACCTCAAGGATGTGTATCTAAGATATCCTAAGGCATACCCAAAATATAATATTTTTAAATTGGAAAGTTCGAATAAAAATAAGTGACATTTGTTCAGCACTTTATCATGCTTCCACTCTGAGTGATAAAAATAACATTGAAATTCATTTGCTCATAAGGTGATCCTCTTGTCCCAGGCATCTTTCTCAGAAGTGTGTCAGTTGATAGGACATGCATACAAAGCTGAAGTTTAGTATGCTGTTTAATGCCATTTTTATTTTTCCCTGCTTTAATTAAAGCTTTCATTGATGGTGAAATTATTGGTCCTGGAATGATCCTTGACAACGTCTGAAAAGAATGCTTACACTCATTGTTATATAGTGCTTTTGAACTAGCTAGCATGAAGAGAATAGCTATTACATTGCACACGACAACTAAATTTTTTTTGGTAAATGCCTCAAGGAATTTAACTCAGAAGATACTAAAATGTCTTTAGAGTCCTAGTTTGCTTACAGTTTATCTTTAGGCTAAAAAAAAATGGACTACTACATCTATAGTTTCATTACATTTTTACACGTACAGAAAAGAAAAAATTCTGTGGATTATCTTTATTTTGTTAGTCAGTGGAGTTTTAGAGTTATTTTGACTTAAACAAGGCAGAGTTACTCAATTTTATTTTTTGTCATCATGCAGCATGTCAGTTTTCAGTAACAGCTGTTTCTTATTTATTTGTTTGGCTGGTTGATTTCTGGATGTTGTTGTGGCGACTCCATGTCAGGGTGCTAATTTCTCCTTTGGTAAGCATAAAAGAGATTTCCTGGCTCAAATTTAAATTCAAAATTACATCTATCCTCTAATTCCAAGTATATCATTATTAAATATTTCAGTGGATTTCTCTCAACTCTACATATTATCTCTCGAGAATGGAACATTCAAAGCAAAGTTAGAGTTTGCTATTGGATTTATAGTAAAGCAAGGCAGGATGACTGTGGTTAAAAAAGATACATGGAATGCCACCAAATTAAAAGTGTGAAGCCGCCAAACTCCTGCTCTCCTCTTCAGAAGCATGTGCAGCAGGATTAGATAAGCTACCATCACCTGAGTGGTTTCTTCTAATTAAGGTGGAAGCCCCACAAGTCCACAAATGGCCATTTCCGTTAGGAAAACAGGAGCAGAAAAGCTCTATCCCATCCTCAGAATACTGATTTATGTGTGTTCCACTGCATTTATTTGGAACCCCCATTTTGGAGCTTGACATGACCATATAGCTTGCCTGGCGAACCTACCACCAGCTTGGACTGCCTTGGCTGGTGTTCCCAACATATCTTTAGTCAAAAATAAAAGCAAGAATATAAAGTACAAAGTAAGGGGTTCAGGCTGAGATCCTGACATTTCCGCTTTACATATCCCTTTTTAGAAAACAGTTAGGGCAAGGCTCACAGCTGCAGATTCCAAATGTCTGCCTTGAAAGGCTGTTTAATGTATGGGGTATAGAAAAGAGATTCTAAGTTTGACTCTTAACTCTGCCAATGTGTGATCTCTATCATATTGCTTATGTGTGCCTCAGAGTCCATGTCAATAGACCCAGTGTATTGATAGTATCTACTTTATAAACAGCTGCGATGAAGAGTCAATGAAATCAAATATTTAATTTATAAATAATAACATGACAATATATAAATTTATAAAGTGAAAGAATAATATATAAATAATTATTAATGTATATATATATATAAATTTGGAAACCCTGGTGGCATAGTGGTTAAGTGCTACAGCTGCTAACCAAAAGGTCGGCAGTTCAAATCCACCAGGTGCTCCTTGGAAACTCTATGGGGCCTTTTCACTCTGTCCTACAGGGTTGTTTTTTTACAGGGTTGTTATGAGTCAGAATTGACTCAACGGCAACAGGTTTGGTTTGGATTTTATACATACATATATATATATAACCAAAAACCCACTGCCACCAAGTCGATTCCGACTCAAAGTGACCCTATAGGACAGAGTAGAACTGCCCCATAGAGTTTCTAAGGAGCAAGTGGCGGATCTGAACTGCCAACCTCTTGGTTAGCAGCCTAGCTCTTAACCGCTATGCCATCAAAGCACTTTACATAGTATTTGAACCATAGTAAACAGTCAATAAAAAGATAACTTAGATTGTTAAGTGAAAGTATAACCTATTCAGGAAGGAAAAACAAAACACGATAACAACAAAAACATACGTCTCTGAGCTAGATATGTCTCAATGAAAATCAAGTTGGATGGTAAAAAGGAGACAAACTTAATAAATTATACCCTTAACCCTTAGTTGTCCATTATTTCTCTTTTTAGCATGTTGTTCATGATAACTTTAGTGAAATATTTGGAAGGGGTTGTAGCTTGTAGATGCTTCTGTTCTGAAAAACAGTGGAAGGCCTAGAGCAATTTTGTTCAAGAGAAAAAGAGTGGGAGCCACTTAGGTGATTTTACATAGTTTACTAACCACATGAAAAAGTGTAAAGGAAAGAGGTGAAGTTAATTTAATAGCGTATTTTTTCACCCCAATATATCCAAAATATTAAAATTTAACATGTAACTGATATAAAATTATTAATGAGATATTTTGCATTTTTTCCCTGTTCACAATTTAATATGTGTTTTTACACTTACAGCACGTCTCAACTCGGACTGGCCACATTGCAAGTGTTCAATAACCATCACCTATGGCTAGCAGCTACCATACTGGAGAGTGCAGGGGTGGGAGATGGGTAAGATAAGGGAGAGGAGCTGGGGTGGGAAATGGAGTTAAAGGCTGTGGAGTTATAGGTACTCTTATAAATTTTGTGACTAAATGCTTTGTTTGCAGATTGAATGGTATCAGAGAATCATTTTCAAGACTGCTATAAGGCATATGAACCAAATATGGAGGTACATCTACTAAGAAAACTTGACCATCTTACTAAGACACTGATCAGTTATAAGGCAGTGCAGAGGATGTCTTTTGTTGCCTACATATTAAAACTGTAAGGGGTATAACAGCTGTGAACTGCTTGCTTTTACCGTGAAGGGTCTAAGAAAAAGGGAAGACATTGCTTCAACACAGTTTATTATCACTGCATCATATTCTCTCCTAGTCTTTTCTTATCTTAGCGTTCTATTCAAAATGTACTGACAGGGATGGCTCTGTAGCTGAGCCTGTGCACTGTGCTGCATGTAAGAATCATTGATCAGCTTTATCTTGGTGTCTTAAGAATTTCACATTTTATTGTACTAATGCTTCTTACCGTAACTATCGTATTAAATCAGAGCTTTAACATTGTGATTCATAAATAGCATGAAACTTGGCACCCATAAATCACAGCACTAAATTGGAAGTTTAAAGTTAAGATTTATAAACTAACATACTAAATCACAACTTTAAAATTTAGGATTCATTAATAAGAAGTTTTATATGCATGATGTATAAATCAAAGCACTATACCTGATTCTTGGAAGTTAATGCATGTAAATCAGAATTCTGAAAGTTAATATTAATAAATCAAGGAAATGCATTTTCCTTGGTAAATTTCTATTTTAATGGAATAGCGTCTACATGACAGAATGGACACTATCTTCTGGAAAATATGAATCTTAAAACTTCCTTTGATAGCCATTTCCAGAACACCTTTCTTGTTTTATTTAAACCCATTTCTCTTATGTGAGCATGGAATTATCTGATCTGAATGTTTTTCATACAAACTTCCATATTCTTGAAAACAGTAATTAAGTTACACTACAGGTTTTTCATTTCTAGGCTAAAAATACCTACAAAATTTAGCCTTCCTCCATAGGAGTTATTTTCTGTACTTTTGATCATTTTTAACAAGTGTCTCCAAGTCCTTTTGAAAGTGATGTGAGCAAACCTGGACAAAATGTTCTTACATGGGTCCTATTCACACAGAATGTGGTAGATGACTTACTTCTGGGCCCTCATATGTCATGTCTCTTTGTAACAGTCTGTTTATATCTCATAACTACAGAACAGTGTTAGTCTCCCATAGTAATGTGTTATTGTGAGCTAGAAAGGAGAATTGCTTTACTCTCTTCACACTTAGCTTTCTTGGGCTTCTGAGTAGCCCACAGAAAACTGGATTCTTCTTTTTTCTACTCCATGTCGCTAAAGGCCGCAGACCATGTTGATTCGTTATCTTATTCTAACACCTTATTCATCAACAGTTGGTACTGTTGTACCCTTTACCATCAGTATTTATAACATTTCTTATTCTTTCTCCTACCTCTCCATCAGCTCCTTCTACTCTCCTATACGTGCCTCTTGTCCTGACACCTCTTAACTTAAATGTTAATGTTTCCCGTGGTCTTTTCCTTAAGGATATTATTTTCTCACTCTACGGGTCTTCTCATCTTTGCCCACAGCTTCAACTACCATTTAAGTGCTGGTTATTTACAGAGATCTTTTCTAAGATCAAGACATATTTACTATGTATTTCTTTCTTGATGTGCTACTGGCCCCCTGAAATCTACATGTTCAATATGGAATTCTTTTTTTCTTTGGCTGAAACAGCTTTTCGCTTTTCAAGCCCACCTCCAAGCCCCATATCAAATCAGCCAAGACTTTTCTCAATCTTTTCCCATCTATTCCACTCATTTAACAACTGTTTTAGTTGAGGCCCTCATGAATTCTTCCTTGGATTGTTCAGCGCATAGTTTCCTAAGTGCTTCTCAGGCTTTCAGAATAGAAATCTGATCATATAACATCTTTGTTTAGATATGTCCATTTCCATTCCCCACTCCAATGACCTACCTGCTTCTACCTTCTCAGCTCCATCGCTGCCTCCTATCATACTCTAATAGACTAGTGGTTCTCAACCAGGGAATTTTGCCCCCCAGGAAACATTTGGCAATATCTGAACACATTTTTGGATTACACCTCAACATAAAGAAAACAAAAATCCTCACAACTGGACCAATAAGCCACATCATGATAAACGAAGAAAAGATTGAAGTTGTCAAGGACTTCATTTTACTCGGATCCACAGTCAACACCCATGGAAGCAGCAGTCAAGAAATCAAAAGACTCATTGCATTGGGCAAATCTGCTGCAAAAGATATCTTTCAAGTGTTAAAAAGCAATGATGTCACTTTGAGGACTAACATGCACCTGACCCAAACCATGGTGTTTTCAATTGCATCATATGCATGTGAAAGCTGGACAAGGAATAAGGAAGACCGAAAAAGAAACAATGTCTTTGAATTACGGTGCTGGTGAAGAATATTGAATGTACCATGGACTGCCAAATGAAGGAACAAATCTATCTTGGAAGAAGTACAACCAGAATGTTCCTTAGAAGCAAGGATGGCAAGACTGCATCGTACATACTTTGGACATGTTGTCAGGAGGGATGAGTCCCTGGAAAAGGACATCATGCTTGGTAATGTACAGGGTCAGCGGAAAAGAGGAAGATGCTCAAAGAGATGGGTTGACACAGTGGCTGCAACAATGGGTTCAAGCATAACAACGATTGTAAGAATGGCGCAAGACCAGGTAGTGTTTCCATTCTATGGTACATAGGGTTGCTATGAGTTGGAACCGACTGGGCGGCATCTAACAACATAACAACAACTGGGCAGTGAAGTGCTACTAGAATCTCATAGATAGAGGCCAGGGATTTTGCTAACTATCCTACAATGCAGACAACAACTCCCCACAACAAACAATTAATTCGCCTCAACTGTCAATAGTACCAAGATTCATAAATACTCCTTTAACGAACTAAGTAAGTATATTTCATCAAGAGAATGGAACTGCTGCATGAATCTGAGCCTTTGAATATGCTGTATACATGCTATATTCTCTGCCTGAAATTACTTTTCCTCACTTGCATCCATGCCTACTCATCATCACGCAAGCCCCAGTTCAATGTCTCCTCTCTGTGAAGGGGTTTATTTATCCTCCCAAGGCCAATGACCTATCAACATGGTTTTGTGAAAACAACATGCATGAAATTTGGTGTCAGGATGACATGGAGCTGAAGCAGGACTCCGTCTTACTAGTGATGTGTACTTGGGCAAATTAACCTTTTTGAATCCCAGTTCCTTCTTCAGAGACTTGTGAATATCAAATACCAAACTGACAAGTGTATCATTAGGATTTAATCAGATATTGATGCAAGGGAAATATAACTCCACTTTTGTCACCCCACTGACCACGAATACTGATTTGACTGGTTTTATAGGTCATCGCTTATATATTTAGTGAAAAGGAAGTTATCTTCGCACATAATAGATAAACGCTCCTCAGTGAAGGGAATACAAGTAACTGGGATCCCCAGATAGACCCTCCTAAGATGTTTTCAAGGTAAATATAAAACACAGTGAACATAAAACAAGGAAATGAACAGTAAATTGTGCCTAATATCTGTCATGAGCTACACTTGGATAATTGGGTTGTTCCAGCAAGGGAGCTGTATGACATCTTTCTTAGGCTGGGTTATCTAGAGGAGCAAAACCAGTGAAGTGTATATGTATAAATAGATACATATAAAATATAGAGAGGTTTATTTCAAGGAAATGGCTCATGTGGTCGTGGCGACTGGCAAGTCCCAAATCTGTGGGTCAAGCGTCAGGCTGGAGGCTTCTCTTGACTCACATGGTTGCAGGGGCTGACGAACCCAAAATTGACAGGTCAGATGGCAAGCTGCTGACTCGCGGGGCTGCTGGAGCTGGTGAATTCCAAAATCTGCAAGTCAGGTAGCAGGCTGTGGACTCACATCCCAAGAACCAGAAGACAGATGATGATGAATCAGATGTAGGATCTAGAGAGAGAGAAAGAGAGAGCTTTGCCAGAACATCCATATATATTGGATGCAGGCCACACCCCCAAGGAAACTCCCCTTACATCAGATTACAAAATGGAGTATAACTACATAATACTGAGAAACATGGCCCAGCCAAGTTGACACATAATGTTAATCATCACAACATCTGATACATCTCCTTTTGGGAATATGCTAACTTATGTGGATTATATAACGAGAAAGAAGAATTTGCAGTTTAGTTGGAAACACAGCCCAAGAATTCTAAAATAAGCAGAAAACAGACACTAAAGCTTATAATCAATTGGTAAAATGCGTAGCACAGAAAAGTGCTATACACTTTTCTATACAAATTTTTTAAAGTAGCAAAAAGGTAGTACTTGCAACTGCTATATGAAATGGGAGATAGTGTAGCCATCATTATATGTGTGTGTGTTCTACTTTCTCTCTTCTTTCCTCTCCAGCAGATATTTTTCTATCAGTTCATCTTGTAGCATAGAAGGTGCAATATGCATACTCTAGCACATTCCTATATACCAGATTGACAAAAACATAAATCGTTCAGAGTGACAGCGAACCGCAGGGAAGACATGGACATGTGCATTTGCAATAATTCTTAAAAAATGTGGTCAGGATGAATTCTTCCACTGAAGCTCCCACAACAAATGTTTACTTGAAAATTTTTAGAAGCTGGTTTTGTTTTTTTTTTTGGTAAATCTTGTGATGAATTTCACATTACAGTAAGCAGAGCCATTCTGTCTGCAGTAATGCTCTTGCATCATCTAAGCTATTCCCAGAGGAAATAATGGGTGCAAGGGAAATTGAGTAAAAAATAACTTTTATCAGATCTACTGTAAAAGGCTTTTCTGACATCAAGGGCATATGCAGATCTCCTTGATAGCCTGATGCCATGTGATTTGGTTTAACAATTTTCTTACTTCCCATTGCTTGTTTTCTTTAAGTAACTTGACATCTGAATATCTACTTTTATGCATAAAATTATATTTATATATCTATGTATACATGTTATGAGGGAATACAGTGTTGATACCATTTTGGCCATATCCCAATGCGTGCCTATTGGGGAATTTAATAGTACCTAATTGTGATTTTTGAGTCACTTGTTTTTAGTATTTGAAACCAGATTAGCTCTCATATGTGGCTACTTTTGATTTTGCTATCACTTAATTTAGGTCACAAAACCTTGAAGAATTTAGAACATTATTATGTGAAAATGAAGTTATCTGGTTTTTATCTTCACATGTCATTTCTTATTACCAAGTAAGAAAAGTAATAATTCTTTTCCCTGGAGATTTATGTTACGTGTAGTAGAATCATATAGTCCAGAAAGAATCTCAAAATATAAAGTGATATGCTTCAATATAAATTTATAAAAAGTCTGCATTCCATAAACATTATTTAAAACTCAAAGGCAAATTACAAAGACAAAAAAATTAAGCATTAGGATCAGACAATGGGTTACCAGTTTAATACATAAAAGTTCTCACAAAGGAAAAAGAGGGAAGTTATACTAGTAGAACTATTTTAAAGGGTTATGAATGAGTAATTTGAAAATAAAATACCGATGGTCAGTAATGTAGAAATAGGCTTAAGTTTACCAGTTATCAAATAAATTGCAATTGAATCAACAAAATCATTGATTTATTTGCCATATGATCCATTTTTCAAATACAGTGTTATTACTCAGTATTGATGATCATAAGAGTAAAAAGGAATGGCAATTTTATATACTGCTAGTAAGCATATAAATTAGTACAATTTTCTAGGGAGAAATTTGTCTTCAAAATCTTGACATCTCTCTTTTGACATAGCAAGTTCCTAGGAATTTATCCTAAGGAAATAACTACAGCTACAAGATGTTCATTATACATTGTTTATTATCTACACCCAATCAGAAATAACCTACATATCCTAGAAAGAGGGATAATTTGAATAAAGTATGGTATACTCGTGAGAACTACTATGAAGCCATACAAATGATATTCTGGAAGTATATTTACTGACATAACAAGATGTTCCTAACTCATGGTTATCTGGAAAAAAAGATGCAACTTTTGAAAAAAAATGCACACAATGATCTTGTATTAGGCTTTTTTAGCCATAAGAAGAGTTTCTCAAACTTACATAGGCGATAAAATTTTATTATAATGTGTACTCAGAAAAGTGGTGGTTGTTAAGTGCTGTCAAGTTGGTTCCAACTTGTAGTGACTCTATGTACAACAGAATGAAACACTGCCCGGTCCTGTGCCATCCTCACAATTGTTGTTATGCTTGAACCTATTGTTGCAACCACTGTGTCAATCCATCTCTTTGAGGGTCCTCCTCTTTTTCGCTGACCCTCTACTCTACCAAGCATGATGTCCTTCTCCAAGGACTGATCCCTCCTGACGACATGCCTAAAGTATGTGAGATGAAGTCTCGGCATCCCCACTTCTAATGAGCACTCTGGCTGTACTTCTTCCAAGGCTAGATTTCTTTGTTATTCTGGCAGTTCATGGTATAGTCTATATTCTTCACCAACACCATAATTCAAAGGCATCAATTCTTCTTTGGTCTTCCTTATTCATTGTCCAGCTTTCACATGCATATGAGGTGATTGCAAACACCATGGCTTAGGTCAGGTGCACCTTAGTCCATAAAGTGACATCTTTGCTTTTCAACACTTTAAAGAGATCTTTTGCAGCAGATTTGCCCAATGCAATGCGCTGTTTGATATCCTGACCCAGAAAATTAAGGAAGCACCGAATACCCTTCTTAAGAACTTCCCGTACGGGCCTCATGGAAGACCAAGAGAGTAACTATTCATGACTCAGGACATGAAAGCATCTCTGAGGAATCAGTTATCACATTATTCCCGCAAAAGTTGGTGCCTATTGCTGATTTGTCTAATGATTTTGCCTTTCTCCCCTTCCCTCTCTTCTTTCTATACCTTATATCTGTTTCTTCTTCTATGCCCTCTACTTTTACTGTTATTACTATTTCTGTTTCCTTGTGTGTGTTTATTTGTCTGTCTCAAACAAAACTCCCTAAGAGAAAGTATCCTATTGAGCCTGTTAGTTAGCATCCACACTGGAAAGCGTTCTTATGACAAGCTACCCCTTTAGCTCCTGGTCCAGGCTTTAGCTGGTTATCTTTGGTTTCAGCATTGATTAAAGATCCAGTCAGTATTGTCTAGGACACTAGGGTCACCTGACGCAAATCACGGTGACATATGCAGAAGAAACCACTGGCTTTTTTTGCTTTTCTCAAAAGGGAGTTATGGATCTAAAGGAAATCTAGAATTATCTTTCTATGGTGAATTGTAGAATCTATAATATAGATCATTTTATTTTGTTCTTATTGCTTATTTTTTTATATTAAACACGTTCATTATCTGCCTCAAAAGAAAAAAATCAATAAAAGTATGCTTTGCTTTATATTTTTTAAATTACCTGGTTCAGTCTCCTGCCTAAAGGCTATTATATTCCTGCCAATGATTATTTGTAAAGTTATGCTTCTTCAAAAACATCCACTCTATCTCATGCATCATTCCATCAGCTATTCTCGCTCCTCTTCCTATCCTGATTCCTGTAAGAACCTTGTAATTGATGCTTAGTAATGTCAGCAGCTTCTAAATCCTAAAACTCTCCCTTTATCCACTTACATCATGTTTCATTTCACCTTTCTCTAAAAAGGCATTTGGATATTGCAGCTAAGTGATTACTCAGGTTGTACGCAGAATCTTGTAGAACTCGGTTTTGAAGCCAATAGTACTTTGCCTTTTCAAAATTTCGTGGTGCTTTCCTATGTTAAATTGTTTCTTCATTCTTTGATCAGAACTTCGGTATTTCCCACTTGCTCCTTTCCTGGCTTCAGAAATAATTCTCTAAAAAATTCCCTTATCTGCAGGGATATTATTTAATGCCTTGCTTAACGTCACCCTAATCTATCTATTTTCATTTCTTAAGCCTGCCATTATGGCCCATTTTCTTCGTGCTCTAGCAAAGACAAGTAGTGTCTTTTTGTTTTGTTTTGTTTTTGATTTGACCTTTTTATTCTATCATCAGGTTGATCCTATTCTTTATAGGCTTTCTGTAATTCGAGTCATGTTTATTAGTATCCACTCTCTGCAAGACATTGTTCTAGACACTCTGGGGGAATAAAATCCAGTTTCTGCCCATTAGTGGAGGGAAGGAATATATATAACTATTTTTTTTTTTTTTAGTATAGGGAGGAGGGACAAAGAAGAAAACAGAAAGCTAAGGACTGCATTGGAAATGTCAGGAGAAGGTGGAAGAATTAGTGAGGGAGGTAGCAAAGGAGAAAACTGAGAGGCACAGAAAATGGTGAGAAGGGATATTATATTTTTGTTTATGTCTTATGCACATAATATGGTAAGTAGTAAATAAATCATTTCAATTGAAATCCACTGAACCAAAAAACATAATATCGGGATATCAGTGTGTGTGTTTGGGGGTGGGGATTGGTCGAGATGAAATGAGTCATTGTCAAATGCAGCAGAATGAAGACTAAGGAATGCTTTTAAGAGAAGCCATTAAGAAGAAACTCCAGATATGTCCATTCAGTAGAAAGCAGAGATACAAATACCATATTGAAAGTAGAATGCGGTAAGAATTGTTACCCAAGCATCTGAGCATTTTGGTAATGACAAGAGACAAGAAATCATAAAGGAAGGGTAGATAACTAGCATAAAAATGCTCTAAGAATAATAAAAACAATGACTAGAAGGGGAACCAGCACCTGCAAGAACAATGTTAGACATCTCAAAGTAGGAACTGAGATTGTTGACAAGGTACTATAAACACCAAAAGCTTCTTTTAAGCAATATTCAAAACATGTAAATAAAACAAAAACATTTTTTAAAAACCAACAATAGAATAGAAAGAAGGGACCATTGTAAGAGTTTTCTTGTTTCCCTTAAAAATAAAATATAAAAAAACTTTCTCATGGCCTAGAAAGCCTTTACACCCTCCATTAGCCAATGACCTTTCTTCAGTTCCATAAATATCCCAGGGTCTTTCTTGTCTCCAGTCTTTGCTCTTGTTGTTCTATTGGCCAGCAGCCCTCTTCCTTTAGATTCATCTCCTGATTATCTTCAAAGTTTTCGGGTCCTGTTAGTGTTTCAGGAAAACCTTTTCTTGATCCTACAAATAAAAATTATATTCCCCTGTTTTGATGTCTTATCTTACCTCCTATTGTCCCTACAATAATTTGCAAGTATTTATTTTGGAGTGATCATTGCTTATAGCCTATCTTCCGTCTGAGACTATAAGCTCCTTGAGGGCAGGGGCCATAGTCTATTTGTTACACAACTGTATTCTCAACAGATGGTAGCTCTTGCCTGGCACAGATTTAGTGTTCAGTAAGTATATGTTTCATTAATAAATGAATCTAGTTGATATAAAACAAATTTAGTCTTTAGGTTAAATGCAGTTAAATTTACTGTCAGAGCTGATGCAATTCTAGAAAAGCATTAGTAACATTTGAGGAATAAAAGTGATTTAGCCATGATCAGTTGGTAGTTATCATTTATTCTGTATTTTCTTCTGTATACCTTCATATATCACAATGTGGAAAGCTAAAAACTCCATTCCCAGACTCTTTTTTAACCACATCTCAGAATGGTAACTGGATTCTGCCAGTGGCATAGTGGTTAAGAGCTACGGCTGCTAACCAGAAGGTTGGCAGTTTGAATCCACCAGCTGCTCCTTGGAAACCCTATGGGGCAGTTCTACTCTGTCTTATAGGGTTGCTATGAGTTGGAATCAACTCAATAGCGATGTTTTTTTTTTTTTTTTAAGTGAGATCCACTCTGAGGATCAAGTAGCTTGGAGGCCATCTTCCTGCTGTGGCTGTTTGCAAAACATCCCCAAAGATGTGTCTGTTGTGGCCTGATTTAGAGTTCCAGTGACAAGTCATTAATTCATGGGTATGAAAGGCAGATATGACACAGCAGGGATAATGCCAACAGCATCTTCCTCGTCTTTGGATCTCAGTTATGGTGAGTTCAGTGAGAGACTACTGACTTTCATTCCTCCATTTTTAAACACCTATGTCCTGATATTGAATCCCTTTCTGCTTAAAATACTTAGAATTGTCAGTTTACTATATTGAACGGAGACAGATACTTATAAAGTACTGAAAAGACTAGAACTGTAAAAAAGCATTTTTATGTTATTGACCAGTAGCTTTAACCTCACACCATAGCAAAATCTGGTAACCATTGCTAAACGAACAATTTGTCATTATTTACAATGAAGCAAAAGTGATCACTCAAAGTGAGCATAAAATCACTAAAAATATGTCATGCAAACTAATATTAACTGTTTTATGGTAGAGACTCTACCCTAGAAAATCAGTATGACCCCATGCTCATAGTGTACTTGGACTTCAGCGAGCATTTAACACAAATGTCTCATGTAATCTTCTCTGAGGAGCCCTGGTGGTGCAGTGGTTAAGTGCTTGGTTGCTAACCGAAGGCTCTATGGTTCCAACCCACCAGCCACTCCCGGAAGAAAGATGTGGCAGTCTGCTTCTGTAATGATTACAGCCTTGGAAACCCTATGGGGCAGTTCTACTCTGTCCTATAGGGCCACTATGTGTCAGGATTGACTCAATGGCAATGGGTTTTTAACTTTCTCAGGATTCTGTCCTGGATTGCTCAAGTACAGCTGATAATACAGTACCTGATACAGTACTCAAGTACTGTCTCAAATAGAGTTGATAATACAGTACTTGATACAGTACTCAAGTACTGTCTTAAGTACAGTTGATAATATAGTACGTTAGTTGGCAGTTACATGTTCACATATCTGTCCCTCCTTCATCCCCCTACATTTGGAGTTTCTAAATGTCAGGCCCCATATATTATTTATCCATATATTCCTAACACCTGGTACAATGTTTGTCACACAGTCCAAAACCCATTGCCGTTGAGTTGATTTCGACACATAGCGACTCTGTAGGACAGAGTAGAACTGCCCCATAGAGTTTCCAATGCTGTAAATCTTTATGGAAGCATAATGCCACATCTTTCGCCCACGGAGCGGCTGGTGGGTTAGAGTCGCAAACCTTTCAGTCAGCAGCCAAGCGCTTAACTGCTGCACCACCAGGGTTTCTGCTTGTCACAAAGTAGGTGGATTCACTAAATTTGAAAACTTGGTATTGAATTACAACATGACTAGGTAGACTCCTAAGTGATTGAAAACATCAACTGCAAATGCACTGATTAATGGATCTATTTTTTTTTTTTTAAGAACTGGAGAGAGGACCCAATTAAAATCTCTCCAGGAGTTTTTTACTCTGATTGAGTAATTGTTCAATCCTAGAAAGAAGTGTTGACTTATCTTATGCCCCTGCAGCATAATGTATTAAATTGGTACAGTGGCATTTTTTATTCTGCTTTGCAATTGAGCTTATCATTTTGTTTGGATGGTGTTCAGTCTCATCAACTAGATTTATAAATTTCTTAAAGGTTCAGGCTCTGTCTACCTCTTTTCCTGTGTCCACATCATTAACTTCAGTGCTGTGCCCACAATGGGTGTGCAGTGGGCCCTTTTTCCACGACCATTTTCTTGTAACTGGTTCCCTCCCTCTTAGCTGATTCCTCTGCTGGCCTCCAAGCCTCTATGGCCCGTCTTTTTTTTTCAATTTCAGGATTAGTAGGGGATCAACAGAAGCTATTGTGTATTGCCTCTCATTTCATCATTTAGAATAAACTGAGTCTTTTTTTTTTTTTTTGGACAACACCCATATACTTAAGACGCCCACATATTTGGAGTAAATCACTGTAAATAGGCGATCAGCAGAAAACAACAGCCTGTAGAACACATTACCAAGGAGCAGTAGGCAGCCAAGTTTTTAGTAACTGGGCTACTAGCCACCAATTTAAAGCTTCAATCTGAACACACTTTCACCACACAGAAGTCTGCTTTTCGGCACAACATAAATGGAAGGGGACAAAACACTGCTCCTCTAAGTTATATTAAATTGATATTTTTAACACAATTCTTGCTTTGAGTTGGTAAACATGCTTTAGAAAACGCATATCCCCTCAAAAAATGAGGAATGCTAAAAACAAGAGAATGTCTACAAATACACATGAAAAGGGGTCTTTTTTTTTTTTTAAAGCATCTCCACCACCCCCATTACCATCGTACTTCAGAGGGTGAGGCTAACTTGCAACTAATTGGCTCTGGCAGTATTAAGCTCGGTCCTTACATAACACCACCAAATGTTTTCTGTCTTTAAGTCACTAATAACGCTATCTGCCATAGGGAAGGCAAGCAACTACAATCTACTTCATTTGAATACTGGAGAGCCTTTTTAAATTTTGATGTTTTCTGTTCCAAGCTGAAAATAAGCATTTTCAAAAAAAAAAAAAAAGCCTATTTGGAGGTGAGTTACTGAGAGTGTTCTATTCTACTAATGATACTCTACCACTGAGCAATGACTGTGAGCTTATAATCATCAAAATACTTGATGATGCCTTTTTATCCAAACATCCTAGAGCATTAAAGGAAATAAAAACTCCACCATTTGCATACTACTCCTGATAGAGAATAAAATAAACATGCAGAAAGTTGTTTAAGGAGTTTCTGTGCAACACACAGTATCAACATCCCTGAAAGTGTTTCTGATTTTCTGCCACCAAGTCTAAACAAACTTGCTCTTTTCCATTGAGAACTCACAAGCTCAATGGGGACTCGCCTATGTTTTGACTTCAGTCTCCAGTCCACTGAGTCCTTTTTTGCTGCTTAAGAGAAATCCTTTGCACATTCTAATTCCTTCTTACCCTTTTTTTCTATTCCTCTGCCCTCAGGATTTCAAACCTTCTCCTGCGATGTGCCTTCACTGGGCTTTACATACAAAACCTGAGGGGATTTCAGAGAACTGGGTAAGCCCATCCCATGTTCTCCTCAGACACAAACAAAACCTTTATAAATTGATATCAAGATCCACTTGCTTGGAGAGAAGAAAGAGAGAGGTGATAAATGGCAACCTATTAGAGCAAAGGAAGGTTCACACTGTGGTCTGGAAGGCAGTCCCTCAGCCCGGTGTGGAAAACCTCCTCCATGACTGTGTCACATTCCTGTAGTTCTGTCTACCTGTGGCAACTGCAGCTGGGAGACTCACAAAACACGCTGGCCTGAGGAAAACATGCAGACTTGTTTCACTTTAAGAATCTGAAGATTCAAGAGCTAATCATGAAGGTTATCCAGTCTCCTCCTTGTGATCAGTTGTTCTCCTCAGCTCTTCTCTTGGACCTAGCTACTGACAATGTTGAATTTTACTGCATTTCTGTGCACCGGGAAAACAGCGAAGGTTAAGAACTGCCCCCGCCAAACACACTTTTTGTACTTGGGACCCTCGTGGCGCAGTGGTAAAGCATTTGGCTGCTAACCAAAAGGTCAGCAATTTGAATCCACCAGCAGCTCCTTGGAAACCGGATGGGGCAGTTCTGCTCTGTCCGGTAGGGTCTCTATGAGTCAGAATCGACTGACGGCAACGTGTATAGTTTTTTTTTCTTTTGTGCTTAGGGAAATGACTTAGGACAAAGAACCACCCTTCCCCGTATGGCTTAAATAAGACTCAAGGATGTCCCCATGTTAAACTATGACAAGGCCAGACACAGACTCTCCAAATTCCCATTCTTTGCCTCATAAATGATTAGCTGAACTGTTTTATCCCCACTGATCTATCAGAACAAAATGCTTATTAACCAAACTTTGGTAAAGAGTCTCTCCTCTCAGGCCCTGAACTTTGGCCCACCCTCAGCCTGAGCCAGCGTATACCACAAATGTAAACCCATTGCTGTCGAGTCATTCTGATTCATTTCGACCCCATAGGGTTTCCGAGGCTGTACGTCTCTACACAAGCAGGCTGCCACATCTTTCTCCCGTGGAGCTGCTGGTGGTTTCGGAGCGCGGACCTTTCGGTTAGCAGTCCATCGCTTTAACTACTGTGCCACCAGCATCCAGCATGATGTTGTTATGTGGCGGGGATTCTTCTTAATGGCTTCTCCTGGAAAATAGGCTAGCCTCAGGTTAAAAACATTCTCTGATTTTCTATCCAATGACCCCATACCCTTCATTCCACTTCCCCACATCAGCTTTTTCCAGCCTTCTTTTCTCCTCTCTATAAGGTTCCTGGGTGGTGCAAATGGTTTGCACTTGGTAACTAACCTAGTTTGGCAGTTTGAAACCACCCAGTGACACTGTGGAAGAAAGGCCTGGCGATCTGCTTCTGGGAAGAATAAGCCATTCATGGTAACAGGTTTGTTTGTTTTGGTTTTACTCCTCTCTGTAAAAGAAAAAAGGAGCCCTGGTGGTGCAGTGGATAAAACACTCAGCTGCTAACTGAAACATTGGCAGTTCGAATCCAGCAGCAGCTCCGTGGGAGAAGAATGTTGCAGTTCGTTTCTGTAAAGAATACAGCCTTGGAAACCCTATGTGGGGCAGTTCTAGTCTGTCCTACGGGGTCACTATGAGCCCGGCTCAACGTCACACTAGTATAAAAGAGAAACCCTTTCTTCCTGATCCTGGAGAGGTAAGAGTGTTCGCCCTGTTGCAATAGCCCCTGCCCCTATCGTAATAACCAAAGTCTCCCCTTACGAAACCCAGCTTTTTTTTTTTTTTGTAATTTGCTACTACCCGAAGTGTGGTCCTCAGTTCAGCAGCATTGGCATCACCTGAGAGCTTGTGAGAATCGGTCCAACCTCGGACCTCTAAATCAGAATCTGCAATTGAACAAGATCCCCAGGTGGTCCAAATACACATTAAAGCACCGGTCTGCAAGTGTGTTCAGCTTCTAACTACACCATATGGCATGATGGTCATTAGAACAGAAGATGATATCTGAAGAACTTTTTAGCCGTGACAGATTTTGGCTCTGTCTATTCAATCATGACATTGTGGCACAGCTGTACAATGCTTAAAAAGTTTTTGGCATCTCAATTCTAGATATAGAGATTTTAAGTTTCCCAGTTAATCTGACAAATATGACATTTATTACTGATAAAACCTTTGGCAATGAATCTGAAGTGAGAGGGCTAAAGGGAATTGCTAAGACTCCTGGCCCTAACTGTAGCTCCCCATCTCCAGTTTGGACCTTGGGACAATACTTTTAAGGAAATTTTTCAGAGCAGACACACTTGCCAAGGAGCAGTCTCACATGTGAGAAGGAAAGGAGACGGAATGCCCAGGGCTTACAGGAGTCTAATCAATCACCTTCATCAATTCAGAGACATGGAATAAAAGCTCCATCATCAACCAGTAAGGAGAAGTGAGTTCTGGAACAAGAGGCTGGAAGTGTTACTCCAGGAACACCCTTCCAAATGAGCTACCTGATGTCTTTTAGGATAACTTCCTTATTATTACTATTATTTATCATTTGTCAATCTATTAGAATGTACTAGCATCCTATTTCTACCAGAAAGTACTAGGGATTGTAAAATCATTTTTACTTAGAAGTGTGTTAGAAACATGCATACATATGTACACGCGTATCTGACTAAGTTTCATGGAGTTTAAAACATCTCCACAGAACATGTAATATCTATTTTCACACTTAGAAGGGAATTAATAAGTATTTCTTAAAATGAGCTGTTATCATAAAGCAGGAATTTAAAAGGTGCAAGGATATCCTTGGTTAGAGGTTTTTAAGATAAAGGGTTACAGCTTGTGTTGGAAAAGTCACAAAAATGGGGTTCAATTACTAAAACACATTATGATTTCTCATAATCTAAGTTGGACCTTTATTCTGTTAATCAAAAGAATAATGGATTGGGAATCCAGACATTTCCATTTCTGTCCCAGCTTTGTTGCTCGCTGACAGTCTGACCTCATCACGTCAGCTGTTTTCCCATCTGTGTCTGAAGAAGGTGAACTAGCTTAGGAGACCTTTCAGGTGCCAGCCTGCTTTAAAATTCAATGTTTCCCGTGGAAAACTCAGAAGCTTTAAATATCATTAGTTGTGTCGTAAATAAAAGAGTGATCATTTTTTATAGTGCTTTAGATGAAGGTTTACAGAGCAAATTCGTTTCTCATCAAACAATTAATATACATAATATACATATACAATGTTTCATGACATTGGTTCCCAACCCCACGATGTGTCAACACTCTCTCCTTCTCAACCTTGGGTTCTCCATTATGAGCTTTCCTGTCCCCTCCTGCCTTCTCGCCCTTTCCCCTGGGCTGGTGTGACCATTTAGTCTTGTTTTGTTTTATGGGCCTGTATAATCTTTTGTATAATCTTTGGCTGAAGGGTGAACCTCAGGAGTGACTTCACTACTGAGCTAAAAGGGTGTCCAGGGGCCATACTCTTCGAGTTTCTCCAGTCTCTGTCTGGTCAGTAAGTCTGGTCTTTTTTTGTGGTTTAGAATTTTGTTCTACAATTTTCTCCAGCTCTGTCCAGTCAGTGGTGGTAGCCGGGCACCATCTAGTTGTGCTGGACTCAGTCTGGTGCAGGCTGTGGTAGTTGTGGTCCATTAGTCCTTTGGACTAATCTTTCCTTTGTGTCTTTGGTTTTCTTCATTCTTCCTTGATGGGTTGGGACCATTGGAGCATCTTAGATGGCTACTCACAAGCTTTTAAGACCCCAGATGCCAAAAGAATGATCGTTTTGATTATTTTCTTTTTGGTTGCTTTGTTTGTTCTTAATTTTGGAGAATATGTTACATAGAAAAAAATTGATTCCTTTGTCAAGCAAGTTTGGAAACACTGTGTTAAACTAATGAAATAGAGCTTTTTTAATGTAATGCAAATTAGAGCTTCAGTGTGTTAATGTGAAATGAGAATCTACAATAATTGAGGAGTGATACAAGTTGCAAAATTTCCCAAATTTTTTTGACCATCGGATACTTTTGGGGTAAAACATCTCAAGAGACTGGTGCCATGGATTAAATTGTGTCCCCCAAAATTATGTGTTAACTTGGTTAGGCCATAATTCCCAGTAATGTGTGGTTGTCCTCCATTTTGTGATTATGATTTTATGTTAAAGAGGATTACTGTGGGATTGTAACACCCTTACCAGGTCACATCCCTGATCCAAAGTAAAGAGTTATCCTGGGGCATGGCCTGCAGAGCAGCAAGCAGAGAGTTGGGGACCTCATACCATCAAGAAGGCAGTGCGGGGAGCAGAGTGCATCCTTTGGACCTGAGGTTCCTGTGCTGAGATGCTCCCAGACCAAGGGAAGACTGATGACAAGGACCTTCCTCCAGAGCCAACAGAGAGAGAAAACCTTCCCCTGGAACTGGTGCCCTGAATTTGGACTTCTAGCCTACTGGACTGTGAGAGAATGACTTTCTCTTTATTAAAGCCATCCACTTGTGGTATTTCTGTTACAGCAGCACTAGATGACCAAGAGATCTGGTATGCTAAGGGAAATGTTGAGCTCAAAGTGGAAGTTGGACCCTCATATAGACAGTACTTTTCAATTGGGGAACCTAACAGAACAGGAAGGAAAAAATATTGTAATTTAAACCCACTTATACCTGGGGAAGATTTCTTGTCCATGTCAGAAAATCTGACTTTTCCCAACAGGAAGAAAAGGAACACCATGGGGAATTTCCTTGCCTACATAAAGAGACACACCACAGAGACTTTATCCCTGGTGGCTAAATCAACACTGTTCCAATATATAAGAAGAGAGACGACCTGAAGATTTGGGTCCGAACAGTGGAGATATTTTTAGATATAATTCAATACTTCAGTTAAACACAAAACATAGCTGACTGCATAGAAGTGTTAAAAGCTCAGCATTTATACTCAAGTAAGCAAATTGCAGCATTCTGCACCAACATCAAATTCTGAATGCTTTTAATCTAGATATCCTTCTGCAATTCAGCTTATGTGGTAGAAAATTAAATGTTGCATCTTCCCAAATAAAGGCGGACACACAAGAAGGCAAGAATGCCGAAGAGAGTATCAGAAATCCAAGACGACCAATAGTCCGAATTATACCAGAATTTGTCTTTCCCACTGAAACATATTCTTAGGTAAACAAATATTTATGTCATGCTGAACATTTCTGCACTTTTTTCAAACGTGAAGAGTTTGTTTATGAGGAAACCTTCTGAAATGAAATCATGTGTTTTGATCTTTGCAGGGTAAGAAATAAATAAATAAATATGTTGCCTTAAGGCCCTAAAGACAGCCATATGCTTTTGCATACATTTTCACAACTCAACAGCTGCTCACTGAACCTCTTCCATTTCAAGCTTTCCTGTTGACCACTCTCTTCTGCAAGGCTTCTGTGACTGCCGGATGGAAATATTTATGAAAACACTGGGGCAGCCAGGATCATCCAAGTGTTTTCAAAATGTTTGCTTGGCAAAGAGTTGCTGGCAGGCAAAATGTGCTCCTACAAGGGTTTTAGTAAGTGTTTATGCCTCCTCGGTGTATTCCATTTGCAAATGTGGGCAGAGACCTAAACTGTGATCTCTAGAAGCTTTAAAGGAAGAAGCTGCAATTCGCTTTGCCTTAGAGAGGCTTCACACCTGTCAATCCTACCTCTCTTCCAAATGATTTAAATGGATTCATTGCAAGCTCCTTTTTCAACCACCTTTATAATTACAGACACAAACTGGGAAACTTGAGGCTCGCCATTATTTCTCTGAAAGAAATCAGTGAAGGTTTTTCAGAAGAGTTGTTTCTCGAATGCTTTATTTAGAACTTGAAGAAGTGATAAGAGGGACAATGAAGTGAGTGGCGAGAGGTAGGGGGTTTTAGACAGAGAGAAAGGCATAGGAGAGCTGAAGAGCACAATGCATTCAAGGAACTATAATCATATGGTGATGCTGATTAGAACATTGGCCATCAGATGGGTGAGGCTGGGGATACAGGTGAGACCACCTCCTAAAGAATTTTCTAAATCATATTCAGGAATTTGTAGAATCACTGAAGTGATTTAAGTAACTCTCTGGTATGGCCTTATTTTTATTTTAGAAAGGCTACATAGTGAGGCCCTGAAGGCTATATTGGAAACTGGGGGCAACATTGGACATGACTCAGTTAAGAGAAGATTGAACATTTCAGGCAAAAAGATAAATGGAATCATGTAGTATGCAACCTTTTGAGACTAGCTTCTATCACTCAGCATAAGGCCCGTGAGATTCATCTAAGTTGCTGTTGTTATCAATTGTTTGATTCTTTTTATGGCAGCATAGTATTCCATTGTAGTATATACCACAGTTTGTCTATCCACTGACCTGTTGAAAGGCATTTGGGTTGCTTCCAGTTTTGATGCTTATGAATAGAGTTGCTATAAATAATCATGTACAGATGTACCTGTTCTGTATCCTGGTTGTGGTGGTGGTTACATGGATCTTTCTATGTGTTAAACTTCATAGAACAGCACAAAAAAAATGTTAGTTTTACTGAATGTTAATTTAAAAATAAAATTTAACCAAAATGATAATGGCCTGAACTAAGAAAGTGGCAATGAGATTAGCGATGACATGACATGACATATCTGAGATAATTCCAAGGCTGATCCAAAAGGTTATTTAAGTTTTACTCAAAGACAGAGAAATTTCAAGAGAATAGATTTTGATAATTTCAGGGGCAAGAGTGAGCTTCATTCATTTGTTCATCATTCGTTTTCTAGGACTGATGAGTTCTTAAGATGAAGAACAGCAACAACAAGAAAACATTCTAAGCCAGATGGCTCTTAGGGAGTTGGTTGCTGCTAACGGTGTTGCTGTTGTCAAGGCATCCTGGGAGAAACACCTTCACAGTTGATCAAGACACAGCTGCCACGCTAGCCCATCTGGACCCGGGAACTCACATGATGCAGGCCCAATAACTTCTTTTACAAATAGGCATTCACATATGTGCCTACACCATCATTTCTTAAAAAAAAAAAAAAAAGTAAGACCTGGGTAAAGAAATAAAAAAGGAAAGATCTTATGCAGAAAAAACAGCATGCAGCATATGGTCTTTTTTGCCCTTAGCTAAGCTGTGTTAGAAACAGTTTAGAAAAGTCTTGAGATATCACGCCATTGGTAATTCCATATGGGTGAAACCTGTTGATCCTGTTATCATATATTGAAAGAGGAATTTGACAAAAAGAGTTAGGCACTTTGCCATTACAAGATCAATATAAAGGGGGTGGGTTTAATTAGCTAGGTAAATAGCTATGAGTGCAGTCAAGAGAATTAGTTGATCAGATCTTTTTGAAACTAATAGTCGGCCTATAATAGGTTATCAGAAGCTTGTCATTATATATGTATTATCCAGGAAGAGGAAATTATGAGATGGTTAGGGGGATAGCTGAATATAAGGGCTGGAAAATCAGGCAAAAATCAAGATACATGTTTTTCTAAAAGTGGCTCTATGGACCTGCCTTGGCCAATATAATGCTGTATATGTGACACAGGTCAGTTCTGAGCCTAAGCCTCAAGAGGCCTGGTATCCTTCCTTGTTCTCTCTCTTGGAAATCTGTCCAGCCATGTGAGCAAGCCTGGGCTACCTTTGCTTGGGAGCATGTTAAACAGATATGAATCTTCCCCCTCTAAGACCTCCCTAGATCAACCAGCACATGGCAGACCTGGCAGGTGACCTGAGATGCATGTATGTGCAAGCCCATGAGATCAGGCAAGCTCAGACCAGATCAACAAAACTCTTCACCAACCCATAGACTTGTGAGCTAAACAAATGTTCGTAATTTTTAAACACTGCATTTTGCCATGGTTTGTTACATAGCTCTAGCTAACAGATTGCTGGTGGTGTCATCGAGTAGAATCTATTCTCACTGTCCAGCCCCATAGGATTTCCTAGGCTATAATCTGTGTGGGAGCAGATCACCAGGTCTTTCTCTCAGAGAGCTACATGTGGGTTTGAACTGCCAACCTTTTGGTCACCAGCTGAGTGCTTAATCATTGCATCACCAGGGCTCCTTAGCTAACAGATACAGACCTCAAATGACTTTATCTCTGCCTGTATTAATATTCTTGCTGTAGCTGTGACGAATCACCACAAATTTAGTGGCTAACACAGCACAAGTTTATTCTTTTACAGTTCTAGAGGTCAGAAGTCCAAAATCAGTTTTACTGGGCTAAAGTCAAGGCAGAAACCCTGGTGGCTTAGTGGTTAAGTGCTACGGCTGTTAACCAAAAGGTCGGCAGTTTGAATCCACCTTGCGCTCCTTGGAAACTCTATGGGGCAGTTCTACTCTGTCCTATAGGGTCGCTATGAGTCAGAATCGACTCCACGGCAGTGGGTTTAAAGTCAAGGCATCAGCCAGGCTGGTTCCTTCTGGAGGGGAGACTGCTTCCTTGCCTTTTTCGGCATTTGGTAGCTGCCTGTATTCCTTAGCTTGTGGTCTCTTCCTTCATTTTCAAAGCTCACCACTTCAATCTCTGCTTCCATCATCACATTGCCTTTCCCTCTGACTCTGACTCCTCCTGTGTCCATCCTATAAGGACACTTATACACCGGGCCCACCTGGACAATCTCTGTGGTTCAAACTCCTTAACTTAATCACACCTTTGAAGTCCCTTTTGCCATATAAGGAACATTCACAGATTCCAGCGATTGAAACATGAACATATTTAGGGACCATTATTCAGCCTACCACCCTACCTTTCTCTTAAAGCCACTGCAGCCATATTCTTTGCCTATTTTAAATTAGCAGTGGAAAGTTTACATATTGGAATAAAAATGAGGACCAAGTTCAGTTATAGTAGAAAAATGAGGCTCAAGTCCAACAGAATGGGGGAACAGGAAGGACTATAACATCCACATTCAGCTAGTAGAACTAGCAGGATCAGCTTAATAACAACGATAGTAACTAGTGCTTATTGACCTTCTGCTATGAGCTAGAAGCTGTGCTAGGCATTTTACATTTAAATTTTACAATTATTAAAGCCTTTTTAAGGTAGGCCCTTGCCTACCTGCGGCTGAGGCGGAGAAATTTAAATAACTTGTTTGCAGCTTGTAAGTGGCTGAGCTGGCATGTGACCCCAGATTATTCTGCTCCCAAAGCTCATAATCCTTCGTTATCCATATTGCTTTATTAGAATCTCTCTTACTGACTTACACTGTTCTCTCAAATTGTAGATCTAATAGTCTCCAGGTGAGATTTACGCTATAGAAGCCTCACAAGGCAAGAATGACAAACATTCCTCAGTTCTAGGATATTGAAGTTTCTACTGTTGCTTAATATTATCTATCATATTATATAATATAACTCAAATGTTTCATAAATCAATTTTTAATGTTTCTGAATTTTAGCCTGACAGTCTATGAGTAACTAAAATTCTTCTTCTAATATTCTTAAAAAAAAAGTTTCAAAATTTTGACCCATGACAGAGCTTGTTTTAATCATCCTATGAATCATATTTATTACTATTATAAAATTGCACTCAGCCCAGTTTATTTTCACTTTGGCCTATTTTTTTTTTTTTTCAGGCCTCAAACTTCTAAGTTCAGTTTACAGTTTCCCTGAAATTTTTACTTGGAGAAGTAAATTTGAAGAGTTTTTTTGCTAATGAGGAAAAACTGCCACTTCATTGAAAACCATTTCATTTGCAACTGAAAAGTTAAAAGCTCTTCTGACTGGGTATATGTCAGTGGCAAGGAACAGGGAGTGCAAATGCATGGCTAAATGAAAACAATTTAAATATGTGCATATAAATGCATCCACATTTGAATTATTTGTTGATAAAATATTTGCACAGCCTTGTTACCAAATACCTGACTTGGTATATTCTTAAGACAAAGTTTTTTGGAATTTTACAAGAATACTTTAAGGGGAGAGAGTATCTTCTGTTCCACTGTAAATTAAAGCCCACTGATTGATTTTGCATTTGAGTCAAGTTTCTTCACATCTCTTGGTCATAAATAAACAAATTGCCAAGTTGAAGCTTGAATGTACCTTTAAAACGAGGAAGAAAAATAAGCATGGATCTACCATAATGGTGAGAAAAAACCCTGCAGCAGTTAAAATGAGAAGAAACATTTCAGAAACAAACAAAATTCAATTTGGGCATAGAAGGAACCAAAGAAAGTTTGAGGCTGGAATTCCAAAACATTTGTTATTTCATCACAGGGATGAAAATTTATAAATTTTGTGACCCTAGGTTTCAGGTGGGCTAGATATTATATCCATCTAAACAAATCTCCCACCAATTCATGGTACTAAACACAATTATAGAAAAGATTCAAGATGCAGGAGCTTCATAAAAAAAAAATCTTGGATTTGAAAGAAAGTCGGAAAGCTATCTCGTTCAACCTTCTTTCACTTGCCAAAATCCACCTTAGAATACCTGTGACAGAGTCAGCTGCCTCTGACTCTGATTATGGCCCCAGACAGGCCATTTTATCTGTGACAATTCTTAGCCTCCTTCCCATTGCCATCAAGTCAATAGTGACTCAAAGCGACCATATAGGATAGAGTAGAACTGCTCCATAGGGTTTCCAAGGAGCACCTGGTGGATTCAAACTGCTGACTTTTTGGTTTGCAGCTGAGCACTTAACCACTGTGCCATCAGGCTCCTTAGTAAGTATCTACATCCTCATAGAATGTTCCCATTGGAACTTATACTGCGCTCTGGAAGAAGTTAATTCATCCTCCATATGGCATCTCATAAAATATTTGAAAACAACCAGCATGTGCCTCTATGGTTTCTCTTCTGGAGTTAAGCATTCTCACTCCCCTTCCTTCACTACTCGTCCTTCTCCACCCTTCCATCAGGTAGCCTCCTCCAAATGTGGGAGTTTGATAATGCTTCATTTGATAGCATTCCAGGAGCATCTCCCCAATGCAGCAATTGTCACTACCGTTATTTGGATACTCTTCTTCAGTGCACACTAAGATTGAAATAGCTATTGCATCTGCTAGATTATATTCTTGGTTTAGCCTAATATAGATTAAAGAAATGTCAACTTAAAGAATGGTTACAGGTTAAGCTGGGAGTTTAAAAAGTGGCAGAATTGCATTTAGGTATTCTGATCTTTTCTTTGGAAAATTACCTTGATAAGGCTTTGGAAAAGATCAATTTAGAAGATGGAAAATATAACAAAAAGACAGCTAAATTGCTCTGCATAACCAAGTAGCAAGAATTTAGGGCTAATCCTTTGGGAGCTTAAGAGGGAGATCTTTAATCCCATTGTGGAAAGATGTCAAACTAAGAGTATGCAAAAATAAAAACCAAAACCTTAAAATCACCTGGGAATGCTGACTATTATAGCAACATAAAAAAATTAATGCAGAGCTCATCTTACATGAAAGAAAGTTTTCCCATCCCAGTTGCCAGAAATAAAGAAGGAACTGAAAGATGGTGCTAATTGCTTCAGGTGTTATTGCTGCTGTTGCTACCAAACTAAGAGGGACCAGGAAGAAAGGGCTGGTGACCTACTCCCAAATCAGCCAATGGAAGCCCTCTGGATCACAATGGTTCAATTCACAACAGGTGAGCAGCATTTCGTTTTGTTGTGCACAGGGTCACCATGGGTTGGGGGCCAACTTGAAGGCAGCTAACAATGAGGACAACAATCCTGAGAAATGGTTAGATGCAGAAACCAAAGTCTTGGTTCTAATGCCACAAAGGGGTAGGGGATGAAACCCAGCACCTTGACAAGATACGAAGTTGTAAATGAGGTCCCAGGAATATTCAGGACACTACAAACTTTGCATCTTCATTGAAAGTGAGCACTAGAAAAGAAATCATTAATCAGCATAGTGACATAACAAGGAAGTTTTGCCTATCTACTGGGTGTTTAAAAAAAAAAAAAAAAAACCTCCTCTAGGAAGTCAAAACCTGTACCTTAGGCTGATACAGATTTTGAAAAATTTCAAATTTGTTGCTAGAAAAAATAATATGGTCTATTAAAAGCACACGTTTCTGCTGAAAAGCAGATTCGACTCCGCTGAAGAGATAACTAGTGATCTGGATGTTAGGTGTCAGAAATATGCAAAATACAATATAGAGAAATCAAGAGATGGAAAATATAAAAGAACATTTAAGAGTTATTGGAGCTGAGATGAAAATCCAATATATTTTTAGTGTACCTGACAGAGGAAGAGACAGTGTGCATTCAAGACAGCCCATCGCCATTGAGTCAACTCCAACTCATAGCGACCCTATAGGACAGAGTAGAATTGCCCCATAGAGTTTCCAAGGAGTGTTTGGTGAATCCAAACTGCTGACTTTTTGGTTAGCAGCCGTAGCTCTTAACCACTACGCCACCAGGGTTTCCAGAGTGTGCACTAGGCAATATTAAAAGGGAAAATGCCTGCAAGTTTTCCAGTATTGATTAGAATATAGATACTCAATATTAGAATGTTAATGTAGGATATTCTCCTCACAAGTCCTGAGCAGAATAAATAAAAATAACTCTACAGTTACATGAATAATATTAAATTTCAGCCCACCAAAGCCAGTCCATGCATCAGTACTTTGAGAATGAAGCTAAAACAGCATTTGGAGAACATTTTAAAAATTAAATGCACAGATTAGAAAAGAAGATATACCAAATGAACAGAGCATCCAACTCAAAAGTTTAATAAAAACACAGAAAAATTAGCAAAAAATGGAAGGAAGAAAATAATAGAGAAAAGCTATGGAGAAAATAAAAAATAAAAACTTTGTTATCTGAAAAGACTAATAAAATTAAAAAAAAAAACTCTGAAAAGGCTGGTCAATTTGTAGAGGGAAAGAGAGCACATCTGCGTCATTAGGAATAAAAAAGAATTCATGACTGAAGTTATGGTAGACATTTTAAACATATAAGCACATATGTCAATAAACTCAAAGGAATGTGATGAAATGGACAATTTCCTGGAATAAAATGTAATGCCCACCCACTGCCATCTAGTCAATTCTGACTCACACCAACCCTATAGGGCAGAGTAGAACTGCCCTGTAGAGTTTCCGAGGAGCGCCTGGCAGATTCTAACTGCTGACCTTTTGCTTAGCAGCCATAGCACTTAACCACTACTCCACTAGGGTTTCCAAAATGTGACGCACCCAAATCAATTCAGTAAGATATGTTTAAAAAATCTGAGCAGAACCTATAACTCTTAAAGAAATTGAATCACAAGCTAACCTAGTAGATAGGAGGGAAAACAGACCCAGAATTTTTCACATAGTCTAACAAACCTTCAGGGACTAGATCATTCCTATCTCAGATGAACCGTTCCAGAGAGTAGAAAAGAGAGAAATCATCCAAATTATTTCACCAAGTAAGTATAACCTTCACACCAAAATCAGCCATGGCAACATGAGAAAGAAAAAGGGCAAACAAATTTTGCTTATGAAAATAGACAGAAAAATAAAAATACTAGCAAACCCAATTCAGCCATGATTTTAAAAGAAAGCAAAAGATTTTAACCAAGTGTTCTATCAGAAAAACAAGGATAATTTAACATAGGAAAATTTGATAGTGTCATTCACATTTCCATCTCAAAAATATGTTATATTGAAAAAATGCACATGGATATAAATATGAAGATACCTTTTTCTACATTATGAAATGCAGAATTAAAAAGTTATATTTGTGGGCACTCACATTTGTAGTGAAAGTATGAAAAAATGTCTTTGGGTATGGAATAAATAATGCCTGCAAGGTAGTGGTGATTTCTGGGCAGAAACGAGGGAAGCAGAAAAGTTTGACCCTTTAGTTGTAGTACCTATTTTTTTTCTTTATAAGAAAGAATTCTGAAATAATAATATAAAATGTCATTCTCTGTTTTCTTATGGGTTGCATGCATATCAATTGTAGGGAAAAGTGTGTTTCAATGTGTCAAAAATAATTAAAGAAATTTAATCACGTAAGGTTTATTTCAGTAATTTGTGTGCATACAGGGAAATTTCTTGTTCAGAAAAATGGAACATTCAATCTCAGGTTGGTACAGTGAGAGTTTTAAAGAAAAAGGGAGCAAATACAGAGTAGAATATTAACTGTTATCTAACCTGTGGTGCAGTTCTACTCTGCACACATGGAGTCACCATGAGTAAGAATCTACTAGACTGCAATGAACGACAACAATAACCTTAACACAATTAAATCCTCCTTTCTTTTCTTCCTGAAATTACCAGAAGGACTTGTGACCTGGCCTAGATGGCTGGATAATGCAGGAAACTCCGAAAGATCTGAATTGTCTTCTCAGGAAACAAAGGCAAAAAACTAGTTTACTTTTTGGTGGAGTTAACTTCTTTGCACTGTGAATGGATTCATGGTCAACCACTGTTGTCACAGAGGGGGGTCTGTGATTTTATAATCACCATGTCTCTACACTGCCTTCTTTTCATCAATCTGGGTGCATTCCACATTGCTCAGGGACCTTTGTGAAAGTCCTATGTACTCAGACAAACCCATCAATTTGGGGCCTCAGTTTCCTTTCTTATTAACAAATGAAAAACTATATATCATCTGTGGTACACTCTTCTAGATTATCACATTTTAGCCCCCTTCTTTGTCTTTGAGCTATTTTGTACCTCTTCGTAAGCTGTAGGTAACTGATAGATATATAAATTCTGTTCTGTCTGTTAGAGGTATAATTGACTTCTTCCCCCTCCCAAACCAAAAAGATAAAGAAAAGAAAAGAAAGAAAGAGTTTTGTCTCCATTTGCAATTCACCTCAACATTCCTTTATTCCCTATAAATTTGTACTCTTTTGACTTTTGCTTCCTACCCATTGAAAATCTGCCTGGTTCCTTTATAACATATGAATGAAATAAATTCTTTAACACATGTTCATTTTTATATCTGTAAGAGAATAATGATTTAAACTTTTCTGAAAATTATCTTCTAACATTATCTTTTCTGTATATTTAAAATATGACAATTAAGTCATGAAGGATAGGGAAGAACCAAGATCTGGAAGCACAAGAGGGGGGAACCAGACTTATCCTACTAAAAGCCCCCAGAGGCGTAGCTGAGAGCATCGGGGCAGAAGTAGAAGCATAGTCAGTGAGCGGTATCCTAGAAAGGGACTTACCAAAGAACTCTGGGGCAATAATTATTTTTAAATAGTTTATTTTATTTGGTGTTGTTGAGAATATACACAAAAGAACACAGACCAATTCAATAATTTCTACACGTACAATTTAGTAACATTGATTATATTCTTCAAGTTGTACAACCATTCTCACCCCCCTTTTCCAAATTGCTCCTCTCCCATCAACATAGACTCACTGCCCCCTAAGTTTTCTATCTAACCTTTTGAGTTGCTGTTATCCATAGTTCTTTAAAAGAGCACAATGCTCAAGGCAGATATTCTTTACTAATTAAGTTAAACTATTGTTTGGTTTAAAGAAGACATCAGGGAATACTTTTGGTTTAAGGTTTAAAGATTATCTCAGGGCAATAGTTTCAGGGGTTCATCCAGACTCAGTGGCCACAGAAAGTCTGGAGTCCATGAGCATTTTAAATTTTGTTTGGCATTTTGGGGGCAATGATTTTAATATTCATTTTAAATTTATCTTCTATGTTGTTTCATTCTATATTTTCCCCAAACCTTTAGCAAAATATTTAACTCAAAAAACCCTTGTAGTAATACTTTTAGGAATAAATGATGGAGTAAAACAAGTTAGAGTGCACTACAAAGCACTCCTAAAAGTTCTTTGGTTATTTTCCCACGGTGAGTTTCAAATTTTCAGCTATTTGTGGCAATGACCACTTCTTTTTTGTTCATGGGGATGATTAAAGGATAGGTAAAATATTTCAAGGCAAAATTGGAAATAATCCTGCTGCTTTTTTAAGTGAATTTTTTCACAAGATTTAGAGTATAATATTTGTTGGATTATTATAGAGTCATATTGACTTTTTTCTGATAAATGTCATGGCCCGTGTTAATAAAGGTGTTATGTTCTACCTAAGAACTCTAGAATAAGTGTCCATTTATAGAGTCTTTACATTTGTGAAAGGCAAGGCAGTTTTGGTAAGGGTACTTTTAAAATACCAAACAAAAAAACAAACCCACTGCTGTTGAGTTGATTCTGACTTATAGTGACCCTGTAGGACAGAGTAAAACTGCCCCATAGAGTTTCCAAGGAGCCCCTGGTGGATTCAAACTGCTGACCTTTTGGTTTGGTGTTAACCACTATGCCACCAGGGTTTTCTTTAAAATACAGTGCACTGAAATTCCTTCGAGTTAAATTTCCTTGTTTTCTAGCAATTTTAAGAATATCCTATTTATATTTACATATGTGCTTTTAAAAAGCTCTATAAACCAATCAGAACAGAGCTTTATTAAGTTGAGAGATTTTATAATCTAATGAATTAATTATTAATACCATTCACTGGTAGGAAAATATTACACACTCAATGAGATAAATTATATACATTACAGACATAGAACCATGTTAAAACAAAACTCATATGAAGCCAATAATATAAATTGATTTGAAGTTTATTTTAATATACGATTTGCAAATTGGGCAACAATTCTAACTAGAGAGTCAAAGTGTTCCAAAGAGAAAAGAATTAAGTGTCCTGGAATTCTGATTCCTCGCCTTGAAATATTATCCATAATTTGTTATGATCCACACAGTTGAATGCCTTTGCACAGTTAATAACACACAAGTAAACATGTTTCTGGTATACACTGCTTTTAGCCAGGATCCGTCTGACATCAGAAATGATATCCCTCGTTCCACATCCTCCTCTGAGTCCAGCTTGAATTTTTAGCACTTCCCTGTTGATGTACTGCTGCAACAATTTTTGAATTATCTTCAGCAAAATTTTACTTGGGTGTGATATTAATGACATTGCTCCATAATTTCTGCATTCTGTTGGATTACCTTTCTTTGGAATGGTTACAAATATGGATCTCTTCCACTCGGTTGGCCAGGTCTTCCAAATTCCTTGGTTTAGATGAGTGAGAGCTTCCAGAATTGCATCTGTTTGTTGAAACATCTCAGTAGGTATTCCATCAATTCCTGGAGCCTTGTTTTTCACCAATGCCGTCAGTGTAGCTTGGACTTCCTCCCTCAGTACCATCGGTTCTTGATCATATGCTAGCTACCTCCTGAAATGTTTGAGCATCAACCAATTCTTTTTGGTACAGTGACTGTGTATTCTTTCCATCTTCTTTTGATGTTTCCTGTGTTATTCAATATTTTCCCCATAGAATCTTTCACTGTTGCAACTTGAGGCTTGAATTTTTTCTTCAGTTCTTTCAACATGAGAAATGCCAAGCATGTTCTTCCCTTTCAGTTTTCTAACTCCAGATCTTTGCACATTTCATTATAATACTTTGTCTTTGAAATCTTCTGTTCAGCTCTTTTACTTCATTTCTTCCATTTGCTTTAGCTACTCGATGCTCAAAAGCAAGTTTCAGAGTCACTTCTGACATCCACTTTTGTCTTTTCTTTCTTCCTGTCTTTTTAATGACTTCTTGCTTTCTTCATGCATGATGTCCTCAATGTCATTCTACAACATGTCTGTTCTTCGGTAACTAGTGTTCAGTGGGTCAAATTTATTCTTGAGATGGTTTCTAAATTCAGGTGGGATATACTCAATGTCGTACATTGGGTCTCTTGCATTTGTTTTAATTTTCTTCAGCTCCAACTTCAACTTACAAAGCACAATTGATGGTCTGTTCCAAAGTCATCCCCGGCCTTGTTCTGACTGAAGATATTGATCTTCTTTATTGTCTCTTTCTTCAGACACAATCTACAGTATTAAGTTCTATCTTGAGTCAATCTTTTTTGAGATATAAAAGACAAAAGCCAGCAGAGTGGAGAGGGATCTCATGACACCAAGAAAAAAGCACCTGGAGCAGAGTGTGTCCTTTGGACCCGAGGTCCCCGCACTGAGAGGCTCCTAGATCAGGAGAAGATAGATGATGACAAGGACCTTCTCCCAGAACCTACAAAGTGAGAAAGCCTTCTCCCAGGGCCAGCACCCTGATTTAGGACATCTAGCCTCCTAAACTGTGAGAGAATAAATTTCGGTTTGCCGAAACCATCTACTTGTGGTATTTATGTTATAGCAGCACTGGATAACTAAGATATTTTGATAATACTAATATGGTATTAAACTACTTTTTTTTAAATATATTTTTCAGCCCAATTACTTTCCAATTTTCATGCTATCCAAGAAGAAGAGCATTTGTGCCTACTCCATGGGACTTTGGAACACCTAAGTTGAAATCCTTTTTCCGTAAGAGACCAAGTCTCATTCTTTTCAAAATCTGCAACTTATTCTGGTTCTGAATTGCAAGACACCATTCAGTCCAGTTAAAAAAGAAAAAAAAAAAGTTGCAGGGTCCATATATTTTACACCTCTACATATAAAAAAAAATTTTTTATATACATCATTAAAATTAATTGAAGTAATTTTATTTCAAGATGGTTTACTCGACGAATTTCCTTATAATGAGAATAAGGGAGGGGGATAAAAAGTAGAAAATTGGAGAGTCCAGGAAATTCAAAACACAAACTGTCAGTTCTTAAAGAAATAAATAACTCAAACTCTTGAATTATTTTTAAACTCTTTAAATAGCAATGGGCTTTATGAAAACCTGTTTTTGGGGTTATGATTTTTCTAATTGCCCAGACATGAATTAATTATTCAATTTGTGACTCCTCTGAACTCAAGAAAAATCAGTTTAATAATTATTTTCTTAAGTTTCCCAAGATGTTTTCTAGATAAATTAAGAATTTATAATATTGTATCATCTTCAATATAAATACATTTTAGATGTTGCAAATGATTATCAAGATTTATAGTAATACTCCATAGATTTTCTGTTAAAAACTTTTTCAATATTTTTATCATCAATTGAAATACAAGACTCATTTGTGTGGATTTTTTTTTCTTAATATACATGATACTTAGCCTTTTAGGAAGAGTATATATAATAGATTTTTTTTTTCTTTTGGTACTTTTGTGAATTTGTGATTTCAAGATATAATGGACAGCTTGCGGTAAGTCACGCAACTCCCAGAACATTTCGTTTTCCTGATTTCTACTTATGCCTTTGAATTAATAAAACTTTGCCTTTGAAATTCCTCAGTGAATGGTGAGTTTTACCCCTCCCCAACTAGCCTAATGAGTTAATTTAAAATTTTCTCACCTCTTTGGCATAGTGGCCAGGATCCATAAATTTTGTGGTGACGTGAGTTAATTCAATTAAAAGGTCCCTTCTTTCCCACTGTGAGGTAAGCTGCACCTGTTTTTTGTTCCAGTTTTCTTCCCAAAGGGTGCCAACCTTAGATTAATTAACAACTTTGTAAAGCCTTCTTTCACCGAAGTCACTTGAGGGCAACATGCTGAGTCTTTCTAGGTCAGAAGAATAAGAATTCCAATCTTTTTTCTCATATCGAAATGTGGGAGTGTGTGTGTTTGTGTGTGTGTGCGTGCGTGTGCACGCACATGCATGTGTTTTCCCTCTCATTGCATATCATAGTTCTGTACATGAAGATTATAAAAATGGGTCATGGAACACCTTTCCTAATATGCCAATAAATATATTGAATAATCTTGTGAGCCAATTCTGGTTTGTAACTATGAAAGAGGATCTTTCCAGGAAATAATAGGGCAGTATTTGATTTACCACCTGACTTCTAACACTTTCTCCACCTACTGTTCAGTAAATGTATACTTGAATTTTAATAATAAAATATCACCATGTAGATCCATAGCAGGCCTTACACATGAGTAGACTAGGTGGAAAAATGCCAAAACACACTTCTTGTCTCCAAAGGTATCTCCCATTTTACCTGGTCTGAAGCATCAAGTATTAGTCCTTTAATTGGGTGTTATCTCCAAAAGAATTGGTTACATCCACATTTTGCCCCTTGAAATCAAGAAAGTGACTTATCACCACTTTAACAAAGGTAAATTTCTCAGATTAGCTAATTTGAAAATCTAGGGAGCCAATCCAAAATGTACAATACCAGAATAGAGAAGTTTCCATGCATTGTGTGGAGAGCATGAAAGAGGGCCCAATTATACCTGAGTCAGTCACTGAGTCTAGATGCAGGAAAGGTTGCAGAATGGAACATCATAGGCCAAGCCAATATCTGTTGGAGAGATTTACTAGAGCCACATCTGTGACCTAATTAAAGAGATTACTTATCAGATATGTAGTAGGAACAAATGCAGGCTCAGGAAGGAGGAACCAATATAGGGAGAAAAGCTTGCGTGGGGAAGGGAATAAAAAGAAACTAAAAATCTGGAAGAGTGTAGAGAAGAGCTGTTTCATTAAGAATCTTGGTGAAATTGAATTTCAGCCACCCTACTTAAGAGCACAAGTCCATGGATGGCAAAAACAAATTGAACTTGACTACTAACCTAAGGTTGGCAGTCCTAAAGGTTGGCAGTCCTAAAGTTTGGCGGTTTGAATTCACCCAGCTGCCTGGTGGAAGAAAGACTTGGCAATCTGTGTCTGTAAAGATTACAAACTGAAAAACCTATGGAGCTGTTCTACTCTGCAACGAAATACGTTGCCGTGAGTCGTAATTGACTCAGTGGCAACGGGTTTGGTTTGGTTAATTTACTTATGATTACCTGGGCACGCATCTCTGGCTAAGGAGAAAGATTTTTAGAGGGACAAAGATACTCAGAGAATTTTGAAGGTAATACCAGAATAGTAGTTCCCAACATTTCGACTATGGAATTCTGGATGGTCTTGAATTATTTCTTCAATCATCAGATCCTAAATTCACCCCTACCTTAAACAGGGAGCAATGAACAATTTTGATATTAAAGAACAAAAGTCTGCACAATCAAAAAGTTCAGGAACAATAGTTATGGTAAACATTCAAGCACTAAATGGGATGCTGAGCTCAAGAAATATGATTTTTTTTCCAACCCTGAAGTTCTATCATCTAAAATCAGGTACGAGTGTATTATTTCTTCTTAGGAGTTAAGGAAAGGACTTTTAAAAGAATGTGGCAAAAATAAAGGCTGAGTTGATATGCATGTTGATGCATAGGCAATGGGCTGCAGGTTATGATTTTTGTCAAAATTGAGTTAAAGGCCCAAAGACTCAATAATATGTAGAAGATCAGTGTATTTGCTTCCAGTGGCTGAAGAAATTGAATAGCATCTCCAATGGTAGAGGATGAAAGTTTCTTTGTGCCTTCTACTCTAAGCATGCCTTCCCTGACTCTACTCACAGTGTGTTTGAGGCTCTAAAAGAATGGGAAATTTATTTTCAAAAGGTCCTTATATTCTAAGTAGTCTCGTCTTTGCCTGGTGCAAAAATATAGACTATTTTATAACAAAGTATGACAAAGTACAGTTTATTCCAGTAATCCTGTAATTCCATCTGACTGGTTTAATTACTACAGTTTTCTAAGATGTCTTAATTTCTCGTAGGGTGAATCCAATCTCTTTACTATACTTTTTTAAAAATTTCTTTGACTATTCATGATTTTTTATGCTCCCATAAAAGATTAGAATCAGTTTGTCACATTCCCTAAAATGTTCTGCTTGGGTTGTGAATGGCATTCCATAAAATGTAAGTATTAAAGCAGTTTTTACAATGCTATTTTATCATTTGTATATCTTTCCGTTTATTCATGCCTGCTTTTATGCTCTAAGGAGAGGTCTAAAACTTTCTCTATAAATGTTTTATGAATTCTTGGTTAGATTAATCATTAATTACATTTTAGGTCTTGTGGACAATTTTTCCTGTTTTTTGATTATGTTTTCTAGTTGGATGTTGATAGGAAAGTTCTTATCCATATTGTTTGAGAAAGGTGACAACTTTATCCTATTCTTTCGCATTTATTTATTTATTTATTTATGTCTTATTCAATTGGCTAGAAGCTCTTTAGACTATGATGAACTTTAACACTATCAGTGGTAAGACAAGAATGTCTTAATGACCACCATAGAGAGGGCTGCATCTTACCTCGGTCCATTAAGTGTAATATTAACTGTCAATTTTTGGAGTAACTGTTCATTAGCTGTCAACCAACTGGAAGAGATCCATATTTGTGCCCATTCCATAGAAAGTTGATCCAATGGAATGGGGAAATTATCAAATAATATCATTAATATCACACACAAGTAAAATTTTGCTGAGGATAATTCAAAAACAGTTACAGCAGTCCATTGATAGGGAACTGCCAGAAATTCAAGCGGGATTTAGAAGAAAACGAGGAACCAGGGATATTATTCCTGATGTCAGGTGGATCCTGGTAGAAAGCAGAGAATACCAGAAATATGTTTTCCTGTGTTTTATTGACTACACAAAGGTATTCAGCTGTGTGGATCATGACAAATTATGGATAACATTGAAAAGAATGGGAATTCTAGAACACTTAATTGTGCTCATGAGGAACCTGTATACAGACCAAGAGTCATTCAAACAGAACAAGGGGATACTGCGTGGTTTAAAATCAGCAAAGGTGTGCATCAGGGCTGTATTCTTTCTCCATGCTTATTCAAACTACATGCTGAGCAAATAATTCAAGAAACTGGGCGATATGAAGAACGGGGCATCAGGATTGGAGGAAACCTCATTAACATTAACCTGTGATATGCAGATGACACAGCCTTGCTTGCTGAAAGTGAGGAGGACTTGAAACACTGATGAAGATCAAAGACTACAGTCTTCAGTATGGATTACACCTCAACATAAAGAAAACAAAAATCCTCACAACTGGACCAACAAGCAACATCATGATAAATAGAGAAAATACTGAAGTTGTCAAGGATTTCATTGTACTTGGATGCACAATCAAGGCCCATGGAAGCAGCAGTCAAGATATATTGCATTGGGTAAATCTGCTGCAAAAGACCTTGTTAAGGCTGTTAAAAACCAAAGATGTCACTTTGAGGACTAAGGTGCACCTGACCTAAACCACGGTTATTTTTAATCTCTTCATATACATGTGAAAGCCGGACAATGAATAAGGAAGACCAAAGTAGAATTGATGACTTTGAATTATGGTCTTGGTGAAGAACATTGAATATACCATGGACTGCCAGAAGAATGAACGATTCTGTCTGGGTAGAAGTACAGCCAGAATGCTCCTTAGAAGTGAGGATTTCGAGACTTTGTCCCAGGTACTTTGGGCATGTTATCAGGAGGGCCCAGTCCTGGAGAAGGACATCATGATGGGTAGAGAGCATAAAAGAGGAAGATTCTCTATGAGATGGATTGACAGGGTGGCTGCAACAATGGGCTGAAACGGCACAATGATTGTGAGGATGACACAGGACCTGGCAGTATTTCCTTTCATTGTACATAGGGTCACTGTGAGTCAGAACAGACTCACTAGCATCTAACAACAACAGCTAAAAAATACCCTTCTCTTTCACATTTTCTATTTCTTTTATGAAAAGTTATTGGATTTCTTAAAGGCCTTACCTGTATATATTGAAATAATTGTGACTTTTTTCCCCTGTAGTTCATAAAGCTGTTTGATTTCTTTGAGAGAATTTTCTGCTGTTGAACCATCTTTCACTATACACACAATCCCTACAATTACGAGATATGTTTATTCTAACCACTGTTGGATTCAGATGCCAATATTATATTTAGAACTTTTCCAAATATACTCATAATTGAAATCAGCCAACAATTTCTCTTCTTGTAGTGTACTTTTCTATGAATTGGGGGGTGTTCTCTTTTTGTAACTTGTGGAATAAGATTATGTATGCCTTGAATGTTTGGTAGAACTCACTTGTAAAGCCATCTGAATCAGGCTTTTGGGAAGAGGGGATATAAGTGAGTGTAAGGGGAAAAGTAGACAGATATCTCCATTCCTTTAAGGCTTTTTGGGCCATGGATATCTTCTACATTTTACCTAGATTTTCAAATACATTTAATTGTCATTGTTTATAACCTTTTAAATCACTTCAATGTCTATTATAAAAAACAAACCCATTGCCATCGAATCAATTCTGACTCATAGCGACCCTATGAGACAGAGTAGAACTGCCCCATAGGGTTTCCAGGTAGTGGCTGGTGAATTTGAACTGCCGACCTTTTGGTTAGCAGCCTAGCTTTTAACGACTGAGCTGCCAGGGCTCCTATAGCTGGAGTTATTTTCCATTTTTTTTAAAACAAGTAAGCATTTATCAATGTACCAGGTAGTAGGGTTAGGATTTCAACATAATTTTTTTTTGGGGGGGGGGACACAATTCAATCCACAACAAGGATACTCTTCTACATTGTTGTGTTGCTGTCAAGTGCCATCGAGTCAGAGTAGAACTGCCCCATAGGGTTTCCAAGAGGCGGCTGGTGGATTTGAACTGCCGACATTTTGGTCAGCAGCTGAGCTTTTTACCACTATGACACCAGGCTCTTCTTCTGCATTAGGGGCTAGCAAACTATGGTCTGTGGGACAAATCTGGCTCCTCACCTGTTTGGTTTTTTAAATTTTATTTTGTTGTTGTTGAGAATATACACAGCAAAACATATACCAATTCAACCATTTCTACATGTACAATTAAGTGACTTTGATTACATTCTTCAAGTTGTGCAACCATTCTCATCCTCCTTTCCTGAAGAATTCCTCCCCCATTAACATAAACTCACTGCTCCCTAGGTTTCTTATCTAAGTTTTCCAGTTGCTGTTGTCACTTTGACCCCAAATAGACAGTTCTGAAAAGAGCATAGTGCTCAAGGCAGGTATTTTTACCAGTTAAGCTAGACTATTGTTTGTTTTTAATAAGACTTCAGGGGATATTTTTGGTTTAAGTTTTAAAGATTATCTCAGAGCATAATTTCAGGGGTGCATTCAGTCCCCTTGGCTCCAGAAATTCTGAAATCCATGATAACTTGAAATTCTGTTATGCATTTTCCCTCTTTTGCTCAGGATTCTTCCATGGAATCTTTGATGAAAATGTTAAATGATGGTAACTGGGCACCATTTAGTTCTTCTGTTCTCATGGCAAAGGAGACAGTCGTTCATGGAGGCAATTAGCCACACATTCCATATCTTCCTCCCATTCCTGGCTCTCCTTCTTCCTTTGTTGCTTCAGGTGAATAAAGACAGATTGTGCCTTGGATGGCCAATTGCAAGCATTTAAGACCCCAGGAACTATGCAATGAACTAGGAGTAGAACAGAAGCGCTTAACATGTTATTAAGTCAATTAACTGGAATGTTCCATGAAACCATGACCCTAAACCTCCAAACCAAATCCCATGAGATTTTTGGGTGTACGTAAGAGTATCAGCTGCTAATCTTTTTTTTTTTTTGTAAATATATCTATCACTCAACTTTTGCCAGTTCAACTTTTTGCAGGTGTAAAATTTATTGACAGCAATTACAATAATTGGCTGTGCAATCCTACCTTTAATCAATGCGATATTTCCGACACCTTGAACCCGTCCCTTTCCCCCTCTTTCCTGCCCTGTTTTCCATTTTTGTTCTGAGAAAGATGACAACTTTATCCTCTCTCTTTCGTTTATTTGCATATTTGCTTATTTTTCTTAATGTCATTTAAAATTTGTCTGTGGTATTAGTCTTTTCAGAGAATCAGCTTTTGGGTTTTTTGTATTTTCACTGATTGTTGCCTCTGTAATTCATTAATTTCTGCCTTTATTTTAATTATTTTTTTCTTCTACTTTTTTTTGTTTTGTTTAGTTCCTTTTCTACCTTCTTCATTAAAATCCCTTTGTTTTCTGATAAATAGCTTTACATATACCAAATCACTTTTCTGTACTACATCCCACATACTTTCACATGTACTTTCAGTGTCATCATACTCTTTCAACTAAGTATTTTAAAATTTACCATATGATTTTTACTTACTAAAGGAGCTATATAGTAGTTAAAAAAATAAGATTACAAATATATAAACTATTTTAAGCTGTAATATTACCATATACTTTTAATTTTATTATGTTACAGTCAGAGAATATTGTCTTTGACCGTATTGATTCTTAGAGAAAATCGTGGTTTCCTTTGAACCCTCAACACAGTTCAATTTTGTATATGTTTCATGTGTGTTTGAAAAAATATATATTCTGTGTTTGTTAATTTTAGGTCAAGCTTAATAATCATATTATTCAATTAGTTTTTTTGCTTAGTTTTTTTAATCAATTGCTTACTCTATCAGTTTCTAATTGAAAAAGTGTGCAATAAAATCTAATATGACAGTTGTTAATTTGTATATTTCTTTCCTTGGCTCTGTCAATTGTACCTCTATATATTTTGAAGCTATTGTCAATGCAAAGATGTTCAAGGCTATTATAACTTCTTGAATTACTTATCTTCTTATAACATACAGTGCACCCCAACATAAAATTTGTCTGAGGTTAAAATTCCATCCCAAGCTTGACTTTCTTCATATTTATCTGCTATATCTTTTTTCTTCTCTTTTATTTTAATAAATAGTTTAACCTTATTTGTTTGCTTACTTTTAATTCAATTTGAGAGTATTTGTCTTTGTATGTGAATTTAGCAGGTTTATATTTGTTGTAATTTGATGTTATATTCGCATTCATTTTTGCACCTTATTTTGTGTTTTTAATTTAAAAGTCACTTTTAAATATATAGGACCCTCCTTTTCTGCTTTTGATTGGACACATCAAATTATATATTCTCTGGATTGAATATTTTCATTTCTCAGATAATTACACTCAATTATTATGATTAATTTTGTATTTATTTTCCCCAATACCTTCTAAAGTTTCTCAGTATCTAGGGTTTCCCTTCTCCAGAGAGGATAAGTAGCTAAGCACACTCTCTCCTCCATCTGCCTTCTTTTCCTGCATTAGCACCCTCCCTCACATTTTTTTTTCTTTTTCACATTAGCAACATTCAGATTAGCAGTTTTCAAAACGGTCCAAGGTCTGCAAGGTCAAAATTATTTTCATAATAATACTAAGTATTCGTTTACGTTTTTGACTCTGCTTGTTTTATGAGTATAGAGTTAAATTTTCCAGAGGCCACATGATATAGTGTATCACAGCAGATTGGATGTAGAAACAGAGATGAGAATCTAGCTATTTCCTGTTATGCCAGGCATTAAAGAGATTTGCAAAAACATAAAACAATATCAATTACTAAATTGTGTATTTTGGAATTTTTCTTCCACAAAAGATATGTCATTTATGTTAATCCAAAATGGGTTTATTACGGTTATATGTAATAAATAAATATTTTTCAATATCTCAATTTAATTCCTAATATGTATAATATCGATGGACATAAACAAAATCACTTCGGCATCCACAACAATTTTTAAGAGTGTAAAAGGATGATGTGACTAAAATGTTTGAGAACTACTGGTTTAGTTTTAGTTCCAGATTTTTGGAGAAATACACTATTTCAATTATTGTTTGTAAGCAACAATAAACCATACTAAGTTATTCAGTTGAAATCATATTGGTCATTTCTTTTCTTACTGGAATGCTCTCTCCAAGAGCATTTTCAAATAGTATGTCTGAGCAGTGTTATGAGGCATTTTTTCCCAAGAATTTTTTATACGCTCATATTTGTATGGTAATTTAGTGGATACAAAATTCTAGGTCCAAGTTTATTCCTTGAACTCTATTGTTTCCTTTCATGTAGAATTTCTGCTGTGGTGTTTAATAATAACCTTATTCTTCATTCTTTTTACTATTGTGCAAATTAGTATAAAAAAAGATCTTAACATTACAAAAATGTGAAGATACTATGGAAAAGATACACAAAATCAGTACAAGCTTTTATCTTCAGTGAGCATGAGTTACTGAATTTAAATTTTTTTCTTACTTGTCTGTATATTTTTCCAGAGTTTATACAATGAACACACATTATTTTTATTATCAGAAAAAATAAGTTTATTTGCAACCTTCCTGCACGAGTGCAGAAAAAAGGAAGGGAGAAAAACTACTAGTGTTTACTGGGTAGCTACCATGTGCCACATGCTCTGTACTGGGTCCTTTCAAACTGTATTTGATCATCACATGAACACTGTGAAGTATTATTAAGCTACAGCTTTGTTGATTTTTTTTGCCCAAAGTATTCACTTTCCCTCTCACTCACAAAATTTAAAAAAGCCCAGATGATTTTTTAAAACAGTTTTTTTTAGAAACACAGTTATTCCGTTAGTGATAACTTTACAGATTCTGTTTCCTGTTTGTGTCTCTTTTATTGTGACACTATTGTTTCTAATGAGCCATGATAAGGTATATTTATGCCCCCAAGATGGAAATTTTAAAATACTTTGTAAATGACATGTATGTAACTGTTAAACACCACTTTGTGTTCCCAAACCTACAATTGTTGTTCCTAAGTGAGTGGAAAACAATATCAATAACCCCACAAATGTAAATAGAGCTTATACTTAATTATTTTAAAAAGCAGCAATGAATGATGAGAAAAAGAGGGAGAAAGTAAATCCCTAAATCTGCAGCTATGGTCCATATTTATGTTCATTTATATATAGGATCATAAGACTGACAAGGAAAAGTGATTACAGCAGCAAAAATGCCATGAACACTTCTCACATGTCAAAGCAAACTAAGAAATTAGCAGCTGTAAGACAGACGTGAAGGTTGGTAGAATCTTGAAGAGCAATCTTTACATAATAATTAGGCAGTGAAACACATACCGAAGGGGAACAAAACAAAAAAAAAATCTCTCACTCAAGTGTCAATGTATATTGCACATTACTAAAGAAAGTACAGGAAAAAGAATAATTTCTAGGAGTAAAATTGAGCAGCTTTAAATCCAGGGCTCATGTTCTATTCCTGCTAGGAACCTGAGTCATTGTTTTATCTCAGGCAAGTAAGTCATTTTGCTTCTTTTTGCCTCAAATTACTCATCTATAAAAACCTATACTTTTGGCATTCTTATAGACCTTCCCATCACGCCTTTTCTTTATCCCCTGGGTGTCGAATATCAACCCAGGAAGAAAATTTAGGAATTAATTCAGAAATAAAAACTCAAACTCCCCAAAATAAAAATAAAAATGGAACATTATGAGCAAGCTAACTGTGAAAGTCCTGAGCTGTGTATTTCATCTTAGTTCATAGATGTGATTGACACAACATTTAAAGAGTATTATTTGTTGTTGTTTGATATAAAATAACCACTGCACCACCAGGGCTCTTCCTCTTAGTATAAAACAGGCAAAATTCCCTGCTCCTGTGAGTTTCTTGTGCATGTTCTTGGCTAGATTAGTTAACATCCTTGAATATTCATTTTCTTTATTGGCAAATTAGATACAAAAATATTTACTCATTTACCCCTTTCATGGGTGAATTATCTGGTTTTGAATTTTTTGTGATACCACGTTTTTTCATTCATGGAATGGATGCTGAATCATTGTTGGTAGTTTTCTATTATTTGGAAAAACGGGTTGCCAGTTGCAAGTGGGCCATATTTGCCCCATGTTCCATGAAGTACATCACACATGCAGTATATATTGGTGCCATGGCCCAGGAAGTACATCACAAACTGTTTTCAGGGAGGCTAGCACTTTATAAAAGATGTCACCAGGGAGGTGACTAATGCTAGTGGACCATATCAGCCCCGTGTTCCATGAAGCACATCACACATGAGGTATATATTGGTACCATGGCCCAGAAAGTACATCACAAACTGTTTTCACACACAAAAAATAACTCATTTACTTGAATATTTCCAAATGCCAGTAACTGTACCTTCCCAATAACACAAAGGAAATACTAAACATATACTTTCAATATTTATCTCACTGTAGAGAAGCCAAAAGACACAAAAGTTTCACACAATCACTCCTCCAGGCGGCATCCCTTCACACAAAAGGCTCTCAACACTCATATTTGGCACAGACCAACTTCCTTACTTTTTAGGCAGTTGTACCAGTATCTGCCATGATGCCAGAACATACTAAAGTGGCTCATAAGCCTCCAGGGGCAGAAAATATAGCTAGAACATATAAGTGCCATCGCCTGTTAAAGAGTTATATGATACACTGATATGAGAATCAAAGATGGTATCTCATGTGGAAACACTTTGAAAACTCTAAAACACTGTCCATAATAATGTGAAAAGAAAGGTCATATATAAAAATTTACTTCATTTTTCTCATAAAGACTATATTTCAGACAACTGGACAAAAGTGAGACATGGAATCCTCAGAATAGTGAACACAGAGAGAAATCAAAGAAATACATGTTAAGAAAAAATACTGCACAAATGCCATCAAAGCGACATTGACAATTACAATTTCTAAGTGTGCAGGAGGAATCTACTATAACTCTTTGAAAGAAATAAAAATAAAAGTTCCCTGGATTTTCTCTGGTGTCATGTTTAAAATGTACGATGTCTGGGGTTTTGTTTTGTTCTTTAAATATTATTTTATCATGTGGATGTCAAATTTTAAATTGTAACAGAGAGTAATCCAAAAGGGATCAACAGGAGGTAATATAAAGATTAGAGATAAGGGTGAACATGTACTGCAATTATGAGAATATGCAGTTGACTGGAGGAAGAGGGAGGCATCAAAGTTACATGAGCCTTAATCGTCTCTAACTACATTACCATCATAATTCAGGCATAACCTAACTCACCATGCAGACGCCTCTAGGGGAGAACCAGAATATTGAGTAGCATCCTCTGAGGTGCCACTAACCTCCTAAATACATTTTTCTTCCTCTTTGTCCAGTCCTCTTTATCCATTTTCAATATAACAGTTTTAATAATTCAGATAATATTACCTTCTGCTTAAAATCAAACTCTTCATTCACTGCTCATTGTATTTGGAATAAAGTCAAATTTCTCAATGATTTAGTTGTCTATTTCTACATTAACTCCCATAAGACTGCTTGAATTAAAATAACCATTTTATATTGCTCATAATATTGAGCATTAGGAATTCAGTAAGAGCATGGCTAGGTTTGTCTCAGATACATGAGGCGTCAGCTGGAGAGGCTGGAGCTGGTGCATTCACTCCTCAAATGCTTCTTCACTCACTTTTCTAGCACTTGGGTGCTCCTTGGCCTTCTGTTTATACCCACATGGTTTCCCATCATCCAATGCCTTTCTACATGGCTTGGATGTCTCTCAGCATGGTGATCACAGGATAGTCATACTTCTTACCTATCAGCTGTCTTCCAAGACGAAAGAAGTGAAAGCTGTCAGGACTATTAAGTGTCTCACCTGGAATGGACACAATGTCACTTCGCTGCATTATATTGATCAAAACAGTCCAGGGCTACCAAGACAACAAAGGTGGAGAAATAGACTGCACATTTCATTTTTGAATAGCAAGCTCTTATTGTAGAAGAGTGAGTTGAATGAAAGATATTATTGCATCCATCTTTGGAAAAATTTTCACCAACATAAACGGTGACTATACACATGCACCTCGTCAGATGGAATACGCAGGAATCAAATCAACTACATCTGAGGAAAGAGACAAGGGAAAAGCTCAATATCACCAGTTAGAATAAGACCAGGGGCTGGCTGCGGAACAGACCATCGATTGCTCATATGCAAGTTCAAGTTGAAACTGAAGAAAATTAGAACAAGTCCATGAGAGCCAAAGTATGACCTTAAGCATATCTCACCTGAATTTAGAGACCATCTCGAGCATAGATTTGATGCATTGAATACTAATGACCTAAGACCAGAGCAGCTGTGGAATGATATCAAGGACGTCATACATGAAGAAAGCAAGAAGTCATTAAAAAGACAGGAAAGAAAGAAAAGAGCAAAATGGATGTCAGGAAAGACTTTGAAACTTGCTCTTGAACATTGAGTAGCTAAAGCAAAAGGAAGAAATGATGAAATAAAAAAGCTGAACAGAGGATTTCAAAGAGCAGCTCAAGAAGACAAAGCAAAGTAGTATAATGACATGTGCAAAGACTTGGAGGTAGAAAACCAAAAGGGAAGAACATGCTTGGCATTTCTCAACCTGAAAGAACTGAAGAAAAAATTCAAGTCTCCAATTGCAATATTGAAGGATTCTATGGGGAAAATATGAAACAACACAGGAAGCAGCAAAAGAAGATGGAAGGAATACACAAAGTCACTATACCAAAAAGAATTGGTCAACGTTCAACAATTTCAGTAAGTAGCATACGATCAGGAACTGATGGTACTGAAGAAAGAAGTTCAAGCTGCACTGAAGGCACTGGCAAAAGACAAGGTTCCAGGAATTGATGGAATATCAATTGAGATGTTTCAACAAACAGATGCGGTGCTGGAGGTGCTTACTCATCTGTGCCAAGAAATATGGAAGACAGCTACCTTGGCAATTGACTGGAAGAGATCCATATTTGTGCCTATTCCCAAGAAAGGTGATCCAACCGTATGTGAAAATTATCCAACAAAATCATTACTATCACATGCAAGCAAAATATTGCTGAAGATCATTCAAAAGAGGCTCCAGCAGTATATCGGCAGGGAACTGCCAGAAATTCAAGCCAGATTTAGAAGTGGAACCAAGGATATCATTGATGATGTCAGATGGATCCTGGCTGAAAGCATAGAATACCAGAAATATGTTGACCTGTGTTTTATTGACTATGCAAAGGCCTTTGCCTGTGCGGATCATAAAAAATTATGGATAACATTTCAAAGAAAGGGAGTTCCAGAACATACGGAACTGTGCATAGACCAAGAGGCAGTCGTTCAAACAGGACAAGGGGATACTGCATGGTTTAAAGTCAGGAAAGGTGTGTGTCATGGTTGTATCCTTTCACCACACCTATTCAATTTGTATGCTGAGCAAATAATCACAGAAGCTGGACTATATGAAGAAGAATGAGGCATCAGGATTGCAGGAAGACTCATTAACGACTTGCGGTATGCAGATGATAAAACCTTCCTTGCTGAAAGTGAAGAGGACTTGAAGCACTTACTGATGAAGATCAAAGACCATAGCCGTCAGTATGGATTACACCTCAACATAAAGAAAACAAAAATCCTCACAATTGGACCAATAAGCAACATCATGATAAACGGAGAAAAGACTGAAGTTGTCAAGGATTTCATTTTACTTGGATCCACGATCAACACCCATGGAAGCAACTGTCAAGAAATCAAAAGACACAGTGCATTGGGCAAATCTGCTGCAAAAGACCCCTTTAAAGTGTTAAAAAGCCAAGATGTCACCTTGACGACTAAGGTGTACCTGACTGCAGCCATGGTGTTTTCAATTGCCTCTTATGAATGTGAAAGTTGGATGATGAATAAGGGACACCAAAGAAGAATTGACAGCATTGAATTGTGGTGTTGGCAAAGAATATTGAATATACCATGGACTGCCAAAAGAATGAACAAATCTGTCTTGGAAGAAGTACAACCAGAATGCTCCTTAGAAGCAAGGGTGGGGAGATTATGTCTCACATACTTTGGACATGTTATCAGGAGGGATCAGTCCCTGGAGAAGGACATCATGCTTGGTAAAGTACAGGGTAAGCGAAAAAGAGGAAGACCCTCAACGAGATGGATTGACACAGTGGCTGCAACAATGACCTCAGGCATAACAAGGATGGTGAGGATGGCGCAGGACCAGGCAGGGTTCCATTCTGTTGTACATAGAGTCTCTATGAGTCGGAACCGACTTGATGGCACCTAACAACAGCAACTAAAGATCAGGCATTACTTGGTCTTGTCTTCGCCCCCCCAAAAAATAATAATTGTTAATAAAGTCTTTCTTAAGCCACTTTCCCTGATCTCTCACTATATTCTAGAAACATTGGCCTCCTTTCAAATCAAAGGACACACCATGATCTTTCTCTCCTTAAGGCCCTTAAGAATACCGCCTCCTTCTATTTGGATTATTCTTGCCCAGCTAGTTGCATGGATGACACCTTCTTATCTTTGATTTACATGAATTAGCTTAAATTTTAACCTCTTCAGAAAAGATTCCGTAACAACTCTCAAAATAATTTTATTTTTCTTAATTTTTATGATACCATCTGGTTCCTTATTAATGTATGTAGTTATCCATTTCCTAATTTTCTGCCTCCATAACTAACCTTAGACTTGAGAACTGGAATCATATATGGGTTTCTTACACCAAGTTGATGATTAATAAATATTTGTAGAAAAGGTCGAAGAATCAATAAATTAAAACAGAAGGTTTTTGTCATTATGTGCCATTGAGTCAGTTCCTACACATAGTGACACCATGTACGACAGAACCATGCTATCCAGTTTTGTGCCATCTTCACAATTGTTCCTATGTTTGGGCCCATTGTTGTGGCCACTGTGTCAATCCATCTCATTGAGAGTCTTCCTCTTTTTCACTGACCATCTACTTTACCAAGCATAATGTCCTTCTCCAGGGGTTGGTCCCTCCTTGTTATTGATTGAATAGTGTCCCCCCAAAATATGTGTTATAAATCTTGACTTCTATGTCTGTGGTTATAATTCCATTTGGGGGTGGATTATCTTTGTTATATTAATGAGGCAGGATTAATGTAGGGTGTATCTTGAGTCAATCTCTTTTGAGATATAAAGGAGATTGAACGCAAGCTAGAAGCAGAGATGGGGAAAAAGAGATGTCAAACCATATGAAGGTCGCACAGAAGCAGAAGCTCAAAGAGACAAGGATCTTCCTACAGATTTGACAGAGAGAGAAAACCTCCCCCTAGAGTAAACCAAAAAACCAAACCCAATGCCTTCAAGTCAATTCTGACTCATAGTGACCCTACAGGACAGGGTAGAACTGCCCCGTTGAGTTTCCAAGGAGCACCTGGCGGATTCAAACTGCCGACCTTTTGGTTAGCAGCTGTAGCACTTAACCACTACGCCACCAGGGTTTCCCCCCCAGAGTACCCAAAACCCAGTGCCGTCGAGTCAATTCCGACTCATAACAACCCTATAGGACAGAGTAGAACTGCCCCATAGAGTTTCCAAGGAGCACCTGGTGGATTCGAACTGCCGACCTTTTGGTTAGCAGCCGTAGTGCTTCTGAATTCAGACTTCTAGCCTCCTGAAGTATGAGAAAATAAACTTTGTTTTTAAACCCATTCACTTGTGATGTTTCTGTTAAAGCAGCACTAGAAAACTAAGACAGAATTTGGTACCAGATGAGTGGGATGCTGCTCTAACAGATACCTAAAATGTGGAAGCAGTTTTGCAATTGGGTAATGGACAGAGGCTGGAAAAGATTAAGGCCTAATACTAAACGCCTAGATTGCCCTGAAGAGACTGTTGGTAGAATTATGGACGTCAAAGGTGATTCTGATGACTCAGAAGGAAGTGAGGAGAGCTATAGAGAAAGTCTTTATCATCTTAAAGAATGCATATGTCACCAGCAACAGAATGTTGTTAGAAATGTGGACATTAAATGTGCTTCTAGTGAGGCTTTAAAAGAAAATGATGAACATGTGATTGGAAAAAGGAGGAAGGGTGATGCTTTTTAAGCAGTGGCAAAGAACTCATCTGAATTATGTTCAAATGCTTGGTGGAAGGTAGAACTTGTAAATGATGAACTCGGATATCTGGCTGAGGAGATTTCTAAGCAAGATCTTAAAGGGTCTGTGCGTTACTTCTTGCTGCTTATAGTAAAATGCAAGAGGAAAGAGATGGACTTAAAAATGAACTGTGCAAAATGAAAACGGAACTTGAAGATACGGAAAAATCCTGTTGTACAAACTAAGAACACGTGTCTTAGAATTTTCACCAAGCACATGTCTATACAATCTTTTGTTAAAGAGATTAATCCTGTGACTGATGGATCTAACCAGCTACCACAGCAGAAAACTCATCAGCTTAGACTGAAGGGGACAGAGAGAGAACAAAAGGAAAAAACATTGTCTGCCTCTTGGAATTCTACAAGCAGGAAGAAGGCCAACGGAGCTACATCTGTGGTCCTCCAAGAAAAAAAAAAGTGTCATCCCTGAAGCAGCTTGGAGGTCAGCAGAAGTATTGGAAGGAGCATGGGAAACAGGGCCTTCTTGGTCTCAAAGGGTAGGGTCACCATCTCCTAGATCTTAAAAGGTGGGGCCTCCTAAGTTTTAAAGAGTCAGGTCTTTGTCAACTCGGCTCCAGAATGTGGGGGAGCTGCTGTTAAGGTATACCAGAGGGATGGGGCCACTGCCCAAAGCTGAGGGGGTGGGGCTGCCATGCCCAAGGGACAGAAGAACAGGACCTGCCAGGGCTGAGGGGGTGAGGTTATCACTGATATGGACTAGGAGAATGGGGAATGGGGCCACCCAAACTCAAATTTATTTTTATGAGTTTCTCAGAAAATTAAGAATAATAGGTACAGTATACCACTGTTCTCCAACAATAAGAGAAACAAAGGAGATAAAAATCATCCCTGAATAGTCTATTCTCATGCTTATCTCTGTGTCAGTTAAGATTATTTTACCAGCAACCCATGGAATTTATTTACTCAATTAGCTAGAAGTCCAGAGTTGGCAAAGTGGAGGATAAGGCCTTCAACAGTGTTGCCATTAGAGATGGATTCGTTGAAAAGCTATTAAAGTTTAAGCTTTAGAGACAGTTACTTGCATGGGCTCCTTCCAAACCCCTTTACCTAATTTTTTATACAAATTTTTACATTCATTTTATTGATGAGAACGCCTAAATTATTTAATCTTCAGGCTTCACAAAACCTAGATTAATCCCAGGCTCTGATATAATTTCCCAGCAAGTCTCTCAGCAATGCCCTACAGATGAAGCCAGCTTTCTTAGCTTGCTAGTCACTGGCTAGCTTGCCTACTGGTCACAAAGTGATTTCCAACAGCCAACTAGGATGATATGCTTGCTTGTTCGCTTCCAGACATTGCTAAGATAATTTCTCCTATAAAGTGTGGAATATAATTCCTTCTGTTTGAAATGATAGACTGTGTCCCCAGTCTCTAAGATGATGTCACATGCTAATCATCTTAAACCGGGGTTTTATAACCAACTTACTGGCGGGGGAATGGAAGTTGCCTATTGGCTCAGACTAATATAAACTCATCTCTGCCGATGTGATTGGAGTTAGCTTATGCAGTGGGGACATGAGTTACATGGAACTGGGAGGGGGCTTACACCTGAAAAAAATTCAGATGTAGGAGTGCCTAAGCCAGTATGGAACAATTAGTCAGGTGAAAAGCTTTTCTGGGGTGTTTCTGGAAAGAAATTTTCTTGCTCTCAAGAGAGAGCTATGGTGCCTCCTTGGCTATGAGACCAGTAGAACTGGATGGTGCTCAGCTATCATTACTGAATATTTTGATCAAAGATTCTATAGAAGAACCTTGATCGACGGGGGAAAATGCAGAACAGAATTTCAAATTCTCATGGACTCCAGGCTTTCTGGTGCCATGGAGGCTGGATGAACCCCTGAAACTACTGCCCTGAAAAAAAAAAAAAAACTTTTTTTTTATTGCCCTGAGATAATGTTTAAATCTTAAACCAAAATATCTTCTGAAGTCTTCTTAAAACCAAACAATAGTTTAGCTTAACAAGTAAAAAATGTCTGCCTTGAGCATTAAGCACTTTTAAGGACAATCTTTGTGGGATCAAATTGACAACAAACAATTGAAAAGATTAGATAGGAACTTTAGGGGGAAGTGAGTTTATGTTAATGGGGGAGCAACAACTCAGAAAAGGAGATTGAGAATGGTTGCTCCACCAGAAGAATGTAGTCAATGTCACTGAATTGTACATGTAGAAATGGTTGAATTGGTGTATCTTGAGCTGTGTATACCATATTTTTACACAAATAATGCTTACCTTGTATGTTTGTTTGCTAACTGCACCTCTCAGCTGTGAGGTGTTTTCTTAAGCCCTGCTATGCCAATGTTTTTTACATGTTGCTGTACAAAAACTAGCATACTGAGCTTACAAAAATACCTTGGTGGGGAGGGCGTGGTTGGCAAACAAATATAGAAGGTGCTCATTATTTGCATACAAATATGACATTTTCAACAACACCACAATTTTAAAAGAGAGAGAGCTATGGGAAGCCAATGTCACCTCTCTCACTTTCTCCATTAGCTCCCTCCTTCCCTCCTTTATCTGGTGGATATAAACACGGAGCTATATTACCCCAGTGGCTGCTGGCAGCCAACCTGTCATCATGAAAGAAGCTGAACCAAGTACAAAGCTCATATAGAGTGAAAGGCAAAGCTCAAAGAAGCACAGAGTAAGAGATCTAGAGCTCTGTTGTTTTCTGTCCTAAATCCACACAACTTCTGCACTCCAGTTATGTGGCCCAATACAAATTCTTATTTTTTAAGCATTTTTAAATTGATTTTCTGCTGTTTTCAGAGAAACACAACATTTAATTTCCATCACTCTACCTACACCACAAAACGGTCACTCAATTGTATTGAAATCAATCCTTTCATTTTCTACATTTGTTAAGTTTTCATCATCATGAGTATGAGTCGGAATCGACTCGATGGCAGTGGGCTTTTGGTTTTTTGGTTAAGTTTTCACTTATGATTATGGCTTTTATATTCATATTCTATTGTGTCATGCATCTCATTCAGTTCTGTGCCTTTTAGATATCCAAGTGCCAATGCTGGGAGGACTGTTGGACATAAACTAAAGTTCAGAGACAGCGCTGGTCAAGAGATGGACATTGGGGAATCATCCTCACAGGGGTAGTATTTAAAGCCAGGAGTCTAGATGAGATCACCTAAAACGTGAATGCGGGCAGAAATTAGAAAAGGTCCACGAACTGTTTCTACTGTGCAGAAAGGAAAGAATCTGGAAACCCTCACAAAGAAAAGTGACATTGTCGTTGTTTGAGTTGAGTTAATCCCCAAGTCCCCCCCATAACAAATATATTTCCCAATTTTACTCTTCACATAATCAAGGAGATACTTTCTCTTCCTGACTGCTAATCTTGTGGTGAAATTTTTGAGTGAATATTTATTTAGTCCTTACTATGTGTAAACTTTCCGTGAGAGTCATAGGACATTTGAGAGCTATCACAGGTGATGTTATTGTTGTTAGTTGCTGTTGAGTTGATTCTGACTCAAGGGTGACCCATGTGTGCGGAGTAGAACTGCACTGCATAGGATTTTCATGACTGTGACCTTTCAGAAGTAGATTTCCAGGCCTATCTTCCTAGGTGCCTCTGGGTGGGTTTGAACCACCAAACTTCCAGCTAGTAGTTGTGCACTTAACCATTTGTGCCGTCCAGGAATTATAGCACAGATGATAAAAAAAAAATTTCAAAGTACCCATTACTAGAGGGTTGAGGTCTCCAAAGGAGCAAGGCTAGGAGAAAGGAGGAAAGAGCCAAAAAATGGCATGGGGAGACAGATAAATGCACTGATTCCCTGAGCAACTATCTAAGGTCCCTCATCTGGTGGTGCCCAGGTTCCAGTAATGGGGAACTAATTGACGATGTTTAGAAAAATTCTTCAGAGTAATTGCTTTTCTTCACATATAATAACATGTATAAAACAAGACCTTTTAAAGTTTGCTTTATCATGTAAGAAATTCAAAATTGGATTTAAAAAATAACATCCTCTTAGGTGGTATTTAAATCTTCCGTTGCTGCCTACTTTTTTAAAAAAGCAAAATGGCATTTCAGAAAGGAAGCTGAATCTAGAAAGCAAAGGATCACAAAACAGGTTAGCAACAGCCAAAGTTCATGATTATTTTTTCTAAATATAGTTTCTTGTATTTTAGAAATACACAAAGGGTAATTTAAGAGGCTTTTTTTAAAAATAATGAAATATATGTCAGACCCACATTGCAAACCAGATTTAAACTCAGAGAAGTGATCTTTCATACATTATACAGTGGCAATTACCATGTAAATAGATTTTAAATAAAGTGATGCATTATTTAAAACCTCAGTGTTATATAAAGTAAGCAAGGCGAAATGCTTGATGTCTGTTTTATTTTCAAGTCAGCAACCCCTTCACACACACGAAAAATGACAATGATTGCACTAGATAATTTTATTTCTCATAATAAAGTGCTGTAACCCCTATGATTATATATTTCCCCAACATTTGTAGGAACTATTATAATATTCTCTATGTAATCGTAAGTCTGACATTTTCCTATTTGAAAGCTTCTTTTAGAACTTTTAGAACAAGAACTCCTAGAGAATACTTTTAATTCAGACTACTATAAATGACCTAAAATAATAAAAATCAAAATGAATGAGAGCCAAAATTTCCTCCCAGATTAGAGAAGTTTTTCAAGGTGTCCTTGCAGGAGCAGATTGAAGGAAAGGAGGAAGAAGGGAAAAGGAAGAATTTAAGGAGAGAAAGAGGTTACATGGGCCTCACAGAGAAGACTAGATCTGAAAGACCAAGACCAGAGCCAAATTCTGCTGACCATCAGGGCTCTTGTCAAATGGGTGCCATTTGTTCTAGTACCTGAGAACCACATGGGAGCTAAGTACGTGACCACTAATTAATTCAGTTACCTTCAGACCCACTTGGTCTCTATTTGAGTGAGCATAGCTCTTCTTCCATGCTAAGGAGCTGTGGGGTATTTTTTCCTTCCTGTGATTCTTCATCTGTCTTTCTGAGTCTGAGTTCATTGTCCGTCTATCTGCTTTACTCCATTTAGGCCACCCTCATAAATGAAGGGTGGAGGAAGGCAGAGACAAATGAGTTCCTGAACACCCAGTGAGTTAGTCGTAATGTGGAGGAGAGGATTCCCACACTTGTGATTGAGTGGACCTGAGCACAGCCAGTATGAGATTCACCTCTTCAGTACACTTCTACTCACTAGAGAATCAAAGACGAAGAAAATCAAATCACACTCTGGAACATATATTTCTCAATTCAATGATCTAGTCCCCCAGAGTAAAAAATAGATACCTATTACTTGGAATTTGGGAACGTAACTCTTTCTAAAAAGGGTTCAATTGTTATTTATCATCTAATAACCCCTGTGTCCTTCTCCTATTCATCATTTAAGTTCTTATTGGGCTCAGTCTGTCTTTCTTCCCAATAGTACCATTCTATCTACTTCATACCAGATTACTTTAATAGCACATTATCCATTTTCCTGATCTCAAACATGCTTTTACTCAACAAACATTTTGGAACTCTCACTCTGGAGATCCTGCAGAGGAGCATGTGAAGTTTCTTCAAGCCATCCCTGCATACATGACCAGCTTCCTTATGTCACCATTCCACTTACCAATTCAGTTTAACTCTACACTGATTTTTAAAAAATTAATTTACTTTTTAATTTTGCTGTTGTTGTGAATATACACAGGAAAACATACTCCAATTCAACCGTTCCTACCTGTACAATTCAGGGACATTGATTACATTCTTTGAGTTGGGCAACCATTCTCCCACTCCTTTTCTGAGTTGTCCCTCCCTCATTAAAGAAATTCACTGCCCCCTAAGGTTCCTATCTAATCTTTTGAGTTGCTGTTGTCACTTTGACCCCATATGGATAGTTCTTAAAAGAGCAAAATGCTCAAGGCAGACATTTTTTACTAGTTAAGCTACACTATTGTTTGTTTTCAGAAGATTTTAGGGGATATTTTTGGTTTAAGGTTTAAAGACTACCTCAGGGCAATAGTTTCAGGGGTTCATCCATCCTCCATGGCACCAGAAAGCCTGGAGTCCATGAGAATTTAAAATTCTATTATACATTTTCTCCCTTTTGATCAGGATTCTTCTATAGAATCTTTGATAAAAATTTTCATTAATGGTATCTGGGCACCATCCAGTTCTTCTGGTCTCATGGCAAATGAGGCAGTTGTTTATGGAGGCAATTAGCCACACATTCTATATACTCCTCTTATTCCTGACTCTCCTTCTTCCTCTGTTGTTCCAGGCAACACTGATTTTTAAAGCAAAAGTACACACTTCATCCTAGGCAATTAAAGCCATAATGTACCTAGTCACCCTTACATCCAAATATTAACCCTCAACAGTTCACTGAGCAAACTGTAGTTCAGTTGGAAGGGTGTTGGACATGGGCATGAATTTCCAGTTTCTAACCTGTTGTACATAGGGTCACTATGAGTCAGAACCGACCCAATGGCACCTAACAACAACAGCCTGGAGGTAATAGTTCTTCCTTCACAAAAAGTTTGAAAGACTTCAATGCCATTATTTCAATAAAATTATTTTGCCAACTGTAAAATACCTTGTCCAGATAATTTATCATATCAAACCCCCACCCAAACTTGGTGGTGTCTATTAACATTGAACTTAAACCATTTCACAACAATGGTTACCTACCTTTTTTCCCCCACCAGATCTAGTGTAACTAGTGCAAATATAATGAAAACTTCAAAATTAACTGTAAATACTATTTCCTCAATAATGACAATAATATACATTCCTAATGAAAGCTCGCTATATGCCACAAAGTATTTCTAATGTACTATTTTACTTCATTATTTCATTTATTCTTAACAACTTTATGAGGTAATTACTATTAAAATCCCAGGTGTAGATTCAGAGAGTGAGCATTACTTAACTTGAGGAACTTGAACACAGTGGCTCAACTAACAAGCAACAGACTCAAGAGTCAAGTATGGGTAGATCCCTTTGATTCAAGAGTCCATGGTCTCAGCTACTACATTATATGTCACATTGGAGGCTTCCCACCAACTCCCATTCTCACCTTCTAGTTCACTTTATGTTTTCCTGCTTCTAGATTTCTGTAGCAGTTAATTTTTATTCAGCTCATCATTTTACACAGCCTCTACATGGTAAGCCTTTTTCCTCCATAATGAGTACCAAATCCTAAAGGGAAAGAGGCTTCATTTATGTTTTACCCCACAGTGCCTATACACCCCTGCATGAAAAGCAAAAAATTAACAACTAGATCTTGCTTTTATTTGTTGGCTTTATAAGGAGACCAGATAAAAGAGGGAAATAATGTATGCAATAAAGAATAATGGAACAGCAATACCTAGCACTGAAATAATTCAAGAATTTAATTAGAATCCAAAGAATTTTCATTTTATTCTCCTTTAATCATTTATGGTTTGGGATTTCTTTACATTTGAAAAACAGAACCCTGCATAAGTAAGCCAGCTCTCCATTAAAATATATATTTCTTGCTTGTCCTGGCATTTAGAAGCAGTCTATCTCTTGAATTTGTGGGTAGTGGCCCACTTAATGCTAAAATCCTTTTTAGTGCTCTGCTAAAGAGACTTGGTGAGAAATTGTGATTACTACGTTAGTGAAGTGATAACCCATCATGTTTCTACTTCTGTTTGCCAGAAAGCTTATTTAAATATCTGGTTTTGTAGGGGGCGTGTGTGTGATAATGACCAGAGTGACGCTGTTCAGTGTTGAGTTAGTTATCACCATAGACAGAATTACCAGTGCCCACTAGGAAAAGCACGTAGCTATCTACTTTCCTGATTTTTTCTTCATTAGGCCTGGGAGATTTAGGAACGCACAACTGTGTGTTTGAAATAAACCTTAAAACTCACAAAATGCAAATTCTTTATAATATATTTATTTACACATCTTCACGTACACACATTTGTTTAGACATAAGCATACGCATAGCAATTGATTATCTTCTTAATTAAGAGATGAAGTGCAGTCTAACCAAGCATAATAAATGAAGGAGAACACCCAATTTCATGTAGTCTAACTTCTCTGATGATCAATTTTCTCTTCTTAAAAATGGAGATGAAAAATGCTACCTCACAAGATGGTCATGAGAATTCAGTGAGATACAATAATACAATGACTGGCCTGCATTAGGCAGTCAAGAAATGTTGGTTTCTTGGTACCTTATGACCAACCCCAGCTAACTGAAAAAAAAAAAAAAGAATCTCCTATATTGAGGGGCAAAGGATTGTGGTAAAAATGACAAAACAATTACTTTTCGTGTTAAAAAGGTGAAGAACAAAGAAAGAAATTAACATGCCTGTGCATGACCTTTACCAGTGATCTTCTGTAAAAATATGACTATTCCTAACAATCTATAAATCATGTGTGAAGTCTCTAGGAAACAGAGAAAAGGTGGTATTTAATCCAGCAGCAGAAGTAAAAGAACAAACCAAAGACTAGATCCTTAAAGCCAGCAAACAGATTCTCAGCAAAATTGACTCGATCGATTCCCTCTTCTTTGTTCCACCATGGAATATGAAAAGTAAAGACTGCGACCTGAGACTCAAAATTAAAATACATACATACAAACATTCATGGATATATCAAAATAAACCCAAATAATGATTAAAATCCCTGCTTGGTGGTAGCTTTTAGCTGTCAAATTTTCTTAGTTCTTAGGCCATGACTAAGAAAGAAAGGGGGGTATTAACTACTAATTAGCCAAAAGATCTTTTAGTGAGTACCTGCCCTGTATTAATAATCACCTTCAGTACTGTGGGGCATGTTGTTGTTAGGTGCCATCAAGTCAGTTCTGACTTGTAGCGACCCTACATACAACAGAACGAAATGCTGCCTGGATTTGCGCCACTTTCACAATTATTATGTTTGAGCCCATTGTTGCAGCCACTGTGTTAATCCACCTCCTTGAGGGCCTTCCTCTTTTTTTGATGACCTTCTACTTTACCAAGCACGATGTCCTTCTCCAGGGATCGATCCCTCCTGATAACATGTCCAAAGTATGTGAGACAAAGTTTCGCTATCCTTGCTTCTGCCTGTATTTCTTCCAAGAAGTATTAGAGTATTACTCCTGTTTGATGCACTAATAAGAACACATCACATATATAGTATTTCTGCTAAAAATGCATAACATGAATATAATCAGGAGGGAACCTCAGGCAAACCAAAATTGAGGAACATTCTATAAAATAGCTGGTTTTAACTCTTTGAAATGTCAATGCCTTGAAAGACAAAGAAAACTTTAGGAACTCTTCAATTTAAAGAGCCTAAGAAATATGACAACTGAATGTAAAATTTGATCTTGCATTGAATCCTAGATAGAAAAAGTTGTTATAAAGGACATTATTGGGAAAATTGGAGTAATTTGAATAAGAAAGCCATTTAGATGATACTATAGTATCACTGATAAGTACCATGATTTTGATAATTATACTGTGATTATATAAGATGAGGTTTTGTTCATAGAAACCACACAGTGAAATAATGCAATGTTTAGAGGAAGGGAGGAATGAGTAATGAAGCCTGCAACTTAGAACTTGTTCAGAAAAATTTATATATATATATACATATATGTGTAAATATATACACATACATAAATATGAATAGAAAGTAAAAGTGGTAAACTGTTAGCAGTTGGTGAACCTGGATGAAGAATAAATAAGTTATTTGTACTATTTTTGTAACTTTTGAATAGTTTGAAATTATTTCACAATAAAAAATAAAAAAATAGGGATCACAATAAAAAAAATTAAAAATAAAAACTTTTTCACAGCAAAGTTAATCTGTTACTGGTTCCTGAACCTTATTAAGTTAAGTAAGTTTTTTGTCTTCTCCAACCTTAAGACCGTCTGAGGATAAACCTGTATCTCAAATCATTGCTATACTGTATATTCTAAATAGGTGAAATAGATAAATTGAACCTCAAGTGACACATGGCTTGAAACACTCTCCAAATTCTATACTCGTAAGCAGGTAAAAGTAAAGCCATTTCTTCGAAACTGTACTACTCCTTTCTTCCACCAGAGGGATCTTGCTCTGGGGTTATTGCAATATGGTTAATATGGTAATTTATCTGAGTTGTAATTAACCCATTTTCCTACTGTACTGAAAGCTCATCAAAAACTCATGATCTTTACTTTCACATCTATTTCTTTCCCTGCATATTAAATCTTAATGATTGAACAGTTGCTCATTATTGACACCTCTTTCTCAGACATTTCCTATGCAAAAAAAAAAAAGACCAAAATCATTTCAGTCATTCAGCTTACATCAGGGTAATCTATTAAACTTTGGCAGCTAAATATCTCTTTTCCTAGTAGTTCAATGCCATGTTGTATAACAGTGAAAGCAAGTCTTAGAGCAAATTTTGGTATAAGTACAAATGACTGAAATGATTTTGGTCTTTTTTTTTTTTTTTTTAGCAAGCAGGCATCTATAGCTAAGAGTAGGACTACATTCTGACCAACACCTCAAACTGATGACATTAGAATTTGGCCTTACTAGATTCTCATTTCTTTTCATGAGAGGGCATTACCCTGTGTAATGTTCATAACCACAAATCACCTATCTTGAACTTGTGTCTGTGTGTTCATTTATGGTAGATAACAAGCCTTCTGGTGGAGATTTGATAAGAATATTTAAAATTGTAAGTAATCACATCTCAATTAAAAACGGGCAAGGTATTTGAATAGACATTTCTCCAAAAAAATGTAAATAGCCAATAAGCACATGAAAAGATGCTCAAAGTCATTAGTCATCAGGGAAATGCAAATCAAAACCACAGTGAGATACCACTTCATGGCCACTAACCAAAAAACCAAGCCCATTGCCATCAAGTCTATCCTGACTCATTGAGACTCTGTTGAACAGAGTAGAACTACCTCATAGGGTTTCCAAAGAGTGGCTGGTGGATTCAAACTGCCAGCCTTTTGGTTAGCAGCTGTAGCTCTCAACTGCTGTACCACCAGGGTTCCTCATAGCCACTAGGATGGCTATTATCAGAAAGTGGAAAATAGCAAGTGTTGGTGTAGATGCGGAGAAATTGGAACCCTCATTCATTGCTGGTGGGGATGTAAAATGGTGCAGCCTATGTGGAAAATAGTCTGGCATTTCCTCAAAATGTTAAACATGGAATTACCATATGTTGTAGAGAAAAATTTGAAAACTGTTTCAAGTTAAAACAGAAAAGTTTATTAAGGGTTTAAAACAATTGCAATTGGGGAACTACAGAGCCCATTGAAAATGGAACCAGGTAGTCCCTGGGCAGTTTCGTTATACAAGCATTCTTATGGGGTAAAAAGAGAAACCAAACCATAGGGAAGGCAATTACAGGAAAATCAATGAATATTGTAATAATCACATTCTGATTGGCTACTGATTGTTAATAGTATAGTTACTGATTACAGATGGTTTCACAGGATGCTTAGATCATGGTCATAAGATGCTTTCATGTATTTTCTTTATCTTGCAAAAATATCTTGTTGGCATTAGCCAACAGCACTCTTCCTGAGTACATGTATTTTGAGGTTAAGACCCTCGGGGAATATGGTTTCACATTCTGATTTTTACCACCGAGGAAAAACATGTTTTTCTCAAAAAAATAGCTGTTAGTCTAGAAATCCAAATTAAAATTATATAGCATGGCCAGCATATTATGCCTCTGTCTCACTGGCTGCACTGAAAGTTGTCTTTTCCTAAGATACACATATGATGACCCAGCAATTCTGCTCCTAGGTATATACCCAAAAGACTTGAAAGCAGGGATCAAAGAGATATTTGCACACCTGTGTTCATTACATCACTATTTATAATAGCCAGAAGGTGGAAATAACTCGTGTCCATCAGCAAATAAATGGATAAACAAAATGTGATAATGCATGCAATGGAATATTATTCAGCTGTAAAGAGAAATAAAGTTCCAATACATGCTAGGACATGGATGAATCTTGAATCTAGAGTTGATTTTGACTCATAGCGACCCCATGTGACAGAGTAGAACTGCCCCATAGGGTTTTCTAGGCTGTCATCTTTACAGGACCAGATCGTAAGGTCTTTCTTCCTTGGAGCCACTGGGTGGGTTCAAACCACCAACCTTATGGCTAGCAGTCAAGTGCTAACCAGGGAACCTTTTTTAAGCATTAGCCTTCATCAGCAAGATGAGATCCTTGCTGTTTACTTTGCAGGGCCTTAATTCCATCATTTATTAAGTGGGGATGGCCCCACCAACCTTGCCTGGCAATGTTACATATTTGAAAACACTTTATAAACTGTGAAACACTAGTCATATTCTAATCCCCATCCTCTAGAGTCCAGCTACACTGGCATTCTTTCGACTTCTTTAGTTTTAAAATATCACCTCCTAATTATAACAAGGCCAAACCTGATTCCCAAACCTCTAACTAAAATCATAGGTAATCTCTATCCCGTCAATTTACTTTATTTCCTTCATAGCACTTGTAAGCATCCAAAATAATATTATTTAATTAATTACTATTTTTTTTTAACCCATTTCTCCCAATAGACTATAAGAGCTAAAGACTTTTTTTACATTACTGCTCCTCTGCCCCTCAAGTCTAGTACGGGGCTGGAAACATGTGATGTCTAAGAAAATTTTTGAAAGAATGTAAAGAATGATTGACTAGGAAACATTCAATAAATGCTGAATTGAATTGAAGATGTCACCACTTTAGCTGTTCCCTGCCTCATCTCTCAGTATCCTAGAGTTTTTGCATGTGAAGCTGAAATGCATTCAATTTTCCCCAAGCTAAGGGAAGGGAGGGAAGGAAGTGGTTCTTAAAAAATAAAAATGTACGTTAAAACATTCCTCATTCAACAACAATGCAGATTGCCTACTATGTGCCCAGTCTAGCACTTACAGACTTTTTTTTCTCTTATAGCAGGGTCAGCAAACTTTTTCTGGAAAAGATCAGATGGATAGTAAATATGTTAGGCTTTGCAGGTTATATACCTGCTGATGCAACTACTCACCTCTGCTCTTTTAGCCCAAAAGCAGGCGTAAATAATATGTAAAGACTGGTGGTTGTGTTCTAATAAAAGTGTATTCATAAATATTAGAACAGACTCATACACTGTGAAGATTTTAGTGGTGGGTTGTAGTAGGCTGAGTGTTCTTCAAAGTTTTCTCTCAGGCTCCTCATCTTTTCTTAACTTATCCCATTGTACTTTTGCCTTTTCTTGGTTCCCTATTCTTGTTGATTCCAAGTTCCATCTACCAAATTGAATCACAGCTCAGGGACTGACTGCAAAATAGGTGATCTACAAAAATGAATTTGCTTTCCTTATTCTAGCCTGATTGCAAAGTCTGTTCTCTCCTCTGTATTGCATACTTACTAAATTTTCTCCTTCATTATCAGGGTTAAGTAGATTCTCTTTAAAGAATAGAAAATACCTTTATGTGTAAGTTATTTTTATAGATGCCCACAGCTTTACTCTATTAATAATTAAAATACTATAAATATGTAGTGATTCACAGCTTGCAAAGGTTTTTTTTTCCCCACACACACATAACTTTATGAGGTAGACAAGGACGGTAGCGTTGCTCATAAAAGGTTATGATACTGAGAGCCTAAGACATTCAGAAACTTGCCCAAGTGTCTAAAATCAAAAACCCTTCTTGTATTCAGCTTTTTCCACTGTAACATAGAGTGCTGCAGAGCTCACTCTAGGGAATAAAAATAAGCTCGACAGGATTTCAAAAGTTTAGAAACTTTCATCCTTCAGGTCCATGCTGAAATCAGAACTCAGAAGAGAAAATGTCAAAGACCGAGCCCTGGGAAGAGCAGAAGACAAAAAGTCTAATTATTTTCTCTTATTTGCACAAACACAATTTGATTTCAGTTATTCATGGAAATATCTTCTGAGTTTCACTCATAATAAGCTTTCCCCTTAGAAAAGGACATGATATTGTATAAATGAGAAGCTTCAATCTTTATTCTCCAAAGCAAGGAATTAATACAAGACAGAAATTGAGTAAAAACAAAAAATGAAGCAAAGAGTTATTGTTCTTGCAATGATAGTAATCAGAATGTTATTGAAGAATTGAAAGAAAAAATAAAGAGAACACGGTACTTTTTATGATGAAGAAAAAGTATCTTGGGAAGAAAATATTTTGTAAAATGGTTCCATTATGAAGTTATACTTTCCAAAGATTATAGGAGTCCAACTGTTTTCTTCTAAAAAAAAAACGCTCATAAAGTAAGTAAATTAAGTAGGTATTCAAGAAAGTAGTTTCTATATGTCTTTTATGGTCTAAAGAGATTCAAGCCAATAAATCACATATTTGCAACTGATTAACACAATCTCAAAGTGCATACAAAGTAGTGTTCATCAAGAGGAGCTGATCTGTATTAAATTATTTTCCACTCAAAGAACTGAATTAAAATTTTACATAAAAGGTTATCTTTCATTATCCAGAAAAAGGTAGCACTATAGAGAATCTCATTTACTAATCATATCAACTATTCTTTAGCCAACTGTTTAACTAGTCCATTATTTATATCAATCAAAGATTAGAAATGGTTGACTAGGGAATATTTTGACAATTAGAGTATGCATTCATTCTCTCAATAAATCAGACGATCCCTCTTATCTTTTGTTCAGCTCTTTATACATCAAAACCAAGGGTAGTAAAAAGGTTCATTCTTATAGGCTGACTCTTATTGAATCATAACGGCTCTGGCCCATAGGCTGGTCACCTGGTTTTTCAAATGTTTTATTGGAATACAACCATGCCTATTCACTTGTATTTTCTCTGTGGCTACTTTTGCACTACAAACTGTACTGCAACCATGGGGCTGAGTAGTTGCAATAGAGACTGTGTGTTGTCCACAAGCATAAAATACGAGCTATCTGACTGTTTAAGAAAAAGTTTGCTGACTCTTGCTCTAGATCGCTATGTTAAGGTGAATAAATGAAGTCTCATTTAGTCTTCATAATTGATTACCATTGTTTTCTATGGACAAGGGAAGAAGGAAATTGTCTGTTACCTTTACACTGTCAAGAGGAAAAATGTCACCTTGATTAGGCTGGCTCATTTGCTGGATATTCTCTGATCCAGCATTAGGTCTTCAGGTTTGCATTCTCAGAAACTCAGTTCATTAGTTTCACTCAGCAATGATAAAGCCTAGTGATTTGATTCATACTAACTCACCAAGACCACATTTTATGATGGGTTAATTCTGGTAAGATTTCATGCAGTCAGCTTTATCCCATGCACTGTAGTTTTACGCAAATAACATGTGCCTTTTGCATTTGTTTGCCAGCCATGCCCTCCCCCCACGAGGCACCCTTACAAGTGCCACCATGCCAATTCTCTTCCACATGCTGCTGTAAAAAATTAGCATAGTGGACTTACGAAAATACCTCATGGGGAGAGGGCACTGTCAGCAAACATAGAAGATATGCATTATTTGTGTAAAATATGGCATATGATTCTCATGCATCAATATCTAAAATATGGTTGATGATCACAGTTTTTATTTGTTATTATACACTTCCTTTTTTTCTGATTTTGGGGGTGAAGGGAATCTTCCCATAAGTCCGTAAGCTCACCATGATTAAGAACACTTTATCATAGGTGTTTTACTATTGAAACATGGGAGTAGGCACAGTATTTTCCTAGACATTTAATAGAAATGCATTGGTACCTGTACACCACTGTTCACTGCAGTGTTTTTCACAATAGCCAAAAGATGGAAATAACCGAAATATCCATCAAGAGATGAATGACTAAATAAAATGTAGTATATCCATACAGTGGAATATTATGCAGCCATAAAGAGAAATGAAGTTCTGATGCATGTCACAAGATGGGCGAACCTTGAAAACATTATGCTGAGTGAAATGAGTCAAAAGGACAATTACTGTAATGATCTCACTTGCATATAATAAGTAAATATATAGAAACCAAATGGTTACTAGGGAAAGGGGGAGTTTTTGTTTGGGGGATATTGAGTTTATGTTAATATTGGTGGAGTATTTTGGGAAAGGATAGCAATAATGGTGGCACAACTTGAAAAATGTAATCAACGTCATTGAATTGTAAAAGTGGAAATTGTGCTGGAGAATGCTTTGGTGTGTATATTTCCACCAAAATTAAAAAAATAGTAATTATAATAAAGATTTTTATTGCACTTTTACTGGGAAAAATACATTAGTATCAATGTTCATAGATGTTGCTAGGTTCCATGGGGATAGTTCCAACTCATAGTCACCCTATGCAGAACAGAACAAAACACTGCACGGTCATGCGCCATCCTCACAATTTTTATGCTTGAGCCCGTTGTTGCAGCCACTGTGTCAATCCATCTCATTGAGAGTCTTTCTCTTTTTTGATGACCATCTACTTTACCAAGGATGATGTACTGGTCCCACCTGAGAGCATGTCCAAAGTATGTGAGATGAAGTCTTGCCCTCTTTGCTTCTAAGGAGCATTCTGGCTGGAGTTCTTCCAAGACAGATTTGTTCATTCTTCCGGCAGTCCATGATGTATTCAATATTCTTCACCAACACCATAATTCAAAAGTGTCAGTTCTTCGATCTTCCTTATTCATTTTCCAGGTTTCACATACATATGAGGCGATTGAAAATATCATGGCTTGAGTACGGCTCGTATTAGTCCTCAAAGTGACATCTTTGTTTTCAACACTTTCAAGAGGTCTTTTGCAGCAGATTTGCCCAATGCAATGCATCATTTGATTTCTTGACTGCTGCTTCCATGAGTGTTGATTGTGGATCCAAGAAAAATGAAATCCTTAACAACTTCAATCTTTTCTCCATTTATCATGACATTGATTATTAGTCCAGTTGTGAATGTTTTTGTTTTCTTTATGTTGAGATGTCATCCATACTGAAGGTTGTAGTCTTTGATGTTCATCAGTAGGTGGCTTCAAGTTCTCTTCACCTTCAGCAAGCAAGGTTGTGTCATCTGCATATCGCAGATTGTTAGAGTCTTCCATCAATCCTGATGCTGCATCCTTCTTCATATAGTCCAGATTCTTGGTTTATTTTCTCAGCATACAGATTGAATAAGTATGGTGTAAGAATACAACCCTGACACACGCCTTTCCTGATTTTAAACCATGCAGTATCCCCTTGTTACATTTGAACTACTGCCTCTTGATCTATGTACAGGTTCCTCACAATTAAGTGTTTTGGAATTTCCAGTCTTCACAATGTTATCCATAATTTCTTGTGATTCACACAATCGAATGCCTTTGCATAGTCAATAAAACACAGGTAAACATCTTTCTGGTATCCTCTGCTTTCAGCCAAGATTTGTCTGATATCAGCCATGATATCCCTTGTTTCAGGTTTTCTTCTGAATCTGGCTTGAATTTCTGGCAGTTCCCTGTCAATGTACTGCTGCAACTGCTTTTGAATGGTCTTCAACAAAATTTTACTTACGTGTGATATTAATAATATTGTTTGATAATTTCCACATTCTGTTAGATCACTTTCTTTGGAATGGGCACATATATGGATCTCTTCAAGTCCAGCGAGCACTTCCAGTGTTGCATCTGTTTGTTGAAATATCTCAATTGGTATCTCATCAATTCCTGGAGCCTTGTTTTTCATCATCCCTTTCAGTGCAGCTTGGATTTCTTCCTTCAGTACCATCGGTTCTTGATCATATGCTAGCAACCTCCTGAAATGATTGAACATCAACCAATTCTTTTTGGTACAGTGACTCTGTGTAATCCTTCCAACTTCCTTTGATGTTTTGTGTGTTGTTCAATATTTTTCCTGTAGAATTCTTCAGTATTGCAACTTCAAGACTTGAATTTTTTCTTCAATTCTTTCAGCTTGAGAAATGCCAAGCATGTTCTTCACTTTTGGTTTTCCAACTCCAGGTGTTTGCACATTTCATCATAATACTTTACTTTGTCTTCTCGAGCTGCCTTTTGAAATCTTCTGTCCAACTCTCTTACTTCATCATTTCTTCCTTTTACTTTTGCTATTCTGTGTTCACCAGTAAGCTTCAGAGTCTCTTCTGACATTCATTTTAGTCTTTTCTACCCTTTCCTGTCTTTTCAATGATCTCTTGCTTTCTTCATGTATGATGTCCTTGATGTCATTCCACAACTCGTCTGGTCCTTGGTCATTAGTGTTCAATGTGTCAAATCTGTTCTTAAGATGGTCTCTAAATTCAGGTGGGAGATACTCAAGGCCACATTTTGGTTCTCATAGACTTGTTCTAATTTTCTTTAGCTTCAACTTGAACTTGCATATGAGCAATTGATGGTCATGTATAGGAACAGTATTACTAAGATGATAATTCTTTACAATTTTATCTCTAGATTCAATGTAATCCCAATCAAAATCCAAGCAAGTTTCTTTTTTATGGATATTGACAAACTAATCCTAAAGTTTATATGGAAAGGCAAAAGACCCAGAACATCCAATACAATGCTGAAGAAGAACAAAGTCAAAGGACCGACACTACCAGACTTAATATAGAGCTACAGTGATCAAGACAGTGTGGTATTGGTGAAAAGAATAGACAAAGCAATCAGTGGAATAGAATAGGGAGCCTAGAAATAGACCTACACAAATATATTCAACTATCTTTGACAAAGAGGGAAAGATAATCCAATACAGAAATGGTAGTTTTTTTCAACAAATGATGCTGGAACAAGTGGACAACCACAGGAAAAATAATAATAATAATAATAATAAATAAATCTAGACAAAGTCCTTACAGTTTTCACAAAAAATAACTTAAAATGGATCATAGAACTAAATGTAAAACACAAAACAGTACACTTTCTAGAAGATAACATAGAAGAAAATCTAAGTGACTTTAGGTTTGGCAATGAGTTTTTAGATACAACAATAGCATGACCCATGAAAGCAAAAATTGGTAAGTTGGAATTCATTAAAATTAAAAACTTCTGCTCTGAGAAATACACTGTGAAAACTGGGAAAAAGTTTGCAAAAACACATATTTGGTGAAGGACTTGTATCTGAAATGTACAAAAACGGTCTTAAAGCTCAACCATAAGAAAACAACCTAATTACAAAATGGGCAAAAGGTCTGAACAGACACCGCACAACAGAAGATATATAAATGGAAGATACACATATGAAAAGATGCTCAATATCATATATCATTAAGAAATTGTAAATTAAAATAACAGTGGGAAACACCACTACACACTTATTGTTAGTTGTCATCTAGTTGTCTCCAGTTCATTGTGGCCTTATGTATACTAGAATAAAACATTGCCTGGGCCATCCTCACAATCATTGGTATGTTTGGCCATTGTTGCAGCTGCCGTGTTGCTCCATCTCATGGACAGCTCCTTTCATTTTCGCTGACCCTCCACTTTACTGAATATAATGTCCTTTCCTAGTAGTTGGCCTTTCCTGACGATATGCCCAAAGTAAGCAAGATGAAGTCTCATTATCCTCGCTTCTTCTAAGGAGCATTCTGGCTGTTCTTCCTTCAAGACGAATTTGTTCGTTCTTCTGGCAGTTCAAGGTATATTCAATATTATTCTCCAACCCCACAATAATGGGTCGATTCTACTTTGATCTACACACCTATTAAAACCCAGTGCTGTCAAGTCGATTCCAACTCATAGTGACCCTATAGGACAGGGTAGAACTGCCCCATAGAGTTTCCAAGGAGCGCCTGGCAGATTCGAACTACCAACCTTTTGGTTAGCAGCCGTAGCACTTAACCACTACGCCACCAGGGTTTCCGCACACCTATTAAAAAATTTTTTTTTTTAACACCTATTAGGATGGCTAAAATCCAAAACAATGACAACACCAAATGCTGACAAGGATGTGGAGCAACAGGAATTCTCATTCTTTGCTGGTGAGTATGCAAAGAATGCACTTTGGAAGACAGTCTAGTTGTTTCTTAAAAAGTTAAACAGGCTCACCTTAAGATCCAGCAGTCAAACTCTTGGTATTTACCTAAATGAGTTGAAAACTTGTGTCTGTACAAAAAACTTGCATGTGAATGTTTATAGCAACTTTATTCATAATTGTCAAAAATTGGAAGCAGTAAAGATGTCCTTCAAAAGGTGAATGAATAAACAAACTGTGGTACATTCATATTGTGGAATACTATTCAGTAATTAAAAAAAAAAGCTATGAAGACATGAAAGGATGTTGAGGAACTTTAAATGTGTATTGCTAAGTGAAAGAAGCCAGTTTGAAAAAGCTACGTAGTGTGTGATTCCAGTTAGAAGAAATTCTGGTAAAGGCTAAACTATAGAGACAGTAGAAAGATCAGTGATTGCCAGGGATTCAGGAGGAGGGATGAATAGGTGGGGCACAGGGCATTTTAGGGGCAGTGAAACTATTCTGCATGATACTGCAATGGTGGACACATGACATTATGCATTGTCAAAACTCACAGAACTATAAAACACAAAGAGTAAACCTTTATATAAACTATGCACTTTAGTCAATAATAATGTATTGATAGATCTATTGTAACAAATGTACCATACTAATGCAAGATGTTGATAATAGGAGAAGCTGTGTGCAGAGCGTAGACAGAGTGTATGAGAATGCTCTGTACTTTCTTTACAATTGTTCTGTAAACTTAGAACTGCTTTAAAAAATAAAGTCCACTTAAAAACGCATTGATATAAGCATAGTTTCTTAGACTAAATGGAAAGACATGGCTGAATGAAAGAGATCAGGACCCACCTTAGCAATAGCCTTTCAATTAAGCAACCAGAAGCAAAGTGTTCCTGAGAGGCAGTTTTAAGGAGCTATTTTTGAGAATCAAGGTTTTTCTTGTACTTCTATTAAAAAAGAAAAAACTACAGACTTTTTTTGTGTGTCAAATCTACAGTAGGTGGTAGGAAGTGACCAATTTTTTTCCATGATCTAACAGCATAATAACAGTACATTAAACGTTAATAGCATCCTCTATTGATGTGCTCAAAGCCTTTTCAGAGATAATTATCTGTTCTATCAGTAAAACACCTCTCTGAGAGAAGAAGGAGTAGGAAAATGTATGGCTATTCTATTGTTACAGATTGAGAAACTGAGGCATGCAATTATTTCATAGCTTATTTTTATCAAAGATTTTCATTCAAGTAAACCAAGTAACTTTGACCTAATATAAATTTCATGGTATCTGTGATCTGGGAATAACCCACATATACTCTCCCCAGTCTCTTGGACTGAACTGTACTCATAGCGTATTTTGTGAATACAAATGCTAAAATAGGAATTATATGAGTATGTTGTTGTGTGCTGTCGAGTTGATTCCAACTCATAGCGACCCTACAGGACAGAGTAGAACTGCTCCATATGGTTTCCAAGGAGCGGCTGGTGGATTCGAACTGCTGGCCTTTTGGTTAGCAGCTGAGCTTTTAACCACTATGCCACCAGGGCTCCGATGGAGCTACTTAAGAGCTGAGAAATAACCAGATTCCCTCTTCTTAAAAATAAGTAGCCTGAGGCCCAAAGAAGTGAAGCGATCAATGTATGAATGAAATAGCTTGGGTCAAGGAATCATGCCATAGGAAAAAAAGGTTTTCCTGGCCCAGCTTGGGCACTGAGGGAAGGAAACTCTGAATGCAAGCAACACCTGTGAAGAAGTAGACTCTCGGGAAAAGAATCTAAGAGACAAGATAATGGAATCTAGTCCCAATTTGTTAATAAGTAGCTGTTAATCTCCGTATCTGTCATATAATTTTGCCTGTAAAATGGGAATTATTCTACTAACATATTCAAAGTCATGGGGGGTACAGATGTCAGTACGGTGCAATAGAATGTGTATGTGTAAGAATTGGGGACCAACACCCTTTACCTCATTCATCAATCACCTGTGTAATTAAGTCCCTGTACAAAATCTCCTCTGTTTAAGATACCTAGGAAGATTTCATGGTGCTCTGGTGGTGCAATGGTTAAGCACTTAGCTTAACCAAAACGTTGGCAGTTGGAACCTACCCAGTGGCTCCATGGGAGAAAGATCTGGCGATCTGCTCCTGTAAAGATTACAGCCAAGAAAACCCTATGGGGCAGTTCTACTCTGTGGCATGGGGTTGCTATGAGTCGAATTCAACTCCATGGCACCCAACAACAACAACAGAATGTTTCCTCTTTCCTGATTGGAACCTAACCTACACAAGTAATTAACTGGGTGGGAAGGAGGGGAAACATTTTCAGTGTTGTTTGTTTGACAAAAAAAAATTATTCCAGGGGAAAAAAAGTAATTTTTTTAACCAAAAAAAGAAGAAATCTGAGGAAACTCCGCATTTTCACAATAATCACAAAGTAATAAAAGGAATTTTATTTCAACCAGGAACATTATGCAACAAATGACTGTAGTCCACGTGTGTCGCCCTGAGTTGGAATTGACCCATGGCAACCTGTTTGGTTTTTTGGTTAACCTGTCCTTAGTTGGTTAATCTGTCCTTAGTTGGTTAAGTTTTCAAATATCTTGATAATGCTTGGAAAATAATCATAACCACAAATCGAGGTGGCAAAACTTGAACTGCACAAAACAGGGGAAATCCAGCTTGATATTTGGGACACGGAGTTGACATTACTTCAACTTCAATGTAAGGCAGTGTGGAAAGGGACTCAGGCAGACCTGTATCCAAGCAGTCATTTTTCCCCACAACACTACTTTTGTGAACTTGAACAAGTTCTGAACTCCCTAAAAATTGTCTGTACAGTGGAAAGCCACTTTCAGCTTTGTGCTATTGAATTGCACACTTCCAAATAGTTAACTTTATGTTATGTGAATCTCACCTTGAGAAAAAAAAAAAGATATTGCATTAATGTTCCCTGGATTTCTCTAAGATACCATTTCTACCTGACCTAGAAAGACATCACATTTCCTCTCTGATACCTTTCAGCCTTAAATAAGCACAGTCAAAATTAAAATGGATTGGAATGGGGATACTCTGTTATCAGCCTTGGACTCCATCCATCACATCTTGAAATATTGAAATATCACTAGACTTCCAGGCCCAGTTTATATCCTACCTGTTCTATGAAATATTGCTGATTATCTTGGCCAAAGCGGATCTTTCTCTCTTCTGTCTGATTTATTCTTATGACATTTTATCATAATTTACTTTAAATAATTTATACACATTTTTACCCTCTACTGAATTGTAGGGTATTCTTGCCATTCAACAGAGAAGGGGATCAGGTCTAACATATTATTAGATTTCCCAAGTGCAAGCACACAATTTTGCAAATATTATTTATTTGCTAGATGAATGAATGAATGACCAAGAGAAGCATAGATTAGTCCATGCAAAATGAGTCCAAATCCTGAAAGGTAAAATTTCTGAATTTTAACCTTTGCAACCTTTTTTAATCAGTAAAATATTTGATCTTTTTGGTAGCATGTTTTTTCATAATTGCATGCATTTTCACATCTTTATAATGCTGTTAACTTTTTGAAAATATTTTTAGTATCATTATGAAAATGTCAAAAAGTGAAAATTGTTATTGCCTCCCACACCTATAATTTCTAAACATGGTTCAAGTTATAATAACAGAATTTTCACTGAATTTGGATTATAGTCTATAACAATTAAAACATCATTTTAACCATAAAATGCATTTCATATCTAGAGTTGAGTATTTTATAAGCATTCTTCTAAGATATAACAACAGTGATAATTTTAATACATTATTTGCCCTTTTAAAACCCTTTGTCTGACTGACCATAAATCAGCATGGGTCATTAGCCTGGAAATAAGGGTACATCATAACTTGCCTAATTCTAGTCCAGTATTTCACAAGATTTCTCATGCTATTGTTATGGGCAAGATGAAGAAAATATAAACTGGATGAAAATACAGCAAAATTGCATTTATAGTGGTTAAAACAACCAGATCCATATTCTTGACTTGTTCACTGTGGAGAGGGATCTCTGGTGGTCTGTCAAGTCAACTCTGTTTGACAATGGGCTTAATGAATACATTAATGGAATGCATATCAGTTTGCAGATTATATAAAGTCCAATATTTTTAAAGGCAGAAATAAGTTTTCAAATATCTTGATAATACTTGGAAAATAATCATAACCACAAATCAAGATGGCAAAACTTGAACTGCACAAAACGGGAAATCCAGCTTGATATTTGGGACAGGGAGTTGACATTACTTCAACTTCAGTGTAAGGCAGTGTGGAAAGGGACTCAGGCAGAACTGTATCCAAGCAGTCATTTTTCCCCACACCACTACTTTTGTGAACTTGGACAAGTTCTGAACACCCTAAAAATTGTCTGTACAATGGAAAGCCACTTCCAGCTTCAGAGGGTTTTTAAAAGAACAGAATTAGTAGTGTGCATGGCACGTAGTAAGCATTCATTGATGGTGCTATGATTATTGCTTTAATATAAAGAAAAGAAACCTAAGCACAACCAGAAAGTATTTAGAGTTCAGTTCCAGGGAGGTGATATATGCTGGCCTGGAGATGTCTGGAGAATTGTGTCCCATTTTAGTTACCATACTTCAGAAGGAATCCTGGAGAACATCCAGAGAAAATCTAGAGAAACCATTTACATAAAGAATTTTTGAGGGAACTGGATATTTTTATCTTGAGAGGAAAGCCTAAAGAGAAATGATAGCTGTCTCCAAATATTTTGAAGTACTCTTTGTGGAGGAAGTAATATTTTTAGCAGTGTTACTCCAGGAGGCAGAAGAAAGACCAATACTTGGAAATTTGGGGAAAGTAAAATTTGTTATGATATGAGGACCTTCTCAACAATGACAGTAGCAGGCTGCTTCAACAGGCACTGAAATTTCCATCTCTGAAACATCAAGGACATTTTAAGTAAAATTCACTGTATAGCTGAGAAGTAATTTTTACTGTATTATATGACTTAAAACCTCTCATTAACCCTGTAAACCACATATTATCATTCTTAATCCCAATTTCTCAGGTGACAGATTATATTTGACTTGCCCCAAATCAAACTGATAATAAGTCTGTATTCTCAGAGCTGAAAATCTATGTTTATTTCAGTATATAAATTTGACTTAGGGATTCATAAACTGGGAGTGAGTTTGTACTGGAAGACATCTACAGTGTCTTAAGAATCATGCACTAGTAATATATTTAAGTTTTCAGCCCACATCCAGTTTGATTCAGTTCTAGCCCAAAAGCAGTCCTCCCTATATGTATATTGTGTGTCAGGCATGGAGCATTCATTATTTCCTTTGATTTCTACAGCAACCCTGTGAGGTAAGAGGAAAGGAATTGTTAGTGTTTTATATATAACCAAAACCAAAACAAACCCATTGCTGTTGGTCAATTCCCACTCAGCGACCCTACAGGACAGAGTAGAACTGCCCCATACGGTTTCCAAGAACCACCTGGTGGATTCAAACTGTTGACTTTCTGGTAGCAGGGTCTTATACGTAGGGAAACCAAAATTATGAGAAGCTAAATGATTTTTTCCAAAGTCACAGAGCTAGATAATGACAAAGACAGAATCAGAAAGCAGAATTTCTGACTCGACTTATTGTGCTTTCCACTACACCAGGGATTGCTAAATTAAAGATTTCCATATTGGACTAGGATGTGTGAGTACATCAATTGCTGCAAAAAAAAAAAAAATCTATGGAGCAACTAATGCCCTCACTTAAAATTATTTTTGTCAATAAAATTCTTTGTATGTAATATACTTGACAAAATTCCAAACTTATAGAATGGTGAGGTAATTTTGAGTTTAACAGAAAGCTATATAAATATTTCTTTAAATTTTATTAGATGACACAGCTTATCTTAATAACATATTCAGTATTTCACATCTCTCACGGTCAGGGAATTCTTCCTAATTTATGACCCAAATTCCTCCTGTTCTAGTTTCCATCATATTCCCTCATGTCCTACCCTCTGTGGAAACAGAGACAAACAAAAAAACTTCTTGTACAGTTCCTTTCATCTATATAATCATCACTAAATTATTGAAAGAAGGCTTCACTATGCTAAATCTTGTTTTTGTACTCTGACATTGTGACCTGTTCTACTTAAATCTTTCTTTACAAAAAGAATAGTTTTATTTACTCCATTTTCACATTACCTTGAAGACAAGGTCATTTGAACCAAATTTTTAATTACTTATGTACCTTCTTTTTTCAGGAATATTACAAACCAGTAATCATTTTGAAATAGCCTCAGCTTCTCTGTATGATTGCAAATATTTGAGTAATGAGTAGAGAATTTTAGGGTTTATGTTCTTAGTAAGAATCTTTATTATAATTAAGAACTACAAAGAGTCAACTTTCACTTCTTTTATTCTCAACTCTAGGCACCCAAAAGAAACAAAATGTTAAGAGCTATATTTCACTACGGTTGTTTAATAAATCACCCTGAAATATGGTGGGTAAAGCAATCATATTATACTCAAGGAAACTGTGGGTCAAGAATTTCCACAGGACACAAAAGGGAGAGCTTGTCCCTACTTACAATGAGAGCTGAAAGATACAAAGATTGGAGGCTGGTCTTATCTGAAGGCTCACTCACTCAAAAATATGGTGGTTGATGCTATTGGCTGGGACCCTCAGTTCTTCTCCATAAGGAGTCTTCAAGTGGCCTCTCCAAACAAGCTAGTTTGGGCTTTCTCACAGCATAGAGGCTGAGATCCAAGGATAAATATCAAAAGAGTGGGAGACAGCCAGGTTAAGCTGTAATATTTTCTGATCCAGGCTTGGAATTCACGCAGCATTACTTTTACCATACTCTATTGGTTGAAGCAAGGAGCCCTGGTGACACAGTGGTTGAGAGTTCAGCTGCTAATAAAAAGGTCAGAGGTTTGAACCCACTAGCTACTCTGCAGGAAAAAAGACCTGGCGATCTACTTCCTTAAAGATCACAGTCTAGGAAACCCTATGGGGCAGTTATACTCTGTCCTGTAGGGTCGCTATGAGTCAGGATCAGCTAGACTACACCTAATAACCTCAACAATTGGTTGGAGCAGTCACAAACCCCTGCCCAGACTCAAGGAGATAGAATGTGTACTTTTTCACCTCTTCTTGGGAAGAATGTCAGTCACATTGCAGCCATATTTGGAAAATTTCATCTGCCACAGTGAACTGTCTGACCATAACATCTCACATCCTTGCTACATGCAATAGAATTTCACATTTTGCCGAAAGACATTCCATTACAGCATCAGGTTCAGGTTCAAAGTTCAGAATTTCATCATCCAGATCAAGTCCACATTCGGATGACACTCTTCAGGTGAGTTTCTTGCATACAGATCCCTCTAGTACAGCTTCTCTCAATTTAAGGACCTGTAAACTAAAAACACAAGTTACCTGCCCTCTACACACCCAGTACAGAATGGATGTACAGACACAGGATAGCCACAATAGACTTTTCAGCTCAAAAATGAGGGAAACTGGAAGCACACCGTTGTCACTGGTCCATAGCAATTCTAAAATCCAGCCAGGCATATGTCATTAGTTCCTTGATTATGGCTCAGTCCTACTGTGTGGAAATGATTCTTGGCTCTGCCTCCTGGGTTCTTGGTTCCACCCTCTGAGCCATCCTTCCTTTTCTATAAAAAATTATTTGATGTCTGTAGCTGAGTAGTTTTCCTAGCCTCTGTTTAACTATAGGTATTTGGGGGTCAAACAGTTTCTTTTCATTTTCTTTATCCCCTTCAGTACCAAAAAAAAAAAAAAAAAAAAACCAAACCCAGTGCCATCGAATCGATTTCGACTCATAGTGACCCTATAGGACAAAGTAGAACTGCCCCCATAGAGTTGCCAAGGAGCATCTGGCAGATTTGAACTGCTGACCCTTTGATTAGCAGCCATAGCACTTAACCACTACACCACCAGGGTTTCCCACTTCAGTACAAGGTGATATAATTCTTTTAAAACACTACGGGTTTCTTGGGAATCAATTTATGATTTACTCCAACAAAAGTGACACCCATAAGTATATAGAAGATAAGCCCTTTTCTATCTTGGACAGGAATAACGCCCTAAAAACTTTTAGATTCTTCGTCCTATTGTTTGACAAAGAGACTGAATGGTTCAGTCTCTTAGATCTTAGATCTTTCTGAGGTCTTAACAATATACCTTAAAGTCCCACCCTGAATTTATTCTTTGCTCTGAAAGCTTTTCTTAATTTAAGAATGTTGGGGAAGCTGGGAATGAGAATTTTTTTTTTCAAATCCAACAATTCCTGGCTTTTTTAAGTTTAATAGCAAGTTCTTTAGTTTATCTCTTTCCTCTTACATTTTACTATGAGCAGAAAAAGAAGCCAAGTGGCACCTTCAACATTCTTCCTAGAAATCTCTTTAGTTAGATAATCCAGTTCATTAGGTGCCTTTTCTATTTTCCACGTTATTGGAGGTGACAGTGTTGCTAAGTTTTTTACTACTACATAACAATGATCCTCTTTCTTCTAGTTTCTAATAATATTTTCCTCAGTCTCCTTTAAGGTTTCATTGGCAGCCTCTTTCAGAACCATCATGTTTCTGTTAACAATCTGTTCAAGACTCTCAGCTTCTGCCTGCCTTCTTGTCCAAAATCCACCGTCACATTTTAAGATTTTGTTACGGCAGAAGTGACTTCCAGGTGCAAAACCCTATTGCAGCTATCTAATGTTACAAAAAAGGTTACTCCAAAACTTGTTGTTGTGTTATTGAGTCAATTTTGACTCAAAGCGACACTATAGGACAGAGTAGAACTGCCCCATAGAGTTCCCAAGGCTATAATTTTTACAGAAGCAGACTGCCACATCTTTCTCCCGCAGAGCAGTTGGGGGATTCAAACACCAACTTTTGGTCAGCAGCCAGGTGCTTAATCACTGCTTCACCAGGGCTCTTTCTTCAAAATTTAATAGCGTGAAATAACCATTTATTGTGCTCATATTTTTTTGCAGGTCAGAAATTTGGTTAAGGCTGTAATTGGCATTTCTTTCTTGGGGTCTCTCATGTGGTTGCAGTCATATATTGGCTGCGGCTGCAGTCACCTGAAGGTTCAACTGAAGCTGGAAGGGTCCACTTATATGATGGCTTACTCACATGGCTGGCTTTCCCCAGAGCAAGCAATCCAAGAAGCCAAATGAAAAGCTGCAATGGCTTTCATTAATTAGCTTTGAAACCAGCATCATCACTTCCAACACATACTATTGGCCATATTTAACCTGACCTGATTCATTGTGGGAGGGAGCTGCACCAGGACCTAAATGCCACAAGATGTGGATCATTGGGGGTTCTCTTGGAGGTTGGCTATCACAAACTAAAAGTGACAAGTAATTATTAAATACGGCACTTCAGATCTTCTAACATACTCATGCATACCTTCAGATTATTAGTGTCACCCAATACATTTTTTATCCCTCTACTCCCCATTCCACTCCCACTGAGCCCTCTTTACAAACTCATAAGCCTACCCTATTTCCTTGTCTTCTCAAATCTACTGAAACATTTGATAACAGCTAATATTAATGTGCAGCCAGAATTGAGAATCATTGCTGTAAACCAGTGCTTCTCAAATACAAATCACTTGAGTATCTTGTTAAAATGTAGATTTGGATTCAGTAGGTATGGGACTGGGCTGTGATTCTACTTTGCTAAAAGCTTCCAGTTGATGCTGATGTTACACTGCCAGGGTCTCATTTGGTGGGGTTTCTACCCTTTCTGAATACTGGAATCACCAGGGGGATTTGAAAAATACTAATGTCAGGAGTCCCATTTTCAGAAATTATGGTTTAATTGTTCTGGAGTAAAGCCAGGCATTAGGATTTCTAAAGTCTCCCCAGGTGATCATGGTGTGAAAGCAAGGTTGAGAATCACTAAAAAATATAAATATATATAGTTGTCAAATCGATTCCGACTCATAGCGACCCTACAGGGCAGAGTAGAACTGCTCCCATAGGGTTTCCAAGACTGTAAATCTTTACAGAAGCGGATTGCAACATCTTTCGACCCTGGAGCGACTGGTGGATTCAAACTGCTGACTTTTCCATTAGCAGTTGAGCACTTAAACATTGTGCCACCAGGACTCTTTTGACAATCACTGCTCTAGTCTAAATTAGATCAGAAATATGAGGAGATGAAGAACAATGCTAGTTAATAAGAGTTCCCAAAACCCAGGAGCTGGTTGTGGTGACATACCCTAAAAAGATGAATACCTCTGGCCAGAAGACTTAGGTTCCCTGAGATGGGCTCTGCTTATGTTCCCAGGAAAACAGTGAAGCTGAGTCATTGGCATACACTAGCTGGTCCTCTACTCACCATCCACTGGTCAATACCCTGCCCCTTGCCAGAGAGTCTCATGACTGCTTGTATTCTAAGGCTTTGCCTGGTCCCTCTCTTATCACCCTTGATGAAAACACCTTCTCCACACCCCTATAAGGTCTCAGAACACCTAAGACCAAGGGAAGAAGATAAGACTTAGAACTTCTTCTGCGATGGAAATGTTCAAAGTTAACCGGCACAATATTCCCTCAACTGGTTACTTATCACGCACCTGTGCTGTGCTATGCTAATCATTTTATATACATTATCTATTTTTCTGGTGAGTTAATTAAAATTCAGATAAGTTTACTAACGTGACCAAATTACCTGGCTAAAAAGTGATAAAATCTGTATTTTTATTTGATTTCAGAAGCAGCCCTGGTAACAGTGGTTAAGAGTTCGGCTGCTAACCAAAAGGTTTGCGGTTCAAATCCACCAGTCAGTCGCTTTGCAAGAGAAAGATGTAGCAATCTGTTTTCATAAAGATTACAGCCTTGAAAACCCTATGGGGCAGGTCTACTCTGTCCTGTAGGGTCACTATGAGTTGGAATCAATTCAATGGCTACAGGTATTTGATTGCAAGAGTCTGTTTTTTTTTTAAACCTTTATGTTATAATGTGTCTTTGTAATATTTAATATTTGGTGGCTGGAAGAAGAGATAGACATATTTTATATCCTCCACGAAAACTATGTAAACTTGATTTGTAGGTTGTAATGTTGATTCATAGGAAAGTACCTAAGATAATTTTCTAATTTCTATCTTGGCAATTACGTAGATATTAGTTTGTTTTTAATGAGGTACAGGCATTGGGGAAAAGGATCAAGTAGGGGAGAGAAGGAGAAGAGAATGAGTTTTATATGTTATACCTTGAGCTTGAAGTTCTGGTCCGTCATATGCAGTTGAAAATGTCTCTCAGGCAATAACACACTTGACTCAAATCTCACAAGTAAATTTGATGGGAGTTATTGGCTTATATATCATGGTTGAAAGCAAGATATGAATGAATATCCTGGGAGAAACTACTAACTCAAATAAGAAGTGGTAAGGTAAGATACCTTCCAAGATGGCAGAGTAAAAAGCTCCATTCTCCCATGCTAACAGAAACAAAAAAAAAAAAAACAGAAAAGGACAGTATTACCCTTGTTGGAACTCTGGTAAAAAGAATAAAGAGCATAGCAGCTAAGAAAAGGCTTCCATACAGTAGGAAGACTCTGAGACTTTTTTTGATACTGGCTTGAGCACCATCCCCATCTCCACTCACCAGCTGGCTAGAAGTAGCCATGTTTCCAGTTGGGATCTTGGTCCCTTGTTCTGGAGTATGCACAGCACACTTTAGTAACAAAGCATGATGTTTGCCTGTTTGAGTCAGTTGAGTGACTACCCAAAAACTAATGCAAAGCACTTGCTTCCTTGTCACCCATCCTGGAAGGCACTCATGTTGTTGGAGCAACAAGCACAGCCTAAGGCACTATAAGCTTAACTGAGGAGTATGTAGCCAACCTGGGACAAAGGAGGGCAAATGAGAGGCCAAGGTCAAAACTCTAGGGGTATTTTAAGCCACCAGTCCTGCACTGGGCCACCACTTGCTTCACTGCCTTGACATCCAGAATAGACTGTCTGCTTCAGTTTCACACTGCTATTTCTACCCTGGTCTCAACAAAGAACAATGTAGTGATGGTCATACTTCCTTTAATGCCCCCTCTCTTATTCAAGATTTAGAGGGTAATGACAGGTGAAAACTTCTCTTGAAATATGACATGTCCACAGTTAAGAGAAAAGTACAAGAAAAACAAAGAGTAACCTTTCACAAGAAGGCCCAATTAGGGTAGACCCTATTTCCTCAACTAGCCGCCTATGTCCAAGGTGAACTCTTCTTTCTCCACTCCAAGAAAACCTCAACCATGCTGATCCTCATCCCTTTAAGAAAATGAACAGGGGCTGATTTTCCCCAAGGTGGTGGCTTTGGCAATTAAAGATAAGTTCTGCTCCAAGTTCTCCTGTTGTTGTTGTTAGTTGCCGTCGAATCAGTTCCAACTCATAGCGATCCCATGCGTTCAGCGTAGAACTGATCCATAGGGTTTTCAAGGCTGTGACCTTTTGGAAACAGATTGCCAGGCCTTTCTTCTAAGGTGTCCTTGGGTGGGTTCAAACTAGCAACCTTTCAGCGAGTAGTCAAGTGCTTAAGGATTTGTGCCACACAGGGACTCCCAAGCTTACTCATTATTCCTGGTTATCCAGTCCAGTCAGTAACCACTGTATCTCTCTCTCACACACACACACTCCTCCAAAGGACAATTTGCAGAAGCAGTGCATTCCAAAACATATTGAGGAAGAGAAATATTTCTCTAAATGTAACGATATCAGAAAAGGTTTTGCATTCATTTTTGGGAGTCAAGTCAGCTCCCCTCTTTCCCCTGCCCCACTATGTTCATCCTCTTGCCTTTGGCCTACCCAAATCCAATAAAAACCTAGCCATGCACCTTTGATCACTACCTTCTGGATACACAAAGGCACGGCCAAAGTTTATAAGTGACTATTTTCTTTTACGTTGGTCAGATGAAAGTCTTAGGACAAATATCACCAATGCTAATCTCTGTAAGCAAAATGGAGACAGGATGAAGCTTCAGTATCCCTCACTGCAGGGCTAGGTTGTTGGGAGTTTTTCTCTCAGCCACATGCGTAAATGACAATAGACAGACAAGCCAATAAAAAAAATACCATTGTAAAATTCAGGAATATTGAATATAAATTGAAAAAAACAAATTCTCACACTCAGAACAGTTCTTATTAGCAAGAAACACATGCAACACTCTCTGATTCAAGTGGAAATAGATGCCATAAAACAGCAACAAATTAGGTGGATAAGCAATTTTTATGTTAATAACAGCATGACTTAAAAAGAGTGCTCTCACTCCTCGGAATATACCCTAAAAATACAAGACCCTTCACACAAACAGATATATGCACACCCATGTTTATTGCAGCTCTGTTTACAATAGCAAAAAGCTGGAAGCAACCAAGATGTCCATCAACGGACGAATGGGTAAATAAATTGTGGTATATTCACACAATGGAATACTACGCATCGATAAAGAACAGTGACGAATCTCTGAAACATTTCATAACATGGAGGAATCTGGAAGGCATTATGCTGAGCGAAATGAGTCAGTTGCAAAAGGACAAATATTGTATAAGACCACTATTATAAGATCTTGAGGAATAGAAAAAACGGAAAAGAACACATACTTTTGTGGTTACAAAGGGGGGAGGGAGGGAGGGAGGGAGGGAGAGGGCTTTTTATTGATCAATCTGTAGATGGGAACTGCTTTGGGTGAAGGGAAAGACAACACTCAAAACAAGGAAGGTCAGCCTAATTGGACAGGATTAAAAGTAAAGAGGTTTCCGAGATAAAATGAAAGCTTCAAAGGATAGCGAAGCAGGGGCTGGGGTCTGGGGAACTTGGTTTGAGAGGACTTCTAAATCAATGGGCAAAACAATTCTATTATGAAAACACTCTGCATCCCACTTTGAATTGTGGCACCTGGGGTCCTAAATGCCAACAAGCAGCCATCTAAAATACATTAATTGGTCTCAACCCACCGGGAGCAAAGGCAAAGGAAGAACACCAAGGTCACACGACAACTAAGAACCCAAGAGACAGAAAGGGCCACTTGAACCAGAGACCTACAATATCCTGAGACCAGAAGAACAAGTTGGTGCCCGGCCACAATCGATGTCTGCCCTGTCAGGGAGCACAAGAGACAACTCCTGAGGGAGCAGGAGACCAATGGGATACAGACCCCAAATTCTCATTAAAAGACCACACCTAATGGTATGATTGCGACTAGAGGAATCCCAGAGACAATGCTCCCCAGAACTTCTGATGGCACAGGACAGGAACCAACCCCGAAGACAAATCATCAGGCATGAAAAGGACTGGTCAGTGGGGGGGAGAGAGATACTGATGAAGAGTGAGCTAATTAAATCAGGTGGACACGGGAGAGTGTGTTGGCAACTCTTGACTGGAGGGGGGATGGGAAGATAGAGAGAGAGGGAAGAAGGTAAAATTGGCACGAAACGAGAGACTGTAAGGGCTGACTCAATAGGGGGAGAGCAAGTGGGAGAAGGGAGTAAGATGTATGTAAACCTACATGTGACAGACTGATTGGAATGGTAAATGTTCACTTGAAGCTTAATAAAAATTAAAAAAAAAAAAAAAAAAAAAAGAGTGCTCTCTGGATGCAAATAATTATTTTTAAATAATGAACCCATGATAACATTCTGCATTAGGAACCTATATTTTAGCTACAGAATTTTTTTTTGCTCTGACAAATTTTCCTGTTTTAATGAATTTACTCTGATTTCTGACCTATCTTTTACTTTATGGAATTGAAAGCTGCTTTTTTTTTTTTTATTGAGAACATAATTGCAAATTGCTTTATATGTCTCCATTTCATTCTAGAAAGTTTATCTATGTATAGCACTTGAATAGAATAAGACACCTGCCAAAGAACCTCAAAACCAAAGGAGATTTTCAATATCTACAAAATTAAATGCTGACATTTGATGTCAATTTTAATTTTATAAATAATTCCCGAGATACTAAATTTTCTTTTATAGGCAAATGCCTCACTAAAAAATAAACAAAAATGATAATATTGAGAAAAATATATTCATATAGGTATATGGAGCCCCGGTGGCACAGTGAGTGATGCAGCATATCAAAGATGGCTATAAATTCTTTGATCTTCTCCCCTTGAGAGGTGGAGTCTCTGTTTCCTTCCTTTGAATCTGGGTGAGCTCTTGGCCACTTGGAACAAAAGAATATTGCAGAAGTGACACTGTGCCACAGCCTGGGTCCAGGCCTTAAAAGGTTGGTAATGTCCACTTCCTGCCTCTCGAAACTTCACCCTGGGGGAAGATAACTGCCATGTAAGAAGCCTACCTACCCGGAGACTGCCATGTTGTCAAAAAGCCCAAACCACATGGAGAAGTCCTGAATAGGATTCACGTGGAGAGAGTGAGAGGTCAAGGGACCCCAAGGCTCAAAGTAGCCGAAAGACAAACCCATGCAGGGACAACTCTGCCCCCTAGCTGAAACCATGTGGATCAGAGAAAATCAACCAGTCAATTCTTTCCTGAATTTCTGACCTACAAAATTGTAAGCAAATAAAATAGTTGTTTTAAGTCACTAAATTTGGGGTTAGTTTGTTAAATAAAAATAAATGAAACAAGCTCAGCTACTTTCTGATTGCTTAGCTGAGATGTAATGAAGAACACAGGTAATTTGGGCTTAACAAGGGAATGTGAGCACTTTCTGTTGGTATCTGTAGGAGTCCCTGAGTGGTGTGAACAGTTAACGCGCTTGGCTGCTAACTGAAAGGTTGGCAGTTTGAGTCCATCCAGAGGCACCTCAGAAGAAAGGCCTCATGATCTACTTCCGAAATATCGGCCATGAAAATCTTATGGAGCATAGTTCTACTCTGACACACATGGGGTCTCCATGAGTCAGAATCGACTTGATGGCAACTGGGTTTTGTTAGATATCTGTAAGACAAATATAATTATATATTTGTAAGACAGACCTCAGAAAATAGTATTGTTAGTCGGAACTCTGCGGGTGTCCTGCTCTGTTTACCCTGATCTCATATCCCTTTAGAAACCCAGTTTCCAACATTGTGTCAGTGGTCAACACTCATCCTTACAGTCGTGGTACATCCCAACTATTTGTCCAAATTTCTATGAGGGAAACCAAACCAAAACCAAACTCAGCGCCATCGAGTCGATTCCGACTCATAGCGACCCTACAGGACAGAGTAGACCTGCCCCATAGATTTTCCAAGGAGCACCTGGCGGATTCGAACTCCCGACCCTTTGGTTAGCAACCGTAGCACTTAACCACTATGCTACCGGAGTTTCCAAGTAATGGTTAATACAATGAATAATGAACATTTATAGAGTGCTTCTATGTGCCAGACAGTATGCTAAGCACTTTATATGTATTATCTCATTTAAGACTTTCAAATATCCCATATGATAAGCTCTACTTTTATTCTCATTAAGTATATGAAGAAACTAAAGCTAAGAGAGGAATAGAAACTTGTCCAAAACCAATGAGCTATTAAGTTGATGGAACTGGGATTTGAAACCACGCAGGCTGGCTCTAGAGCAGACTCTACACTGTGTCGGATAGCTACTATCCATTTATTAGGTGGTTGTGTCACTTCCCAGAAATAGACTTCATTAGCACACCCCCCCAATGTTGAGTGGAGAGGAGTGAGAGTGAAATGTTTGTATGAATGCACTGTGCCTAAGAGATGACAATTTTCTGAGTGTATTTCATTTTCTTCCATCTCAGATTACATAAAGATTAGTCCCAACTTTGTGATTTATCAAGAGATTATTAACTGCATTTGATTGCACAAATACCTTCCTCTCAACATGGACATTAGTAGTTTGCTCTGTGATTGTTAATTTCAATCAGTTTACATTAGGTCAAACTGCCAAGTTCACCAGTAAAGGGTAATGTATCTCCAAAATAAATGCTGCTTTAGGGAAGCTTTTCTGTCAATCATTACATTCCTTACAGAATCTTAAATGAGCCAACACACCTCGCGGAAAATTGCCCAGTCAAATACATCAAGCATATCCTTCCACATTTGCAAGCTAGTTAATTAATTTGAAACATTATTAGCCTAGTCAAGAATTACAGCTAGGAACAGTGATCATTCTAACTTAATATTGGAGAGACAAGTAGGTTGCTTTCACAAACAACTGCCCAAAGAAAGGTTCTTTAAAGTATTAGTAGTAAGGATCTGAATGGAACAAGAAGAATGATAGTTGACTTGAACCAAGATCTATTAAAAAAAAAAAAAGAAAAAGCCAGGCTTCGGTTTTGCTATTTCTTGTAATTGCTATGGGTTGGGGTGGGATGGTTCCACATTAAAAAAATTGTGGTTACTTGTGTAAGGTTCCTAATGACAAAATTAACTGATGTATTTTTATGTGTTGGTGCTGTATCTGTGTAAATAAAGACAATTATGTGAAAATGACCATCTTAAAGATTAAAAAAAGATTACACTTGTTTATATATGTCTCTTACTTCACTGTGTGTGTGAGGTCTTTGAATTTTAAGACCTGTTTCTTACTCATTTCTGTATCCCCCAGAACCCACCCAACAGTATGCCTGGCCCAAAAGATATGGCACAAGCAAAATTGATTTTGAATGTCCCTTTCTGTGCGGTGTAGTGGTTAAGAGTTGGACTGCTAACCAAAAGGTTGGCAGTCCGAATCCACCCGGTGCTTCTTGGAAACCCTATGGGGCAGTTCTACTGTGTCCTATAGGGTTGCTATGAGTAGGAATCGACTTGACAGCAATGGGTTTGATTTGTTTGTTTTGTTTTAAGTAACCATTTTTACATATGTACAAAAAGCATACAGGTATTCAAAATTACTAGTAGACTAGTAATCTAGTCTACTACATTACACTTACATTTACTTTAAAAAAATCTTTATTGAGATATAATTTATATACCATGAAGTTCACCCACTTACAGTGTATAATTCAGTGGTTTTTACTATACTTAGGGAGTTGTGCAACTATAACCATAATGTAATTTTAGAACATTTTCATCATGCCAAAAAGAAATCTTGTACCCACTAGCACACACCCCCTGTCATCCGCCCCACCCAATACCCCTCACTTCCTCTCCCCCTAGCCCTAGGCAACTACTTACATTTACTTTTTTTTCAGTTTTTCTTTAACTTTTCATTTGAGGCAATTGTAGATTTACATTCAAGTGTAAGAAATAATAAGATGATCTAATGTATTTTTTACCCAGTTGCACTCAGTGGTAACATCTTGCAAAACTATATTACAGTATTATGACCAGGATATTGACATCAATACAGTCAAGATATAGAGTAGTTCCACTACCATAAGCATCCCTCCTGTTCTCATTTTATAGCCAAAACTATCCTCCCTCTATCCCACCCCCATACCCATTCCTGACCCCTGGAAACCACTAATCTTCATTTCTAAAACTTGGCATTCCAAGAATGTTATATAAAGGGAATTATACAGTGTTTTACCTTTTGAGATTGGCTGTTTTCACTAAGGATAATTCTCTGGAGATGCATCCAAATTGTTCCATGTATTGATACTTTATTTCTTTTTATTGCTGAGTAGTATTCCATGATAAGGATATACCAAAATTTGTCTAACTCTTCACTCACTGAAGAACATATGAGCTGCTTCCAGTTTTTGACTATTTTAAATAAAGCTGTTGTGAATAATTGTGCTCAGGTTTTTGTGTGAACATAAGTCTGCATTTCTTTGGGATAAATACCCAAGAGCACAAATGATGGGACATACAGTAATTTCATATTTAGTTTTTTAAGAAACTGTCCAAGTGTTTTCTAGAGTGGCTTCACCATTTTACATTCCCACCAGTAATATGTGAATGATCAAGTTTTTGCATATATGTGTCAGCATATGGAATTATTATGACTTTTGTTTTATTTTATTTTATTGTGGCATATATAAGAAAATGCTTGCCATGTTAACCATTTTTAAGTGTACAATTCAGTGACATTAATTATATTCACCATGTTGTGCTACCATCGCCATTATTTATTTTCAAATGTTTGCATCACCCCAAATAGAAACTCAGTACCCCATAAGCAATAACTCCCATTCTCTCCTCCCTGCAACCCCTGGAAACCACTAACAAAATTTTGTCTCTATGCATTTGTCTAATCTAGATATTTCATATAAAATAAGTAGGGTTATACAATATTTGTCTTTTTTATATCTAATTTCTCTCATTCAGTATAATATTTTCAAGGTTTATCTTTGATGTAACATGTACCAGAATTTCATTTCTTCTTATGGATGAATAATATTCCATTGTATGTACATATCACATTTTACTTATCCATTCCTCTATTGGTGGGCACTTGGGTTGTTTCTACCTTTTGGCTATTGTGAATAATACTGCAATGAATATTGGTGTACATATATCTGAGACTTTGCTTTCAATTCTTTTGGGTATATACCTAGAAGTGGAATTGTTGGATCATGTGGGAATTCTATGTTTAACTTTTTGAGGAACTGTCAAACTGTGGTTAAGTGCTACAGTACCTAACCAAGAGGTCAGCAGTTCAAATCCACTAAGGTGCTCCTTGGAAACTCTATGGGGCAGTTCTGCTCTGCCCTATAGAGTCGCTATGAGTCGGAATTGACTCTATGGCAGTGGGTTTGGTTTTTAGTGTGGTTTGTCAAACTGTTTGCTACAGAATCTGCACCATTTTACATTCTACTATTAAGCCCAGCCATGAGTTTTTTTTTTTAATTGGTTATTGTATTTTTTAGTTCTATGATTTCCACTTGGATCTTTTTTTATAGCTTCTATTTCTTTGTTGAGATATTCTACTTTTTCCTTTGTTTGAAGAAAATTTGTAATTGCACATTGACACATTTTTATGATAGCTGCTTCAGAATTCTTATCGAATAATAACAACTGATTCATCTTGGTGTTGGTGTCTGTTTATTGCATGCGTGTGTGTGTTTCAATCATGCCGTGATTTTCCTGGTTCTTGGTTGACAAGTAATTTTCTGTTGCCTCCTGGACATTTTGGATATTATGAGACTCTAGATCCTTTTTTAGCAGGCAGTCTTCCTGCTCATGTGTAGCATAAGGACGGCTTTTCTGTGTATGTTCCATTTCCAAATGGGTCCCTCATTGGGGATGACTGGGGTGGAAGCTCAGCTTCCCCTGGGCCCTGCTGACTCCAGCAAGGGGGGAAGAGGAGGTCTTACTCACATCATTCTGTTCCCACAGGTGGAGGTGCACAATCACTCTCTGCTGAACCCTACTGACACCAGGGGAGTGGAGAAGGAGAATTCAGCCTCATTAATGCCAGGTGGTTCTCCACTGGGCCTGGCTTCCTCAAAGGCTGGGGATAACACATAGTGCTTACTAGCCCTGACTTGCACTGCTTTGTTCAGTCTCACTGATGCCAGTGTGATGGAGGCTCAGCTCACTCAGCTCACTGCTAGAGCCTACTGACATTATCCCAGCAGGGGAATCGGAGCACCTCCAGGCTTTCTGCTGGGTAGGGAAATAGACCAGCAGTCCAATCTGCTTGCTGACATCAACCAGCAGAGGAATCAGAGTCTGTCTGTTTTTACCAGGCAGGAGATGGAAGATTAACTCCCCACTCGGAAGATTAGATCCCTGCTCAACCCCACAAATACTACCAGGGAGTGGGGGATTAGAGTGCCATTGCCTGCTTCTGTGGAACAGAGTAGTGACCTGGAAAAGCAACTCCTCACTCAGCCACACTGAAATCATGGGGGTAGGGGAACAGCTTTTCCATTGGTGTTTGGCTGGAGTAGGGAAGTGTTATGGATTGAATTGTGTCTCCCCCAAATATGTCCTAACCCTTGTACCTGAAAATATGACCCCGTTTGGAAATAGTTATTGCTATGTTAATGAGATCATACCAGAATAGGGTGGATCCTAAACCTAATCACTTCTAAATGGTATCTTATAAAAAAAGCAGAATAGACACAGAGAAACAAACACAGAGGGAAGAGAGATGCCACATTAAGATTGTCTACAGCAAAGGAACACCAAAGATTGCTGGCAGCTACCAGAAACTAGGAGGAAGGCCCACAGAAAGAATTGGCATGGTAGACACCCTGAGTTGGACTTTCAGCCTCCAGAATCAGAAAATAAATTTCTGTTCTTTAAAGCCATCTACTTGTAATATCTTTTTTATTGCAGCAGCAATAGATTACTAAAACAGGAGGGTATTGCCAAAAAGATTTTTTTGTTGTTAGACCACCCTTTTCCAGGTCTTTTGGTTAGCTTTTCTTGGAGCTTTTTTTTTTTTTGGTCTATGCTTTTTGGTGGTTTTGTGTTGGAGGCTTCTTGAAAGCACTATCCAGGATATATAAGAGGTAATAATGAAACCCAGGGGACTCATAACTGTGTCGTTCCTCAAGTCCCAAGGTCCCTAGGCTGTCTGCCTTCTTCTTTCCACCTTTCAGAGTCTTGCTATGCTTGTTTGTTGTGTTATATCCAGGGGTTTGGGAAAATATGTGCCATCTGAAATCCAAGTGATATGTCAACTTATGTCATTTGAATTAATTTTTATTTTAGATAGCACTTTTAGCTCCTCTTAAAAATCACATTTGACAGTTAAGTGCTCATTTGTGTGGGTAAAACTTGATACAAAAGGTCAGTATTGCTAACATTTTTCCTAGAAAATCCCTTAAGATTATCAAAATATTTCTCTTTTTGCCCATATCATCCAAACATTTTAATGCTTATAAGAGATATAGTAGAATCTTTTTTTTTAGAAAGTGCATCATCTTTAAAAATAGCTCTGATTCCATGAAGTAGCAAAGAGAAAATAAAGAGAACCACATACAGACCAATCAGGCAGTTAAATGCATAAATTATTGCTAGAAAGAAAAGTGAAAGGGGCATTACACAGCCAGCTTCAAGTATCATCAAAGTAACATGATAGTTAAAATCTGTATTGCAAAAATTATGACAGTTTGCAAATTAAAATGATGCAAAAACATCAGTTAAAAAAAAAAAGAAAGAAAATCCGTACATAGTCCAGTTGGAAGTTCAAAATCATACAGATAAATGGAATTATCTTGTAAATTCACAGAAATATTAGAGTGGAACCAATCATTGGACTGTTTACCATAAAACAAAACAAAATAAAAACAAACCGGTTGCTGTCCAGTGGATTCCAACTCATGGTGACCCTGTGTGTACAGAGTAGAACTGTGCTTCACAGGGTTTTCAATGGCTATGACCTTTTAGAAGATCACCAGACCTTTCTTCCGAGGTGCCTCAGGGGTTGAACTGTCAACTTTTATGTTAGTAGTAAAGAACTGAACTCATCATGGTACCCAGGAACTCTCTGCCTGCCTTAATTTCCCTTTATTGGCTTTAGTTCCAAGAGCAACAGTAGACATATTGGTCCTGATGCAATTCTTAAACGGTACAGCCCATCTGATGTTTCTTGCTGCAGAGTAGGTACACTAAATGTCTGGATTGAAAGCTGCAAGTTGTCTCTTCTTTCTCTTTGGTGATTATCACTGAGCAAGTGTACCGAGAAACACAATGAATCCAAAATTGACACAAGGATTGGTTTGGTTTCCTTACTTCTTCTGTATTACTTTTCAGCCCAAATTAGATCCAGAGGAAGTAGTTTCTCACATAAATATGTGTGCTTCTCCGGAGGATTTCCTACTTTTCAATTAATTCAATTTAGTCTTTATAAAAGAGACGGTTCTTAAGAATAATATTAATTAGTTTCAGCATATATATATATTTATGTAATCTTTTTCATGCCTAAAATGCATATGTGTTTCTACAAGGATTCTGCAATGTTTTTGTTAGACCTAATTCTAAACTTTTAATAAACCTAATAATATTAGAAGAGGAGAAATAAAAGCTATGGGGCTGAATCAGCACTTTTAATCCTGTCGGAGAACAACCTCTAAGCTTTAATTATATCCTTCCTCTCCATCTAAGACCCAAACAACACTTCCATTTAGGTCTAGGGCAAATGTGTCCTTTCCCAAAATCTACAGCTGTGCACATGACCCAGGTTAGAAAAAAGGAAGCCAGGGCCAGAGACCGCAAGATGTAATTGCTCTCAAGAAACAGTGCACCTCTTGCTGAGTGAAATCTTACCAATGCAGTTTATTAGCAAGTTTGATAAATTTCAAGGAACAATGAGGCAAAACTTTTGAAAGGAAAGTAAGGAAAGTTTCTGCTCACTTTAATAATTACCAAAGTAAGAAGGGTAAGTGAAAGAAGATGGTTACAGGAAGGCTTTATGGAAACTGTGATTCTAAAAGGATACCTCTGACTCATTAGAAATCATTCCAGGCAGATAGAGCTAGAAGAGGAGAGAAGAAAAAAAAAAAAATCTCCTCAGGAAAGAGATTAAGAAAAGAATATGTTTAGTCATAGGGAAAGGAGGGAGGGAAGTAGCAGAGGCTCGGAGGAAGCAAAGAAAGCAATATAAATGGGACGAAGGGATAAAAGGGCTGGAAGGTGAGGGCAGGTCTGTATTTGTTTGAAAGGCAATGAGATGAGGTTAAGTGATTTACTAAAGATCCCCTACTGAGTCACTAGCAGCGCTGCTTCCATCCCTCCTATTTTGGGTTTCCTCTTTAGTTCCTTGTCTCTACACAGAAATAGACATTCTATGTGATTTTCTCTCATTGCAAATCTTTTATACTTTAACTCAGAAAGCCATGTTTAGAGGGCTGTGTAGGTGGTTGTTTTTAATGTTGAATTTTTTTCCCCTTCTTTGGGAAAACTGCTGGTATAGAAAGCTTCCTTGACTCAGTATTGAGACAAATAAAAGACAAATGTGTTATTCTACTGAGGCTGTTGAAATGAAAGTTTGCTTTGAAGTAGGGTACTAGAATACATATAAGAGAATGCTGTTCTTGTCATAAAAACTGGCAGCTGAGCTTTCTTTGCCCTGTCAGAGAGAATGACAATGTAACAGGGCCAAAGTCAGACTGGGAGAATAGATTTTTCCCTCTTTAATTACTAACTCTTTTTTTTTTTTTTTTTTTAACCTATGACCGGAAAAGGACGAATGTTAGAGATACGGAGTAAACTCAAAGAATGGAGAATACTGACAATAATCACAAAACTTATATAAATAGATCTCAAGAATTTAAATTGGCCCTGGTGGCGCAGTGGTTAAGAGCTCAGCTGCTAACCAAAAGGTTGGCCGTTCAAATCCACCAGCCCCTCCTTGGAAACTCTATGGGACAGTTCTACTCTGTCCTATAGGGTCGCTATGAGTGGGAATCGACTCAATGACAACGGCTTTGGTTTTTTGTTTTGGTTTTTGGTTTTATTGAAAGGAACATTAAAAATATTAACAACTATTCATAAGTACTTTGGAACAAGTCATTTAATTCTGTAATTTTGACATAAGACAATTTGATTTAACGGAAATCTCCCTATTTTAGAATGCTACAGCTTAAATCCATCCATCTGGAGTCTGATGTTTGAAACAGTTATTTCTAGAAGTCTCTGCTGAAACAGATCAAAACAATACAATGCACAACCTTAAAAAGTGACAACAAAAACATTCTTGGATTTTTCCTTCTAGAATTAATTTTGCCTTTAACTTCATATCTTACTGACTTGGATTTTTAATACCTGATCTATTTTTTTAAGATGTGAGTAGGCCCAATGTACAATATTTAGAGAGAAATGTTAAATTTAAAATGAAAAAAAAAAAACATGAACAAAAATCCTCTTAGTCAGTAAACTTTCCCATAGTTGTATTTCTCTTAGTTATTGAAAAATAAATTTATTTCAAGTAAAAGTTGGTTCTTATTGATAGGTTATTATACAAAAGCTCATTGACAGAATATTCAGTGTCTAAACACTATGGGAAGAAGTATTCAGGTCACTGGTTGCCAAGCCAACTCAAATACTTGTCCTTCATGTCAGAGATGCTAGGGAACAGAAAATGATAGAACCCCTGCTTCTAGTGGTCCCATCCCCACAAACATGTAGAGTCAAAGGATGTGTTAAAAGGTAGATTTTTCTGGAAATCACTATTTCAGCCCATGAAATGGGAAATGTTATTGTTGTTGATAGTTACTGTCGAGTCGATTCCAAATTGCCAGATGTTGACACCTAGAAGCACCCGTCATTCTCATAGACCTGACCTATATTAGACATGAATTCTCAGTGTCTCATCTAGATCCTTCGTGAGGACTTTTGGCCCCTCCAGAGGTTATGGTTGCACCAGAGAGCTTCCTCCAGTCCGTGTAGGTTGTGGTCTCCACTCGTTCCCTGCTCTCTGAATGTATTTTGGGTGGGACCGTATTTCTTATGAGAGGAAAAAATTCAGGGCAAGCATCCTGTGTTATCGCTGTTAGTCAGTTGTGCTCTACAATCCTTACCATCCAGACACTTCAGGGATTAATGAGCCTGAAGCTGGGAGTCAGAAAATCTTGGTTCTAATCCTGACTCCAGCATTAATCTATTCCCTATTTTAGGCACATCAGCTACATTCTTACTATTTCATTATCTACAGCCAAGCATGTCCATATCTCCTTAGTGAATGAGAAAATGTGGTGGAGAGGGGAAAGATACAATATCTTGAATATTTTGAATGTCTCAGTGGAAAAGTGATAGATATGACAATGGCTCTTACTATTTTCATTAACAATACATATAGATCTCCTTTAGAGATTGGTAAGACATTGAGATGCTCTGAAGGCAGAACTAGATGCATAATTTGTAGATCCCAGTTGAAAATGAAGATGTTAGACTTAAAAAAAAAATTATGAAGAATTTCAAAAGGGTGACAGCAAAGCATTCAGCAAGTATGAGGTCCTCCTAAGCATGAAGCCCTATGTGACTATACAGGTTGCATGTCCATGAAGCTCATCCTGTCTGTAACATTGCTCTTGGAAGGAAAAAATAGAAATAAAATTCTAAAAGCCTGTGATCTTGGGTGGGGCCCTTATTTTGTACCTCCGGTCAGCTGCAAATGTAAATCTCTAAAAACAAACAAATAAAAGAAAAAATACCTCCCTCCCCTCTTTATGCCCTCTCTTATGTGTTTAGTAGGATGAGCCTTCCTGCCCTCATTATCAGTTCAATTACAGGCCAAATAAACATAGAAACCCATTGTAAAGAACAGTAAAGAAGTACAAATATAGTCTGTAGATTAAAATGATCAACATTTATTGAGCATTTAGTTTGCTGTGAACATACATGAAGTATAAAAGAAGGCAACATCCTAAAAAACATTGTGCTGATTAATTTTTTTTATCTGCTCCCTTCTCAGCCCAGACTCCTTTTCCACCCTTGTCTTTCTTGTTCGCTGCCCAGGCAGGCTGACTTCCATGAACTACACCATTGAGACCCTTTATTGGCTAGCTTCCCATTGGAAGGAGATTGAAGTTTGGGAGGAGATAATGTTCTAGACATTTCTTGCCCACTCCATCTAGCTTGGGGCTGATTTTCTGGCTGCATCAGCAGCCATTCCATCAGGCAGTTTTCAATGCCCTTTCCTCTTAACCCTTTGGGGGCCTAAGAATGGTAAGTACTTCCTGTTGCTGCTACTCTTTGAAAACCTCAACATCTCCTTTTAGTTTTGGTTCACCCAAACCTGCCTATCCTTCAGCAAATTGTCCCTTTATTAAAATATGTCTATTTAAATCTTTGGAGTAAAACCTGTTCCTAGTGGGGACTCTGACTGATACATATGATTAAATTAAGTTTTCTACTTAATTCAACTTAAACAGATGCTACCCTTCTGGAAGAACTACCCAAATACCAACTTGTCCTTTTAAGCCACCCTGAATACTCTGGCCCATATTGTCCTCAATCTTTTCTAGGAAAAGTGTTTGTACTTATCATCACAGAGAAATCTGTGACCCAAAAAGGGGCTAAAATCACTGCTGTCTTAGTACTTTCTTTATGGGAGCAGATGGCCAGGTCTTTTCTCTTGTGGAGCCACTGGTGGATTCAAACCTCTGACCTTTCAGTTAGCACAGAAGTGTTTAACAATTGCACCACCAGGGCTCCTATTTTGATCTTAGAATGAAAGATTTAAAATGGATTCATGAATCCAAACTTTTCAAAGAAATTCACGATTAATTAGAAATCCTTCCTGAAGTGAGGTTGGATTTGACATAGAGAGTAAGCCTACTTATTACCTTAGTTATACAACCAGTTCTATCAAACAATGCAGGCAGCCCAGGCAGAGATAATCCCCATGGATAGATTATATAGCAAGCCTCCTTATGGATCAGAGAATATTTAACACACATGGGATGTAGGGCATAAATATATTGGTCAAACATTTCAAGACAGAAACTGAAAATAGTAGAAATAAACTTTAAAAAGTGGAAAAAATCTAGATAAAATCAGATTTAAACTTTAAAACTTTATAGTATAAAATACAAATAAATTAAAATACATAAAATGCTTTTAAATTATAAAATTCTATATTGTAATTTTTTTAATACAATATCAGTTCTTCTTATATTAATTCATAAATGCAAGGTGGCCCTAATTAAAGTTACAAAAGGGCCTGTGGGGGTACTTTACATAACTCATTTATCTAGTCAACAAATACATACTGAATATTGACTTTATGGCAGGCACTGTGCTCCTCTCTAGAAAAGCCCATGGAATTTGAAGTTTGATAAGGTGGCAATTCATTTGTACAGAAAGGACTGATTTTTCAACAAATTGCATTGGAACAACTAACTAAATGTTCAGAAAAAAATTGATGTGTTCCTCATGCAGCTCTTCAAAATAAATTTTAGATACCTCAAAATATAAAATGTAAAATCAGTAAAAAATAAAAATGCTTGAAAAGCACAAGTACCTTTTACATTTCTATTATACATGTACATGTGTAAATAATTATAAAACCTTGGTATGGGGAAAGTTTTTATAATTAAGGCAAAAACCCTGGAAGCCATAAGGAAAATAAGTAGTAATTTACTAAATACATATACGACTTATCTCCATGGCATAGAGCAGCATCAAATACAAAGCAAAAGAGACACAATCCAAAAAATGTAAAAAATTTTAAAACATTTTTATAAAATATGACAAATATATATAACAAGTAGTGTTAATTCATTAATACAATGTAAAGCAATTAGAAAAGAAAAAGAGTTGTATAGAAAAATGAACAAAGGTTATTGTCTGGCAATTCACTGGAAAATAAATATAAATTGCCTACCAAAAAGTGAAGAGAGCTCAACCTTTCTCAGTTTTAGAAACGCAAACCATTAACAACAAGCATCATTTAAAAATAATCAGATGACAAAACTTTAAGATTTTGATAATAACCAGATTGATGAAGATATAGGGTGATCACACATTTGGTAGAATCATATCTTTATGCAGACTTTTTGTAGAAATTTTTATAGCATGACTCAAAATGAGAATAGCTGCAAACATCCATTAAAAATCAGAATGTGGAATACATGAAGTATGAATCTAGGAAAATCAGAAGTCATCGAAAGTGAATGGAATGCATAAAGATTTATATGCTAGACATTAGTGAACTGAAATGGACTGGTATTGGCCATTTTGAATCAGATATGACAAATTGCTTGGAATGACAAATTTAAGAGGAATAGCGTCACATTCATCATCAAAAAGAACATTTCAAGATCTATCTGAAGCACAACACTGCCAGTAATAGGATAATATCCATGTGCCTAAAAGGAAGACCAGTTACTATGACTATTATTCAAATTTACCCCTCAACCACTAAGGTCAAAGGTGAAGAAATTGAAGATTTTTGCCAATTTCCAAAGGTCTGAAATTGATCAAACATGCAATCAAGATGCATTGATAATTACTGGTTATTAGAATGCAAAAGTTGGAAACAAAGAAGAAGAATTGGTGGTTGGAAAATATGGCCTTAGTGCTAGAAGTGACTCCGGAGATTGCATGATAAAATTTTGCAAGACCAACGACTTCTTCATTGCAAATAACTTTTTTTCAACAACAAAAATGGCGACTATACATGTGGATCTCACTGGATGGAATACACAGGAAATGAACTGACTACATTTGTGGAAAGAGATGACAGAGAAGCTGAATATCATCAGTCAGAACAAGGCTGGGGGGCAACTGTGGAACAGACCATCAATTGCTCATATGCAAGTTCAAGTTGAAACTGAAGAAAATTAGAACAAGTTGATGAGAGCCAAAGTACGACCTTGAGTATTTCCCAACTGAATCTAGAGACCATCTCAAGAATAGATTTGACACATTGAATACTAATGACTGAAGACCAGACAAGTTGTGGAATGACATCAAGGACATCATACTTGAAGAAAGCAAGAGGTAATTAAAAAGACAGAAAAGAAAGAAAAGACCAAAATGGATGTCAGAAGAAACTCTGAAACTTGCTCTAGAATGTACAGTAGCTAAAGCGAATGGAAGAAATGATGAAGTAAAAGAGCTGAACAGGAGATTTCAAAGGGTGGTTTAAGAAGACACAGTATTATAATGAAATGTGCAAAGACCTGGAGTTAGAAAACTAAAAGGAAAGAATATTCTTTGCATTACTCAAGCTGAAAGAACTGAAGAAAAAAATCAAGCCTCAAGTTGCAATATTGAAGGATTCTATGGGGAAAATATTAAATAACACAGAAAGCATCAACAGAAGATGGAAGGAATACACAGAGTCACTGTACAAAAAAGAATTGGTTGACATTCAACCATTTCAGGAGGTAGCATATGATTAAGAACCGATGGTACTGAAGGAAGAAGTCCAAGCTGCAATGGAGGCACTGGTGAAAAACAAAGCTCCAGGAATTGATGGAATACCAACTGAGGTGTTTCAACAAACAGATGCAATGCAGGAAGCACTCACTCGTCTGTGGGAAGAAATTTGGAAGACAACTACTTTGCTAACCAACTGAAAGAGATCCATGTTTGTGCCCATTCCAAAGAAAGGTGATCCAACAGAATTCAAAATTACCGAATAATATCACATGCAAGTAAAATTTTGCTGAAGATAATTTCGAAGTTGTTGCAGGAGTACATCAACAGGGAACTGCCAGAAATTCAGGCCAGATTCAGAAGAGAATGTGGAACAAAGCATATCATTGTTGATGTCAGATGAATCTTCGCGAAAGCAGAGAATACCATTAAAATGTTTACCTGTGTCTTATTGACTACGCAGAGTCAATGTGGGTCATAAGAAATTCTGGATAACATTGCAAAGAATGGGAATTCCAGAACATTTAATTGTGCTGGTGTGAAACCTGTACATAGACCAAAAGGCACTCGTTTGGACAGAGAAAGGCGGTAACACATGGTTTAAAATCAAGAAAGGTGTGCATCAGAGTTGTATTCTTTCACCATACTTATTCAATCTGAATGCTGAGCAAATAATCTGAGAAGGTGGACTACATGAAGAAGAATGGGGCATCAAGATTGAAGGAAGATTCATTAAGAGCCTTTGATATGCGGATGACACAACCTTGCTTGCTGGAAGTGAAGAGAACTTGAAGCACTTACTGATGAAGATCAAAGACCAGAAGCTTCAGTATGGATTACACCTCAACATAAAGAAAACAAAAATCCTCACAACTGGACCAATAAGCAATATCATGATAAACAGAGAAAAGATTGAAGTTGTCAAGGATTTCATTTTACTTGAATCCACAATAGACAACCACGGAAGCAACAGTCAAGAAATCAAACAACGTATTGCATTAGGCAAATCTGCCGGAAAAGATCTGTTTAAAGTGTTAAAAAGCAAAGATGTCGCTCTGAGGGCTAAGGTGCACCTGATTCAAGTCATGGTGTTTTCAATCACCTCATATGCATGCAAAAACTGGACAATGAGTAAGGAAAACTGAAGAAGAATTGATGACTTTCAGTTACAGCACTGGTGAAGAATATTGACTACACCATGCACTGCCAGAAGAATAAAACAAATCAGTCTTGGAAGAAGTGCAACCAGAATGCTCCCTAGAAGTGAGGATGTTGAGACTTCATCTCAGGTACTTTGGACATGTTATCAGGTTCATTAGTCCTTTGGACTAATCTTTCCCTTGTGTCTTTAGTTTTCTTCATCCTCCCTTGCAAAGGAGGGATCATTACCTGAGAAGAACATCATGCTTGGTAAAGTAGAGGGTGAGTGAAAAAGAGGAAGACCCTCAATGAGATGGATTGACACAGTGGCTGCAACAATGGGCTCAAACATAGCAACAATTATGAGGACAGGGCAGTGATTTGTTCTGTTGCACATAGGGTCGCTATGAGTCAGAACCAACTCAATGACGCCTAACAATATCACAAATTTAAATGCACATACCTTGTCACCAAAAAATGCCCAGCTAGAGAGCTATGGGCACCATGGTCATGGGGAATATCTAGCTCAATTGGCACAACATGGTTTATAAAGATAATGTTCTACATTTTACTTCGGTGAGGAGCGTCTGGGGTCTTAAAGCCTGTGAGTGGCCATCTAAGATACTCCACTGGTCTCACCCCTTCAGGAGCAAGGGAGAATGAAGAAAGCTAAAGACACAAGGGAGAGATTAGTTCAAAGGACTAATGGACCACAACTACCATGGCCTGTACTAGACTGAGTCCAGTCCAACTAGATGGTGTCTGGGTACCACCACTGACTGCTCTGACAGGGATCAAAACAGACAGTCCCGCACAGATCTGAGAAAAAATGTAGAACAAAATTCTAACTCCCAAAAAAAGACCAGACTTACTGGCCTGACAGACTGGAGAAACCCCAAGAGTATGGCCCCTGGACACCCTTTTAGCTCAGTAAAGATGTCACTTCTGAGGCTCCCCCCTTCAACCAAAGGTTAAACCAAACCAAAACCAAACCCAGTGCCGTCGAGTCAATTCTGACTCATAGCGACCCTACAGGACAGAGTAGAACTGCCCCATAGAGTTTCCAAGGAGCACCTGGCGGATTTGAACTCCTGATCCTTTGGTTAGCAGCCGTAGCACTTAACCACTATGTCACCAGGGTTTGCAGCCAAAGATTAGACAGGTCAAAAACAAAACGAGACTAAAGGGGCATGCCAGCCCAGGGGCAAGAACTAGAAGGTGGCGGGGGGTGGGGGGTGGAGAGGAAAGCTAGTAATAGGAAACCCAAGGTCGAGAAGGGAGGGTGTTGACACGTCATGGGGTTGTTAGCCAATGTCATAAAACAATATGTGTACTAACTGTTTAGTGAGAAGCTAGTTTGTTCTGTAAACCTTCATCAAAAGTACAACGACAACAACAAAAAGATGCTAAGCTAGAAATTTTGCTCTCGTCTCTTTATATGTGCAAGTTACATGTATCAGGATTCATATTGGATGCTTATAACAAAAAACAATGTAAATCAAAAAACGGTGGCCTAAATAAGGCGGACGTTTATTTCTCATGTAAAAGAAGTTTCAAGGTAGGCAGCCTAGCTATGTTATGGTGGTTCCATCATCCTCTGGGACCCAGGCTCTTTATGTCTTTCTACTTGATCACAAATAGCACATGGTTTCCATTTTCAAAGTCACTTTGTGGACCAAAATGTCTCCTGTGATCCAGCCATAACAACTGCTTTTAGTTACAGGAGCAAGAGTGAAGAAAAGAACAAAAGAAGCGGTTCACCCAACTGAGGCAGTACCCTTAAAAAGCCTTCTTGGAAGTCCCATGCAACACTTCCACTTAAATACAGTAGGGCATAACTTAGTCGCATTCCCAAACCTAATGCAAAGGAGCCTGGGAAATGTTACCCTTTAGCTGGGTACATGGAAATTGGCATTCTGTTACTAAAGAAGAAAGGGGAAATGTATGTCTAGTAGACAACTGTAATGGTTAATGTTATGTGTCAGTGTGGCTAGGCCATGATTCGCAGTGGCTTGGCCGACATTATGTAATCATCCTCCATTTTGTAATCTGATGTGAGCAGCCAATCAGTTGAAAGGGGAGTTTCCTTGGGGGCATGGTCTGCATCCAATATAGATGGATGTTCTGGCAAATGTCCTGCATTCGTCTCATCATCCTCTGACCTCTGGTTCATGGGACATGAGAAGCCTTTATTCTGCGACCTGACCTGCATATTTTAGATTCACCAGCTCCTACCCCATGAGCCAGCAGCCTGCCACCTAACCTGCAGATTTTGGGTTTGTCAGACCCTGAAACCATGTGGATCAGGAGAAGCCTCCTGCCTGCTGCCTGATGCACAGATTTGGGACTTGCCTGCCTCCACAATTGTGTGAGTCATTTCCTTGAAATAAATCTCTCTCTATATATTTATATGGAAACCCTGGTGGCATAGTGGCTAAGTGTTACAGCTGCTAACAAAAAGGTCGGCAGTTTGAATCCACCAGGTGCTTCTTGGAAACTTTATGGGGCAGTTCTACTCTGCCCTATAGGGTCACTATGAGTTGGAATCGACTCAACGGCAGTGGGTTTTTGGTTTTTCATACATTTATATATACACTTCACAAGTTTTGCTCCTCTAGAGAACCCAGCCTAAGACTGCAACGAAGAGTCTATGGCACTGTACACAAAGTTATAAACATTGTATATTTTAACAACAAAGCATTGTCTATATTAACAACAAAAAACTTGAAATAACCTAAATATACATTAAGAGGATACTGATTAAGTTAATTAGTTTGGCTGCCAACCAAAAGGTCAGCAGTTAGTATCCACCAGCCACTCCTTGGAAACGCTATGGGGCAGTTTTACTCTGCTCCACAGTGGAATATTTTACAGACATTTAAAGAATGAACTAAATCTTTATGCTCTAAAGTGAAATATGTTTTAGAAATGTTAAGCAAAATTTATTTTAAGCAAAAAAAAAGCAACTTTTAGAATAGCATGTATAATATCATATCATTTGTCTAAAAATATTTCAGGAAGGATGCATAAAATCTTGTTAAGGGTGGTTACTCTTAGAAGCAGGTGGTCTAGTAGTGATCGGGGAACATTTTCTTTTGACTTTACAGTTTTCTGTATTGCTTAAGTTTTCACCATGAGTGTGAATAAGTTTATTTGAAAAGGAAAAATAAAATCCAAGAAAAGAAGATAGAGAAAAAATATATAGTCAAGGTGAAGATGAAAAAACACAAAGCTATGGAGGAAGTAATACTATTTAACCAACATGTTCCAAACACTGTGCTAGGTGTTAAGAATTACATGGCAAGTAGGGCTCTGCCTCTGCCCTCAAGGACTTAAACCTGGCAGGAGGAAGACAAATAAAAAAACCAACAGTTACAAGGCAGAGTAATAAGGAAATTGGTAGAGGATTGGGGTAGTGAGACATACCCCGTTGTCGTGGAGTTGATTCCAACTCATAGTGACCCTATAGGACAGAGTAGAACTGCCCCGTAGGGCTTCTGAGGAGTGACTGGTGGATTCCAACTGCCAACATTTTGGTTAGCAGCTGAACTCTTAACCACCATACCACCAGGGCTTCAGTGAGACAAGTTGTTGTTGTTAGGTGCCATCGAGTCAGTTCTGACTCATACTGACCCTATAGGACAGAGTAGAACTGCCCCATATGGTTTCCAAGGAGCAGCTGGTGGATTTGAACTGGCGACTTTTGGTTAGCAGCCGAGCTCTTAACCACTGCACCACCAGGCAGACCTGGATTGACCTCTCTCTGCCTCCTCTTCCTAGATACTTGAAACTAGGATAGGATTCTTATCTCTAGCATCAGTTTCAGTATATTGAAAATGGTGAAAATAATACATAATGTCCAAGATTGTTGTTTGGATTTGATGAGTTAACAAATAGAAAGAAAATAGTCAAGTCCCTGATAAAAATAGGTATCCAGTACATACTGGCTGTTATTATTAAGCAAACATGCCATGGAAATACAAATTAAACCCATTGCCATCATGTTGATTCCGACTTATAGCAACCCTATAGGACAGAGTAGAACTGCCCCATAGAGTTTCCAAGGAGCGCCTGGCAGATTTGAACTGCTGACCTTTAGGTTAGCAGCCATAGCACTTAACCACTACACCACCAGGGTTTTCAAATACAAAAAATTAAAATCCAGTAAAAAAAATACAAATTAAATTAAATTAAAAAAAAATTAAATTAGGGATATCTAAATCAAAATGGTGGATTATGGAAGAGGGGTCAAGACTAAAGTCAGGGAATCTAGAAGGAGAGGGTATTGGGTAATCTAGAAGGAGAAAAAAGAGAGGGAGATAATGGTCTGGATTAAGGTGGAGAAGAAAAAGTGGATGTGGGGAAAAAATAAAACATATCTAGGAATTGTCTGGTTAAATATGAGTGGCCGTGCCAGCGAGGAGGAGGCATGTAGCTAGTCTGGACTGGGTTCTGGAATGGGGTGTCAGGAATTTAAAAGGAGAATCAAGTGCCCAAATAGAAGATTTCAAAGACTCCATGAGAAATATGAATGGAAAACCTTGGGATGGTGGAATTCCCAAAACCAGAATGAAGAATCGAGTGTAAAAGAATGAAGTGGAAGTGAAGATTGGCATGTGCTTGAGAGGAGAGTTAATTTTAGCAGAAGTCTGATGGTGAAGGAACGGAGAAAGATAGAACTGTAGCTAGAGAGAAATATGAAGTCAAAGATATAATCGAGTTTGCATTTACACGTTAATATGGTAGAGACTCAATTATGATTTTAACCAAAATCTGGATGCTTCCTGCTCCACTTAATATAATATTAGATCAAAAATTGCTGAGACAATACAGTTTGTTTTTCTTACATAGGAAGAAGACCAGGAAGAGTTGAACCCAGAGTTTGTTCAGTAGCTCAATGATGTCATCAAGCCTCGTTCTGTCTTTCTGGATACCATTCCTTAATGTGCCCTCCATGTCTTTCCATCATGGTTGCAGCTTCGAGTGCTCGGTCTTCAGAAGTCAGCATTCAAAGTGGGGAGAAATGGAAGGAAGGAGGTTGTCCCTCAAATGCCTCTCTTTTATCAGTGAGGACTGTATTTTACAGAAGACTTCCTTTACAGGCTTTCCCTCTACTGCATGAGAGGCTGGGAAATAGAGAATCTGGGCATTCTGCGCCTTTACCATAGAGGAATGGCAATAATAGCCAAAAAGAAAGAGGGAAGTGAAGGCCATTGGAGAGGCAGGCAATAGTGTCTCTCACATATGCTGAGAGAGGAAAGAGATAATAGAAAGATTGAATATGTAGTAGAGAAAAGGTGATTGTAGATCAATATCACCAAGGACAGGGGCTGGAATTCTATCTGGATTCTAAAGTACTGGTGAAGGAACAGCTCATCTTTTGAGAGGAGATGGAAAGAAAAGAGAATGAATAAAATGTGTGACTTAGTAGGGCTTGGAGTAGGAAGCTGAAGGTATTTTCACTTGAGATGTCCAAGTAAAAAAACAGATAAAACCTGAAACCCATAGCTTCAGGTCAATTCAGACTCATAACAATTCCACATGTTACGGAGTAGAATTGCTCCATAGGATTTTCTTGGCTGTAATCTTTGCAGAAGCAGATCGCCAGGCCTATCTTCTGTGGTGCCGCTGGGTGGGTTCAAATCGTCAACCTTTTAGTTTTGTAGTCAAATGCAAACCATTTGCACCACCTAGGGACCTTAGGAAAAGAGATAGGGAAATTAATTCTCTTTTGTGAAAGTTCTGTGCAGTAACTTTAAGCTTATCACCCTGAATGCAGCCAAAAACAAGTTCTATGCGTTTACAGACTTATCTTGACAATGCAGTTCCGCTGAGCAAGTCTCCCTCCACCTTAAGGACAACTGCCAGGAATCCTTCCTTGTTCCACCTCCAAACAGGGCACTATTGTTGGACATAGTTTCTTAATAACTGAATCACAGTGTTGGACACTCCTTTGGCCCAAGAATAAACCTAGAGAAGAGCACAAATACATTGCCATTCACTTCAGAAAAGCCACTTTTCATGGCTATTTTTAAATGAGAGAGGAAATAATTCATAGTTTTGCATTTGTAAAATAAACTGTATATGGTAAAAAAAAATATTTGAGGGAGTACAAATAATTAACTCAGCTAAAATTCTCTGAATTTTCCATTGCAAAATCCTGTATTAGTTTTTTTCTGCATCCAGAAAATTTCTGGTATACCTATCTTTTTCTCTTGTTAGTTGGGATCAGTTAATATTTGGAAAAGTTAATATTAGTTTATGTATATCACTATTATGATACACAACTGCAAAAATTAGAAAACCTACTATGGGTCATTATAGAGTAAACCAGTCCGATATCTTTAATATTTGTGAAGAATTACATGTCTAATATTACCGTCGTCTTCTAGAAATAGAATTTATCAATAGGGAAATATTTTTATCTGTATAGGGGAAGGCTGAATTATAAAGTTTTTTTGTTGTTACAAAAAATACCTTAAAATCATTGCCTGGTGTTTCAACATTTTTCCATAGCTATATCATAATCACAGGCTAATATATTTATTACCTATAATATGCTTTCAGCATGGGAGTTTACTTTTCATTCAAATTATGGTTTTCTTCTTAAGACAGAAACGATGCAGCTTGAGGCCAAGTGAATTAGCTGAGTTTATCGCTTAAATTGTAGAAGCCCATGGGAGGAAAAGCAGTCCAAGGGCCCATTTATTCTAGGGTTCAGGAAGATGTGTCTTTTACTCTTTTAGAGCTGATTTTGGGAACTAAATGCAGTAATGTAGGAAGGAGTAAAGCTTCTTAGTTAATTTTGAGCCTAACTGTTTATGGCATTACGAATTAAATACTTCGGTGAATAAGAATACAGCCAAATGCTTGTCAGAAACTACTTGCTGACAGCACTCAAACCATTTATTGTAGAAGATCCTTGTGAACTAGCAAACAGGATATGATTTTTGACATTAATCAATTTGAAGATGGTCAATGCAAATTTACCACATCAATTATTAGTGGTAGTGGAAGCCTTATTTCTCTTGAAAAATTTCCAAAGATATCAATGGCTTTATAAGTAGGATTCGATAGGATATTTAATATTTACAACTATAACCAAGACAGAAAAACCTGTTACTGTTGAGCTGATTCCGACTCATAGCAACCCCATAAAACAGAGTAGAACTTCCTCATAGGGTTTTCAAGGAGTGGCTGGTGGATTCGAATTGCCAACCTTTTGTTTTATCAGCTCCTCTCTTAACCACTGCAACACCAGGGCTCCTTATGACTATATAAAAATGTAGTGAGGATAATATCCACCCTGCTTTAAATAATTTAATTTGCATCCATTAATAGGTAAGGGAAATAAACGACTCTATTATGCCTGTTTCATAGATAGAGAAATTAGAATACAAGGACATAGTGTTTTTTTTTTTCAGAATAACTAGAGCACAGAATTTCCTGATTTTCAAATTCAGTGTCATCTCATCACCTCAAAAGCTTATTCTCAAGTGGTTAAGGCTTTATTAAGAATTGTTATCTTCATGATTATATGAAGATAAGAGTAATACACTAGTAAGAAAACCAACTGAAGAGTCATATATTTGAGGTTTTATTTATATTTTTTCTTTTTCCAATAGTGGCAATATATTTCCATGGAGCCATTCTTAGAACATTGACTTATTCCAATTAAAATGCCATTTGTGGGGTTAGTGATACAATCAGTTGGTACAAAACAGAATTTTTCTCTATATGAAGATAACTAAAGGCTTTGAGGTTGACTGTTAGGTTAGTTGGACTTTTTCTGGTTGTTGCCAGAATGGAGGTATGCTCATGGATCTCTGAGAATGTACCAGGAAGACAGGAAAAATAGACACCATCTCTGAGCCAGTCTTGAAGGGTACTGAAGCCTGAAATCAAGGCAAAGCCAGAGCCTGAGACACCTTGTGGCCACTCTGCAGTAGGTTTGCAATGTTTCTTACTCTAGTGATCCACTACTGGTCACGCTGCTCTTTCTGCTCTCTCCTCTTCCAACAACCCCCCTCTGCTCTTCTTTTATGTCATGGTGTCTTCTGTCTCAAGAATTCTTACATTTTGTCCCTATTGCCAACTCCTGTGTTGCTCTTTATGTCACACAATCAAACCCTAAGCATGATGATCTGATAGTTAACAGTCACGCTCTTGTATAAAAGATTCAATTGGACAGAGTATACATTTTCTTTCTTGATCCCAACTTCCATTCAATAAACTATGGAATAGATAGCTGATCAGCTTTTCCAAAGACGATCTGGTTAGCATCAATGCCCCTGGTTGATGGAGTCCTGTCCAAATAATATACTTTGGTAAATCACATTGAGTCTGGTTTTATACAATAACTGAGTTATACTTCCAGGCTCAATAACATGATATAATTTCAAAACAAAGTAATTTCCTACCATATCCTGTATCTATGGGAGATGCACTCTTGTTTGAACTTTCATTCTTCATTAATACCTAGGTATTCCAGTAGCATCCTCTGTCTAAAGTTTCAAATTTCTGTTGAAGCATTTCTGCTTCTCTTCAGGTATACCCAAATTAGACCCGTGAAACATTAAAAATATTTAAAATCAATGAAAACATCCATAAGTATCTCATCGTCTCCTAGACAAAGACAATAATCAGTCCTTCAATGCATACAAATGCTTTCATTCCACCTTAGAAAGTTTTCTTTATAAGACCACTTGGTGCTTCAGCGGATAGGCAGATTAAGGGTGAAAAAGAAGAATCTCAAACTACAAATAACCATGTCAGCTGACTCCAGCACTGTTTAATCTAAAGCTATTTCTTGTTTTGTGTTCACTTTTTGATTTGCTTTTGAGGGAGTAGAAGTTAAAAATTATTTTACTGTAGTTTGTGAATGGGTAATACATGTCTATTACGTAATATTGAAAAGGTACAAAAGGCTAGACATTACAAGTAAATATATCACTGTATTAATCAGCTATTGCTGCAATAATGCCATATAACAACTCACCGCCGACCTTAGGGCCTTACATCAGCACACATTTATTTCTCTCACTCACAGGTTGACAAATTGATTTCTATCTCAGGCTACTGGCTGTGCAGGTTTGGCTCTAGGCTTTGGGTCAAGTTCTGGAACAATCTACAGGTGTCACTCTGAGGTCCAGGCTGAAGGGGCAGTGGCTACTTGGGACATGCTATTCTCTGGCAATCACAGGAGCATATGGCCAAGCCAGAACTGTCTAAGCACATTTAAAACCTCTGCTTGTGTCGTTTTCGCTACATTCTATTGCCAGAGCAAGTAACGCAGCCAAGACTTAGTTCCTAGGGCAGGGGGATGAATATTTACTCAACAATACTCTAATTTGAAGGGGAGCGGGCAGGGAAGTGAATAAAACAAAAACCAAACCCAGTTCCGTCGAGTCGATTCCAACTCATAGCGACCTATGAGTTGGGAAGTGAATACAGCTGAAAAACATCTAACTCACCTTGCTCTCCAGTCATTCACACAGTTCCCCTTCTGGATGAAAGAATTGTTACTCATTTTTCATGTATCGATCCAGAGATATTCTATACAAATATAAGTATACTCAAAAATATTTTTAATATCAATGATGTCATAATAAACACACTGTTCTATACCTTGTCCTCCCCCTCCCACTTAAAGATATATTTTGGGTAGTATTTCATATTAACATATATAGAGTTGCCTGATTTCATTTTACACAGCTGCATACTATTACATTAAACGGATGCATAATAATCTATTTAACAAGTGTTCTTTTGATAGACATTTAGTTTGTTTCTGATCTTTTTACCATTTGAACCAATACTGCAATTAACTATCAATGTATATATTTGTGTGAATATTGGTAGACTGTACTCCTAGAAAAGATATTGCTGGTTCTAAGAGTTCTTGCATTTTTAATTTTGATAAATATATCAAAAATGTTTTTTGGATAAAAATCACTGTATCATACTGTTGTCGTTGTTGGGTGCCATCAAGTCGGTTCCGACTGATAGTGACCCTATGTACAACAGAACTAAACACTGCCGGGTCCTGCGCCATCCTCACAATCATTGCTATGTTTAAGCCCATTGTTGCAGCCACTGTGTCAATCCATCTAATTGAGGGTCTTCCTCTTTTTCACCGACCTTCTACTTTACCAAGCATGATGTCCTTTTCCAGGGACTGGTCCCTCCCGACAACATGTCCAAAGTATGTGAGATGCAATCTCGGCATCCTTGCTTCTAAGAAGCATTCTGGTTGTACTTCTTTCAAGATAGTTTTGTTTGTTCTTTTGGCAGTCCATGGTATATTCAATATTCTTCGCCAACACCACCATTCAAAGCCATCAATTCTTCTTTGGTCTTCCTTAATTATCATCCAGCTTTCGCATGCATGTGAGGCGATTGAAAACACCATGGCTTGGGTCAGGCGCACCTTAGTCTTCAAGGTGACATCTTTGCTGTTCAACACTTTAAAGAGGTCTTTTGCAGCAGATTTGCGCAATGCGTCTTTTTATTTCTTGACTGCTGCTTCCATGGGTATTGACTGTGGATCCAAGTAAAATGAAATCCTTGACAACTTCAGTATTTTCATGATGTTGTTTATTGGTCCAGTTGTGAGGAATTTTGTTTTCCTTATGTTGAGGTGTAATCCATACTGAAGGCTGTGGTCTTTGATCTTCATCAGTAGGTGCTTCAAGTCTTCTTCGCTTTCAGCAAGGAAGTTGTGTCATTTCCATAACACACTATGTGAGTCATCTAGTGCTGCTATAACAGAAATACCACAAGCGGATGGCTTTAACAAACAGATGTTTGTTCTCTGACAGTCCAGTAGGCTAGAAGTCCAAATTCAAGGTGCCAGCTCCAGGGGAAGGCTTCATCTCTCTGTGGACTCTGGAGGAAGGTCCTTGTCATCAGTTTTCCCGTGGTCTAGGAGCTTCTCCGAGCAGGAATCTTGGGTCCAAAGGACGTGCTCAGCTCCCAGTGCTGCTTTCTTGGTGGGTATGAGGTCCCCCGCTCTCTGATCACTTCCCTTTCCATTTACCTCTTGTAAGATAAAAGGTGGTACAGACCACACCCCAGGGAAACTCCCTTTACATTGGATAGGGGATGTGACCTGGGTAAGGATGTTGCACCCCATCCTAATCTTCAAAATAATCCAATCTTGCCTCTTCAACCACAGGCAAAGATTAGGATTTACAACATATAGGAAAATTATATCAGCCACAAATGGAAGACAACCATGCAATACTGGGAATCATGGCCTAACCAAGTTGACATATTTTTGGGGGACACAATTCAGTCCATGACACGCAGGTTGTTAATGAGTCTTCCTCCAATCCTGATGCCCCATTCTTCTTCATGTAGTCCAGCTGGACTATATCATACTAGTTGCTATCAAGTTGATTCTGACTCATGGTGACCCCATGCGTGTCAGATTAGAACTTTGTTCCATAGGGTTTTCAATGGCTGATTTTTCTGAAATAGATCGCCAGGCCTTCCTTCTGAGGCACCTTGGGGTAGACTCAAACTGCCAACCTTTCCTTTAGCACCAAATGCATTAACTGTGCCACCCAGGGATTTCAATTTAAACTATCACCAGATGTAAAGGGGTGCCTGATTACATACAACCTTCACAACACAAATTAAGTTGTTTTATCTTTGCCAAGATAAGTTAGAAAAGGTCTCTTGTAATTTGAATTTGCATTTTGCTTCTTATGGGTGAAGTTAATATGTTTTTGTATGTTAAAGAGTCATGTCCACTTATTTGGCAGACCTCCTCTGGTCCCTAGGGTCCTTTTCAAGAACCTCCTCTACCCCATTCCACAGACCCTGCTGAACAGTTGGTGTTAGATAACTATATTTGTATTGTGTTACATCAGCCCTGGTGGCTCAGTAGTTAAGAGCTCGGCCCTTAACCAAAAGGTTGGCAGTTCAAATCCACCAGCCACTTCTTGGAAACTCTATGGGGGCAGTTCTACTCTGTCCTATAGTGTTGCTATGAGTCGAAATTGACTTGATGGGTTTGAGTTTGAGTTTGGTTTGGTTTTATATCATCCCCCAGGGTGAACTCCAGACTCAAACTAACCCAAAACCCAATGCCGTCGAGTAGATTCCGACTCATAGCGACCCTATATGCCAGAGTAGAACTGCCCCATAGAGTTTCCAAGGAGCGGCTGGCAGATTTGAATTCAAACTAGGTAAGTCTAATTTCTCCCTCTGGTTAGATGTAGGGATCTGAGATTAAAAAAAAAAATTATGATGGTCTATAAGTAAGAATAAGCCTCTGGTCTACATTTTATGCCTCTAAATTAAATCGTGAGACAATCAAGAACAGACATTTTATAAGTCTTTGACAGCTATTTAATGTGCTCAGTACAGTGTTCTACAGAGCTAAAAAAAGAATAACTCTTGCCTCTCTGAAGCAGCACTAGCTACCTCAGCTGATGAGGACAACAATGAAGCAACTCCTTTTGACCAAAAGTCCAGAGCAGCCTACAAATGCCAGCAACAACAAATGAGAAAGCCCAGTAATCAATCCTATCCGCGGGGTTCACACGGTCAGAACCATAACACCAAGGACAATGAGAGAAGCACAGCAGGATTCAGCTTCCAGAAAGCTTTGCATTCCTGAGAGAAAGATTTTTCATAAATAAAAGTACTAAAATTAACTATGTACTAACAAGGCATATTTAGTTAATTGCCCTGTGACCCTCCCGGGTAATATTTTTTCTTCAAGAAAATTTTATAGACACATTAACATTTCTATTCATAACAACTCGAAATTACTCACTGAAACACTAAATAAGAACGGAGATCATGATCTTGAAAGACTCTGTTATAGCTAAAATTATGGCAGAAACTACTGTAGTGGATAAGAAAGTTAGACTATAACCAATTATGTTTAACCTTTAATGCAACAACTGTAAAACTTACTATGACTCACTAGTGGCTGATTAAGAAGTTTGGTTGTCAGTGTCAGATAAGAAGTGTCTAATTTCTCCCAGTATTAGAACTACAGTATTCTAACCACTTTACAAATAGCTTCTGCAGTTCACTGGCCACTCGTTATTGAACTTGCTAAAATCTTGCTAGAATGTTCTCTTTAGAGGTAGTGACATGCCCCCTTTACAGAGGAACAGTCTTTAAATGGGGGGATCTTTGGTGACTGTGGCAATTCTACCAAACTGACATGGATAGGAACCAAGAAAAACCTGTTATTCTCTCATAAATAATAGTACTACATAATTTCAATGTGTTCAGGGTGTTCCAGTTAAGGTTTGATATTATTAAAATATGCAAATCTTTAGCAGACCTCCCTCATAGACTTGGGGCCCTGTATCTGAAATTCAAGGGTCACAGGGAGAACTATCACTTCTTTCCTCAGATAGTAAACTCAGAAGACCCAACAGAACCTTCACAGCCTTTTTTTTTTTCTTTTTTCTGAACAATTAGAACTTAATTGAAATCTCAGTACCCATGTCATGAATATTTTTGACGGATATACCAATCGAATGAAAATTTAGAGAATATGAAACACTAGAAAATACTGAAGTATCTTTGATTGTGCCACCTTTATGGTAAATTGCTACCTGTTTTATTTTAGAATTAGACCAATCTCCTTATGTCTATGGTTTGTTAAAGACTATTCTCGTTCCAACCATCATTATCACCTGCTGGCCCAGCTGCTTGAGGAGAAAGTCTCAGAGTATGGACCAAGTAAGGTGTCAACTGCCCAATTAAATTAGCAACTATTCTTAGACTCTCTCTCCTGAGACAGTTCATATTCAAGATTTTGTACAAAACTGCATCCAGAGGAAAATGAACTAAACTCTAAGGCAAGGAAATGTATTTACTCCAAGCTTCCTCTCTCACCGTAATTCCAATTTCTATGACAAGTCGGTTCAATCAAAAGAGTAAGGAGACAAGAATGTAATATTCCACTTGATATCCCGCACCTATCCATATGGTAAATGAAGTTCCTAGAGTTATTCATCTCTGTGGTCTGCTGCTGCAAGCATCCCTTTCCAAAATATAAACTGGATAATTTAATTGATAGCTGGGACCTCTTGACTTCTGTTGAAACTATCAGAGATATTTAGCTCCTCTTTTCCCCAACTGGCTTTCCATTTGAGAAACTGGCCTTTTCAACCCAGTTCTTTTAAACATCATCACCCTTTTATTCACTCTAACTAACATAGTAAACATAGTCTGAAAAATGTAGGTCCTAGTTTTCTTCTCACACTAATGAGTTTGCTCATTACTGCCACATTTTATACAACAACTGATATTAATTTTGTGATCCTGTTTCACATATTCATTATAAAAGGTAAATAAGATGCTGGGAGGAAACCAATAGTTCTTATTCTGTGATGTTCACATATTTATAAATTTGGATACTTTTTGATGAACTTGCTTAGGGCTATCAATTCACAGATATAAACTAATTCAGACACCAATCATAGTGCTAAGTATTCTGGCACAGCCATTGTGGAAAACTATAAATAATAAATACACTAAACCCAAAAATACAATAGTAACTATAAATGTAATTATTATAATACAATAATAACTGTAGTAACTATAAATAAAGTAATCTTGACTCCTTCAATTCTAAAGATAATACAAAGGTACTAGTATACCTATGCAATTTATGGGGAATGTGGATTAAGTAACCCCTGGTGGCACAGTGGTTGAGAGATCAGCTGCTAACTGAAAGGTCAACAGTTCAAATCTACCAGCTTCTCCTTGGAAACCTTGTGGGGCAGTTCTACTCTGTCCTCTAGGGTCACTATGGTTTGGAATTGACTCAGTGGAAACTGGTTTGGTTTTCTGATTTTACAAAAGAAAAACATGTTTCTTTCTTATAGTGTATAAGCTTAACTACATGTTAAGAATTTAAAATAAAATGCATTAATCTTTACAAAGGGGTCCTGATGGCTCAGTGGTCAAAGTGCTAGACTGCTAATTGAAAGGTCAGTGGTTCGAATCGTCCAGCTTCTCTGTGTAAGAAGGATATGGCAGTCTGCTTCCATAAAGACTTATAGCCTTGGCATTCGACAAAGTCAAATAAGGTCGCTATGAGTAGAATCAACTCAATAGCAATGGGTTAATGGGTTTAACACACATTCATGGTAAAAACTCTCAGCAAAACAGGAATAGAGGGGAAATTCCTCAACACAATAAAGGGCATTTATACAAAGGCAACAGCCAACATCATCCTAAATGGAGAGAGTCTGAAAGCATTTCCCTTGAGAACAGGAACCAGACAAGGATGTCCTTTATCACCACTCTTATTCAACATTGTGCTGGAGGTCCTATCCAGAGCAATTAGGCTAGATAAAGAAATAAAGGGCATCCAGATTGGCAAGGAAGAAGTAAAAGTATCCCTATTTGCAGATGATATGATCTTATACACAGAAAATCTCAAATAATCCACAAGAAAACTACTGGAACTGATAAAAGATTTCAGCAAAGTATCAGGATACAAGATAAACATACAAAATCAGTTGGATTCCTCTACACCAACAAAGAGAACATCGAAGAGGAAACCACCAAATCAATACCATTTACAATAGCTCCTACGAAGATAAAATACCTTAGGAATAAATCTAACCAGAGACGTAAAAGACCTATACAAAGAAAACTGCAAGACACTACTGAAAGAGAACAAAAGAGACCTACATAAATGGAAAAACATCCCTTGTTCATGGATAGGAAGAATCAACATTGTGAAAATGTCTATTCTATCCAAAGTGATCTACAAACACAATGCAATCCTGATCCAAATTCTAATGACATTTTTCAATGAGATGGAGAAACAAATCGCCAACTTCATATGGAAAGGGAAGAGACCCCAGATAAGGAAAGCATTACTGAAGAAGAACAAAGCGGGAGGCTTCACACTACATGATTTTAGAACCTATTATACCGCCACAGTAGTCAAAACTGCCTGGTGGTACTGGTACAACAGATACATAGACCAATGGGACAGAATTGAGAATCCGGATGTAAATTCATCCACCTATGAGCAGCTAATATTTGACAAAGGCCCAAAGTCCGTTAAATGGGGAAAAGACAGTCTCTTTAACAAATGGTGCTGGCATAACTGGATGTTGCTGTTGTTGTTGTTGTTAGGTGCCATTGAGTTGGTTCCAACTCATAGCAACCCTATGTACCATGGAACGAAACACTGCCTGATCCAGTGCCATGCTCACAATCGTTCTTATGCTTGAGCCCACTGTTGCAGCCACTGTGTCAATCCATCACGTTGAGGGTCTCCCTCTTTTCTGCTGACCCTGTACTCTGCCAAGCATGATGTCCTTCTCCAGGGACTGATTCCTCCTGACAACATGTCCAAAGTATGTAAGACACAGTCTCGCCGTTGTTGCTTCTACAGAGCATTCTGGTTTTACTTCTTCCAGGACAGATTTGTTCATCCTTTTGGCAGTCCATGGTATACTCAATACTCTTCACCAATGCTACAATTCAAAGATGTCAATTCTTTGGACTTCCTTATTCATCATTCAGCTTTTGCATGCATATGATGTGATTGAAAATACCATGGCTTAACTGGATATCCATCTGCAAAAAAATGAAACAAGACCCATACCTCACACAATGCACAAAAACTGACTCAAAATGCATCAAAAACCTAAATATAAAATCTAAAGTGAAAAAAATCGTGGAAGAAAAAATAAGGGCAATGCTAAAAGCCCTAATACATGACATAAACAGAATACGGAACATTACTAACAATGCACAAACACCAGAAGAGAAATTAGATAGCTGGGAGCTCCTAAAAATCAAACTTATGCTCATCAAAAGACTTCACCAATAGAGTAAAAGGACAACCTACAGACTGGGAAAAAATTTTGGGCTATGACATATCTGCTCAGGGTCTAATCTCTAAAATCTACAAGATACTGCAAAACCTCAACAACAAAAAGATAAATAACCCAATTAAAAAATGGGCAAAGGATATGAACAGGTACTTCACCAAAGAAGACATTCAGGCAGCTAACAGATACTTGAGGAAATGTTCACAATCATTAATTAGCCATTAAAAGCCAAAACCAAACCCAGTGCCGTTGAGTTGATCCCGACTCATAGCGGCCCTATAGGAGAGAGTAGAACTGCCCCATAGAGTTTCCAAGGAGTGCCTGGTGGATTCAAACTGCCGACCCTTTGGTTAGCAGCCGTAGCACTTAACCACTACGCCACCAGGGTTTCCATAACGTACTGCCATTGAGTCGATTCTGACTCATAGCGACCCTATAGGACAGAGTAGAACTGCCCCATAGAGTTTCCAAGGAGCACCTGGTGGATTTGAACTACCAACCTCTTGGTTAGTAGCCGTAGCACTTAAGCACTACAGCACCAGGGTTTCCCAATTAGCCGTTAAAAAGAAATGCAAATCAAAACCACAATGAGATACCATCTCACTCCAACGAGGCTAGCATTAACCCCCAAAATACAAAATAATAAATGTTGAAGAGGTTGTTGAGAGACTGGAATACTTATACACTGCTGGTGGGAATGTAAAATGGTACAACCACTTTGGAAATCGATTTGGCGCTTCCTTAAAAAGCTAGAAATAGAACTACCATATGATCCAGCAATCCCACTCCTTGTAATATATCCCAGAAAAATAAGAGCCCTCACACAAATAGATATATGCACACCCATGTTCATTGCAGCACTATTCACAATGGCAAAAAGATGGAAGCAACCAAGGTGCCCATCAATGGACGAATCGATGAACAAATTATGGCATATTCACAAAATGGAATACTAGGCAATGATAAAGAACAATGATAAATCCCTGAAACATCTTATCACATGGATGAATCTAGAAGCCATTATACTGAGTGAAATTAGTCAGTAGTAAAAGGACAAATGTTGTATGAGACCATTATTATAAGAACTCAACAAAAGGTTTAAATACAGAAGAAAATGTTCTTTGATGGTTACGAGGGTGGGGAGGGAGGGAGAGGGAATTCACAAACTAGATAGTAGACAAGAATTATCTTAGGTGAAGGGAAAGACAGCACACAACACAGGCGAAGTCAGCACAACTGGACTAAACCAAAAGCTGTTTCCTGAGTACAACCACTTTGAGGGATGGAGTGGTAGGGGTGGGGATCTGGGGACTATGGTTTCAGAGGACATCTAGGTCAAATGGCATAACAAAGTATATTAATAAAACGTTCTGCATCCCACATTGGTGAGTGGCATCTGTGGTCTTAAAAGCTAGCAAGTGGCCATCTAAGATGCATCAATTGTTCTCAACCCACCTGGAGCAAAGGAGAATGAAGAACACCAAAGACACAAGGAAAATATGAGCCCAAGAGACAGAAAGGGCCACATAAACCAGAGACTCCATCAGCCTGAGACCAGAAGAACTAGATGGTGCCTCGATGCCACAAATGACTGCTCTCAGAGGGAACACAACAGAGTCCCTGATGGAGCAGGAGAAAAGTGGGGCACAGAACTCAAATTCTAGTAAAAAGACCAGACTTAATGGTCTGACTGAGACCAGAGGAACCCCAGAAGACATGGCCCTTGGACTCTCTCTTAACCCAGAACTAAAACCATTCCCAAAGCCAACTCTTCAGACAAAGACTAGGCTGGACTATAAGACATAAAATGATACTGGTGAGGAGTGTGCTTCTTGGCTCAAGTAGATGCATGAGACTAAATGGGCAGCTCCTGTCTGGAGGTGAGATGAGAAGGCAGAAAGGGACAGGAGCTGGTTGAATGGACAAGAGAAATCCAGGGTGGAAAGGAGGAATGTGCTGTCATATTATAGAGCGAGCAGTTAGGGTCCCATAACAATGTATGTATAAATTTTTGTATGAGAAACTAACTTGAGCTGTATACTTTCACTTAAAGAACAATAAATAATAATAATAAAAAGATTTATAGCCTTGGGAAAATTATGGGGCAATTCTACCCTGCCCTATATGGTTGCTATGACTCAACAGCAATGGGTTTGGCTTTTTGGGTAATCTTTACAAGAATCCTATGACTGGTATCAGTATTTGATAGAGAAAAGGAAGCTCAGTGAGGTAAGTGACTTGCCCGATGTCACATAACCAGTAAGTGCATTTCCTTACTGGTTGGGCCCCCAAAGAAGCACATTTCCTTATATCAGAGATATCTAGTTTATTTTTTCTTTTGTTGCTCATGCTTTTGGTGTCATATCCAAAAAACCATTGCATAATCCAAGGCTGGAAACTCTGGGGGCATAGTGGTTAAGAGCTATGGCTGCTAGCCAAAAGGTTGGCAGTTTGAATCCACCAGGCACTCCTTGGAAACTGTATGGGGCAGTTGTACTCTGTCCTATAGGGTCGCTATGAGTCAGAATTGACTTGATGGCAATGGATTTGATTTTTTGTTTTTTGGAATCCAAGGTCACAATTTACATCTTATGCTTCCTTCTAAGAGTTGTATAGTTTTAGTTTTTATATTTAGGTCTTTGATTCATTTCTAGTTAATTTTTATATATGGCATGAGGTGGTGTTGTTTTGCGCCTTCCAGTTGACTCCGATTCATAGCAACCCTATAGGACAGAGTAGAACTGCCCCACAGGGTTTCCAAGGCTGAAATCTTTACAGGAGCAAATAGTGAGTTCTTTTCTCCTGCAGAGTGGCTGGTGGGTTCGAACCGTAGACCTTTCGGTTAGGAGTACTTAACCATTGTACCACTAGGGCTCCTGATGGTATAAGGTAGGGGTCCAAATTCATTCTTTTGCATGTGGATATCCTGTATCACTTAGCTTCTGCTGCCTAACAACCCACCCCAAAGCTGAGTGGCTTAAGACTCAACATTTTTTGTTTCTCACCATTCTGTGGCTGGCTAAGCAGGCGTGGTCTGGGCTGAGTCACCTGGTCTCTGCAGTCAGCTGGAGGTGCTGCTGATACTGGATGGTCTAGGATGGCCTCACTCACCTGCTGGCGGTTGTCAGGCTGGTTCATCTAGTGGGCCTCAGCTAGGATGGCTTATCTCTCCAATAAGCTTCTCCACATCGTGTCGCATCCCCCAAGAGGCTCACTCAGGCTTCTTCACGTGGTAGACTCAGGGTTTCAAAGAGAAGCAAGAGAGTAAAAAAAGCCTCAGTGCCAAGCAGTTTTCAAGCCTCTGCTTGTGTCCTGTTTGTTAGTGTCCTGTTGGACACAGCAAGTCATACGGCCAAGTCCAAAGTCAGTGTGGATAAGCACACTTCTGCTGCAAGTCAGGTTCTCAATCCTAGGTACCATACATTCAGACATTGTTATTCTTTAGCATCAGATGCAAAATAAATATATTGGAGTGCAACTTCCCATGTCAATACCGCCAGTGAGTGTCTGCCTACCTTATTCTCAACTATAGCTCTAGCACCTAGACTAGTACTAATACTGTGTAGGCACTAAATGAGTATCTATTTCGTGAATCAAATGACAGGAAAATTGAGGGGGCAAAATTGTGGTCTAGTTTCCATATACAGTGAAACCTGTGACATCTGGAGCTCTATGGGATTGCCTTGTTTTTCCGGGTCTCACAAGCTTTCCACGTTTGATGGAGCGCAGTGTTACCACTTTTCTACTGCTCTGTTTAGTGGAAAATATTTGCATTTTCCTTCTCTAACAGGTTTCCGCCTTACACAGGTTCTGGCTTTTGCAGGTTTTACTGTATTAAAGACTGACATAATCTAAGGTGATGGCACATACTTGTACCAAATGTACATTATGCCTCTTTACTTCATGAGTTAAAGATGAAAAAAAAAGATGCTGGGAAATCCAGTTTACCCCACATATTTTTGTGGCCTTCGCTTTTGCCTTGGCAGCATTTTCTTGTAATTATCTTTAGTGATAACATTTTAATCATTTACATTTTGGCTGCATTCTACCATACAATAGAATCTGATTTAGGAAACAATTTCCTCTAACCAGTGAGGTTTCTTTTCTTTGTTACAGTTCTTTCAAAGGCTCATCTAGTACTCTGATGGCATTAAGCATCAATGTAAGGAGGGAAAATGTTAAATCCCCATATTATAAATTTTTAAAAAATGAGCATCCTGGCTAGAAAACTTAGAGCATTATAAAATTTGAAAGTGCTTCAAGACATTTGGTCTACGTGTCTGATTTTACCTCATACTCTGTCCTACCCAAACCAAAGGGTGATGAGTCCAGGGAAAAAGTATGGGTCATGATCCCAGATAGAAAATGGCCTCCTTATCCCTGTTACTCTGAGATTTGCATGCAATGGATATTCAGACACACTGTAAGAAGTCTACTGAGAATACTCAGTACAATGCAATGGCCTATCCCTATATAAATAAAAGTAATTTTGGAGGGGCAAATTTCCCAGAATGCCATAGCTATCAATGAAAGGATGGCTCAACTAGACATTAACATTATAAAGGCAAGTAGGCTCAAATCTTAGGTGAAGTCTTCAACTGTGATCATTCATAATTATAGCCATCCCCAATTTTTTCGCAACACTATATAGTGTTCAAAGCATTTTCACATTCATCATCTCAAACTCAGTTTATAATAGTCATCTAAAATAGAATTGCTTTCAGTAAACTTCCTTTTCATATGCTACGACCTTTCTTCTTGAGGTGCTTCACAGACAGTTCAGTCCCTGTCACCCAACAGATAGCTGGGTATCAAGGATTCGCAACAATATTTGGCATAATGCTTTCAAAATCTTTTGAAAGTAAATGCCTCAGGCTATTCATCATTTCACAGGTATGTTAGATCCATCCTGACACATAACTTAGAAAGACATGCTGTTATATTTCTCAAAATTTATTGTCATTTAATATCTTACTTGCATCAGCACCACCGGTGCCTTGACCCACAGCAATAGCACCCACAAATCAAAAATTCTAATGTTAAGGCAATTTCTGCCAACGTTCTGTTCTACACATTCAAATACCAAAGTTTCTTATATTTGTATGATACTTTACAGCTGAACAGTGGCCTCACATATACTACCTCACTGGGCACATGTACTCTGAGAGACATAACATTGTAAATAGATTGTGAATCACATCGCCCTCTGAGCCCTGTCAGTGTCTCCAGCATAGGCCTGAGCTCCCTAAAATTGTTGATGATCTCATTTGTATTATTTAAGTTATGTGAGTTATGTCATGTTGTTAATAAGATAATTTGATTTAAAAAAATGCTTATGACTATTCTTTTGTAAAATGTGACATTCCCAATAGCTACTTGCCATGTACTAGTAGTTTTTAAAGCATGGACCCTGGAACAGCTGTATCAGAATCCCATGAGTAACTTTTTAAAACATTAATGGGTAAACTTTTTTTTTTGAATTTTATTTATTTTAAATTTAATGGCCAAAATTATTAATACCTAGGTCAATGGTTGCAAATGTAGGTTCCTGGGTCTATCCCAAAATCTACTGAATCTGAATCTCTGCAAGTAGGGTCTGGAAATAAGAACTTTTAATTAATCACTTGAGGGGTTGTTATACACCTCCAAGGGGTGAGAACTAATGTCATACGGTGAACTTGATATTCCTAGGGTTCCCAGCACAACTTAGAGGGAAGTTCTATACCTTTAGAAACTGCAAGAACTCTTTAAAAGAATTAGCATACCATTTAGGGAGTAATTCAAATTTAAGAAAAAAGAACAATAGGATTTAAATTATCATCAAAACATACTTCTGTGCAGTTCCTTGTACTTGGTGCTCCAAAAACTGTAGAAATTGATACAATTTCGTAATAAATATTCTATCTGTAATGACGAGCTCTGTCAATCTTAGAAAAGATAAATGTAGAGCTTAATTAGAAAATAGATGTCTCTCTGAATGTGAGGTGAAAGCTGGAGAAAATGCATTTCTGTCTGCTTCATAAGGTACTATTCATGATATGTCATTGTTATAATTTGAAAAGTATTCAAAAAGAAGACGGATTTCAGTTCAGCAGCTTTGACTGTAAGAACACCAAGAAATAAAAGCAGAATGAAAGAAAGTGAAGTCACAAATGACTGAACTTAAAGATTATCACATATCTTTAAAGTTAGCTAAAGGATTATTGCCAAATTCTAATTTGCCTCTTGACAAATAATAGGCTAGGGAATCTTTACAATACGGGACATTTCATTTGATATAAACTTCAATAAGGAAGTTTCCTATTCCATGGTCCTAGGCTTACATCGCTTCTCCATGAATTATGCTCTGATGTGTTCAGATTACTCAACATGCCAAAATAATATTGAGTTAGATGCATTGACTTCATGTCTTTCATGACTTTAAAGCATCCCCATTATCTAGGATAACAATGAGCTGACATCTATCTGGCTCTGAAAAGAAAGAATTTGGTCCCGGGGGTAACAGGAAGAGCATTGTAAATATTACCTGTAAGTCTAGTTTGCAAGGTTGGGTCAGACTCTGTTTGTTGGGAGCATTAAGAAGCAGTCATTTGGACCAAGTCTGGGGAAGGCTGGGCCAGATAAGAGTACAAGTTTATATTCCTTTAGTTCAGTGTATGTAACAGCTAACTCTTGCCACAACAACACTTCGTAACAAACACCACAAAATCATGGTGGTCTACATCAATAAGTGTTCTCTGCATGTCTCTCATCATCCAGAAGGTTAATGCAGGCATATTTTATGGCAATGGCTAGGGGCCGCTGGGTGGCACAAACAGTTAAGCACTTGATTATTGGCTGAAAAGTCTGTGGTTCAAACCCACTCAGAGGTGGCTTGGAAGACAGGCCTGGTGATCTGCTTCCAAGAGGTCACAGTCTTGAAAATCCTATGAGGCAGTTCTACTCTGCACACATGGGGTTGCCATGAGTCAGAATTGACTCAATGGCAACTAACAAGAATAATATAAGTATAAAACAGAGCAGACAGAAATAGGCAAGAGCTCTTGAGACCTAAGCTCAGGACTGGTACATGATCACTTTCACCATATATTACAGGCCAAAGTAAGTTATAAGACCAGTACAGATTCAAGGGGTAGGAAAATAGGCTATGCCTCTTTAGTAAAAAGAACTGCAAAGTCTCATAGTAAAGGACATGAATATAGGGAGGAATTAATAATTGAAGCTATTGAAGCAGGCTGTTCAGCCATAACTTGAACAGTATTTGTACCATTTTTTCCCTTCCCTAGTTTAAAAAAATTTTTTTTTTAGTTTGTCTCTGTCTCCAAATATGATTTTGCTGTTAGCTCCTCTAAAAGTTAAAAGTTATCCAATGTTTCCCCTAGGACCATAGAAAAACAAGTGATATCCATCTAAGCCTGTCAAACAGGAAGATGCTCACCAGGATGGCTCCAGTCACCCCTGGGCTCATGGGACAATGGGTCAACATGTTTGAGACGTGAACGCTGAAACCACACAAAAAGAGAATGGACATTCCACGAGTTCCTAAAACCCATGTCCCCTTTTCCCTATAAAACCTCAGCTGGCCTCCAGTTTCTGAGATAGTCAGGTTTAAGAGAAGATTATTCCCTGCTGTCTCCTATGTATTCATATGTAATAAAACTCCTGCTACCCACCTCACCCCTGTCTCAAGAATTGGCTATTTGTGGCAGGTGGCTCTAACTCGCGAAACTGCGGTAACACTATCATGGCAATTTACTGTTGTCTGCAATATTGAGTCCCTATTCTCTATAAATGCCATGCTATACAATGTGGATAATGAGGAGTGTTAAGGCCTGACAGGGGTTCTCAAATTTGAAGGGGTTATTAAAGCACAAATTGCCAGACCCCCATCACCAGAGTTTCTGGCCCAGGAAGAATGTGACAGAACCCTAGAATTTGCATTTCTAGTGAGTTCTCAGATGATGGTGATGCTCCTGGTCCAGGAATAACACTTTTAGAGCCACTGTTCTATGGGTTTGGAGTTCGCAGAAACTTAAGATGGGATACTAAGACACCTGAAGGATATTCCTATTTATGGGAAAGGTAATTTGAAGTGAAGTGGGAGAATTTGAGTGAGATAATTTCCCAGGTATCCAAACAGCTAATTCAGAATAAGCAGGTTAGTCAGGGGCCCTTGCTGCTCTCTTAACATCGCCTGATTTAACTGCCCCAGATAGCCTAGCAAACAACTTGTTGTTGTTAATTGCTGCTGAGTCGATTCCAACTCATGGTGAGTTTGTGTTTGCAGAATAGAACTTCTCCATGGGATTTTCAAGGCTGTGACTTTTCAGAAGCAGATAGCCAGCCCTGTCTTCTGAGGTGCCTATTGGTAGGTTCAAATCGCCAATCTATTGGCTAGTAGTCCAGCACTTAACTATTTATGCCACCCAGCAAACAACTTGGATTTGGGAATGAATGATCCATCTATTGTCTATTGAAAGTCACACACAAAACTGTATGTTGAAAAACAAGTTTTGATAGCATCATTTTATTGGAAAACAATAAACTAAATAAGGGTTTGAGATACCCATCACACTTTAAGCAAGTCACTAAAAGGACCCAACTCCTTCTAACATCAAATCCACTGTAGGTCGGGAGACAGAGACAAGCATCCAGATCTGAGATTCTGTGTGAGCTTTCCATATTTAAGCCCTGATTTCTACTGGGCCATGATAATAATAAGCTGAAGGGTTATTTCAGAGGGAGGAGAAACCACAATGAAGCAAAGAGTAAATGAGACCTTCCTTTGGGGGAGAGCAGAAAATACCGTTAAACTATTTCCTGGGAATCCGTGAACTGCAAGCAGTAAAGACAATGTGATAAAATGTGGAATATTGAATATTGAGACCTGTGTGAGGTTTAGCTTAGCCTGACACCAGAGTTAAGTGCTGAGCAGAAACAGAGCTCATAAGCTATTATTAGACAAGTGAAAAGCAGATTACATTTTATGAAAAAAAGATGCTACTCTAAAAGTGTGCAGGCAAGTGTTGAAAATGAATCGGTGCTTCCAGACCCTTAACTTTGGAGGCATCTCTAACCTAGTACAATGAAAACTGAGAATGTGTGAAGCACATAGGAACTCACTCAATATCAACTCTATAAGTATCTCTAAATGTCCATTTCTGAATTGGAATTAATATAACAGAGAAGGAATAAAAAGAAAAGAAGTTATGTTTTCAAGGTTTTAACCCTTTTCTTTATTGTTCCCTACTCCTGAGATTGAATCTTAAATGGAAAAAAAAAGTTTCTATACCCTAATCTAGAATAAATACAAATCTGCTGTGCTAATACAGATTTGAAGGAGACATGTTACAAATTTATTTAATAAGGTACATTACGTGAGCATGAGTTTAATAATATAATGATTATTAAGTGGTATTTATCCAGTCGTAATTATCCATATGCACACTCTAAGATCAAACATGAACTAAAATTCTAAAAGACATTAATTTTGCTCTCAATAGGGTTGGTACAATGATGTCTTTTTCTTTATCACCATTAATTCCCTAGACCACACAGACACATTAAGAATTTGAATTCCAATTTGACTGAAATGATAAGAAGGATATTGTAATTTCACACTGAGGTTATTTTTTATCTTTTTATCTATTTGAGTGTTTTCTGTATGAAGTTCCCCACCCCCACTGCCACTTACCCCCACATACGGTGAAAACGTCTGTTCCCTAAAACCCAGGAGAATTAAACAGATTATTCTCTTAATAGTGGTTATCACACAATCATAGTTCCTCATTTGTTTTTTTCTTGAGAACCACAAAGAAAAGCTGCGTGATAGCATCTCTAAAGATAGCAAGTGGCTTTTTAGTTATCTGTGAAACCATGCTTTAAATATAAGTGGGGGGAAATCATTGGAAGTTAAGGAAAGAAAATTTGTAGAGAAAAAGAGCTATCAATTGAGAAATGTATGTATATAATAACCTCATATATCAGAATAGGAAGATGAATTTAACTGGAGCTGGGAAGGGGGGTTGGAGACAGAAATGCAAATAAAGGAAAGCAAACAAAAAACCAGTTGCCATTGAATGGATTCCAACTCATAGCACCCTATAGGACAGAGCAGAGCTGCACCATAGGGTTTCTGAGGAATGCCTGGTAGATTTGAACATCTGATTTTTTGGTTAGCAAATGAACTTTTAACCACTGTGCCACCAGGCCTCCAAGTAAAGGAAACAAAATTAAATTTAGGCAAGTTTCTTAAATATCTCCTCCCAGTGATTTGGCAACATGGGTCTTCAGATAAACACAGAATCTTACTTAAAGGATAAAGATAATGTTGGTTTTTTATTAGACTTTTCATGAGAGATACTTTTCTTTCCAAGTTCTTATGACCTCAGCAACAAGAAATTCAGAAAGTGGTGAGATTAAGCTTTAGAGTTAAGCTGCCAACGTCTGGACAATTTAGAGCTAAATTCAAATATAAGTCAGAGCCCTTGGATAGTAAAAAAAAAAAATTAGCAAACTGGTCTCATTAAAAAAAAAAAGGCTATCAGAATCATATAACCAAGTGCACTTTTGTTTCAAAAGAAGATAAACTACCTATTTGTAGTGTATGAATTCCAGAGTTTTAATGTCTCCAGCACACCAGTCAGCCAAAATTCACCAAACTCCAATGGAAATCTAAACTCAACGAGAAAAACAATGTTTCTCCTGAGTATTTGTTCCAGAACCCATTTAAATCTAGCCTAAAATGTGCCACCGTTCCCTAGGTGGATTGAATAGATTCTGTTGAAAACAAACTGACCCCAGGCTCTCCCCTAGATATTTGACCATACTGCAGAGTGGCACCATCATTTACAGCATCCGAGGCCCTAGTCCCAGGTTCTTGACAGTGGTAGGCCACAATCCTCAGCATTGTAAAAACCCTCCTGTGGCCACTTAGACAAGATTAGACCTTCTTGAGCCCACAGTAGATTCAACTATGTTCTTTGAGATGTCCCAGGCTGAATTGAGTTTTAAACCTTTTTCAAGTGTCAGAGGCCAGTTGAGCCTGGGACCACTCGAAGAACACATTTTCATCTGAGATGACTTCCAGGTTCAACTTCCATTTCCCACTCCTTTTATTTAGTAGAAAAGCAGAATAGTGCAATTTTGCAAGGAATGGCGTGAAGCTCATAAGCAGGGCAGATCGATAAAATCCCCAAATGAACATTATTAGGAGTGACTGAGAAGAGCCTTGTCCCGATAATAGTAATGGCCATGGTTTATTGCACCCTTCCTATGCTCCAGGCACTGTGGTAAATGCTTTCCTTGCATAGTTCATTCAATCTTCACAATAATCCCATGACATAGGTGATTTTCCTATCTCCAGTTGACAGAGGAGGTTTCTGACAGTCAGAGAAATTAACTGAATTTCCTAGGGTTATTCCTAGTAAGCAGTTCACCTAAAAAAACGAGGGTGATTTTATTCTCTTCCAAAAATGTCTGTCCTGTTTTCCTTAAAAGCTGGCAATGAAAGAGATAAGGAGAAAGCCAATAAAGGAAGGAGAGGGAAGAAGGGAGGGATTAAAAGAAAGAGAGAGAAAAAGAAAATGAATTTGCCCTCTTCCCTTCTCCCAGACAATGTTGAAGGAGAATCCTTATGCCAAAGAGTGAAAGCAAAAAGATTTTGAGAGCAAGCATTTTTTCTTGCTTACAACAATTCTCTGACAAAGCTAAGCTTATCCGGTCACCAGGTTACTGTAATGAAAAAAGTGATGAAAAGTATTTAAATACTCTAGAGACCCTCTTCTTTAACGCTCTATTGTACTTGAGAAGAAAATAGGTAAAATTGGTGGGCCAAATGTATTCCAAGGATGTTATATTTATCAAATATTGAGATACTCTTCTCTATACACAACATGTGTAGTAGTAGTTGTTGTGTGCTGTGGAGATGATTCTGACTCATAATAACCCTATATAATAGTGTAGAACTGCCCCATAGGGTTTCCCAGGCTATTATCTTTACAGGAGCAGATGGCCAGGCCTTTCCTCCCGTATAGCCGCTGGGTGGATTCGAACCACCAACCTTTGGGTTAGAAGCCAAGTGCTTAACCATTGCGCCACCAGGGTTCCTGTGTATTAGGTAAGGGACCCTTATTCAGCTTCATGAAGGTGGGTTATAAAGTTGTCAATAAATGAAATTACTTTCCTATATTGGTATAAATTACACTACCAAAGGATTTTATTATAACTAAACTGGAAATAGTTACGCATGTAATATTTTTATCTGCATTAAGCTTCAGATGAGAAGTGATGGATTTATTTGCACATGACATGAATGATGGGAATGAATTTGACCAAATTAACCTTCTCCAACAGCACTCTTTGGTAGGGGAAAGATGTTATGTTTTTCAATGTATAAAATATTCATCTTTTTTCTTGCATCTTCATGGTCAGCTTAATGCTTTTCATCAGAAACACCTGACTTTCTAATGCCTCGGGGAACTTCAAAACACCGGAGCATCCTACAAACTACTCATATAGTATATGTAATTGGATTGGCTGTCAGAAAATACTTTGCCTTTTCAAAGAGGATGGAGACAAACAGGCCCCTGGTAATCTTTTCTTGAATAAGCACTCTTACAAATAAAATCTACATGTTCCAGCTTCGAACATAGGTAGCATTACACTGTTCTCCGGAACTTGTCAAGTTGAGCAATTTTCTCTATTTTATTAAAATAAAGCCTAGGAAATAATGTACTCTTATGGCAATTTTTTCTTATTCTGAACTTTACCAAGATACACAGATATGGGTTTTTCTCTTTTAATATGTGTGGACTCACAGGTCTCACCTTTGGGTTTCATGGCAAGTATTTTGAAAACCGTAAGACGAGATGGTTTATACTGTAATCTATAATAAGAAAAAAAAAAAAAAACCTACCTCCCTAAGTACTAACCTAGAATTCTATTGTTCTCACTTTTAGTGCTAACTCTACCTTCTCATCCTTCTTCAGTTTGGTTTTGGTTTACTTTCTACTTGTTTGCTCAAAAATCACTTGTCTTCCTCTCTTTTGGTCATCAGAACAAACAGCCACAGGTCTCTATGATCATTTAGGTCTTCTCCAAAGTCATGTGCTATCAATATTTGCTTGCACTATGCCCATTCAAAGGAGTCTTGGTGGTGCAAACAGTTAAGCGCTCAGCTGTTAACCAAAAGGTTGGCGGTTCAACCCACCCAGTGGCTTTGAGGGAGAATGACCTGGCAATCTACTTCATAAAGATTACAGCCAAGAAAATCCTATGGGGCGGTTGTAGTCTTTCACATGCGGTAGCTTTGAGGTGGAATTCACTCCGTGGTCCCCAACAACAACACTCGTTCTCCGCCCCACACCCAGAATTGATTTGATTGGACATTAGAGAGTTATGAGTTCATTATATGGTTAAGGAAAAACCAAAAGAGTTTAATTGAACCTAGAATTGTGCTTATGGCACAATGTAATACTCGTGTCAGTTATTTTTTTAACAGTGCTCCCTGGTGATTATTAAGAATGCACTCTAACATTAAAATGTCCTTATATTACTATATGGATCAGTAGTGTGTTTTACTTAAGTTTTTTTTTTTAACATTTTCTTTTTTTACATTAAACCTCCAGTGTGTTTGAAGCTGAAGAAAGACCTTACAGATTAAGTTGTGCACGAATTAACAGCCTGTTTCAATGAGTACTGGGTGAAACAGCCCATGAGAAATGTGAGGTGTGGAATGTTTTATGCTCTATTAATAGAATTCATAGAAAAAAAGAAGGAAACCCCCAAAACTCTGGCCCCCAGACACTCTGCTAACTCAGAACTGAAGCCACTCCCGAAGTCCACCTTTCAGCCAAAGATTAAACAGGCGTATAAAACAAACAATAACACACGTGAGGCACATGCTTCTTAGTCCAATCAAACTTACAAGACCAAATGGGTGACACCTGCCCAAGAGCAAGACAAGAAGGCAGGAAGGGAAACGAAAACTGGATGCATGGATATGGAGAAGCAGGGCTGTAAAGGGAAAGGGGGAGACTGCTGTCACACTGGGGGATTGCAACCAATGTCACAAAATGATATGTGTATACATTTTTGAATGAGAAACTAACTTGAGCTGTAAACTTCCACCTAAAGCACAATAAAATTTTTTAAAAATGACATTTTTTTGTTGTTACCAACTCTCCCAAACATGAAAACTTAATATATTTTTAACTGAATACACTACTATGCCTTCTATAACTCTATGAAAACATTCATATTATGCAAGTTTTATCAAGGTTTCTGCTTTCATAAATTGGACCATCCCGTATAAATTCCTGAAAGCAAAACCATTTACTAAGAAAATATATAAGGCATTTGGGGATTGTGTTTCCCGGCAAAGACTTTATACAAAACCCATCAGTGCTCAATTTTGTGACACAAACAGTTAAAAAATAGCTAAGTGTCACAGAATGCACAAGTTCTGAGATGTGTTTGTTTTTCAAAGTCAGTGAGTTACAAACAAGCAGCAAAGAAGAGTTGGTCAGTTAAAACTGGCTTGCTTGTGAAATCCTTTCCTGGTACCTGGCCCCATTCTAGGCACTTAACATCTGTTATTTAAAATAACACCAAATATTGGCAGGAAGCACATTTATATACATTATTTCTTATACATTATATTTGAGGAAACCCAGTGTCTGGAGGCTTAAGGGTCATATGGGGTGGTTCTGGTTATCACAGAGGTGTCTGCAACATCTCAAAGCTTATTTAATACAAAAGGAGCCTGGGTGGTGCAAGTGGTTTGTGATCAGCTGTTAACCTAAAGGTTGGTGGTTTGAACCTACCCAGCGGCTCCGCAGAAGAAAGGCCTAGTAAACTGCTTCCATAAAGTGTACAGCCAAGAAAACCTTATGGAGTAGTTCTCTATCAAACGACCTGAGGGCAACAGGTTGTCACATACAGCTCCATTCTTCTACTTATTTGTTATTGAATTTCGCCCCTCTCCTGGTCAGCTCAGGATAGCACAGTCCTGTTTCCCTCAGTGCCTCCTGGTGGCAGATGGGCTTCTGGGGGTTCTTGGATGTTCTAAAATGTTCTTGGGCCATTAAAAGGGAGCATGCCCTCCCAGAGTTGACCAAAGGCTTGACTAGCGGATGTATGTGTGTGATCATGAGAAAGGGAACCAGTGGGCTACCAACTGGGAAAACAGAGATTAGAAAACCTCAATGGAGATGTTCCTTGAATGGGGACAGCCTCTTGCCCTCCTGGAAGAGAGCATCCTCCCTCAGGGGGATGATGCCAGTTCTCTCCCCAGCTGCAGGATCCCTAGGTGAAGGGGCCACTTGTGTGAGGACCCACTAATATTCCTCTCAAGACATTATTTATTCTCTCACCCTAACCTTCCTCCCACTGGATCCCAGCCTTCTTTCTGAGGATGAAGTAACCTAGCTTTTCATCTTTACTTTTATCCATGATATTGGAGTTAATTTAATTCCTTGTTTATTTAGGTCCTTGGTTTTTGTGATCTGATGCCAAGCTTCCGGAGCTAAAACAAAATATAACAATGCCAACGACAACAAAATCCTCTCTTTTTCTCTCTCAAAATACTCAGGTCTTGGAAATCAGTTTGTGCCTTCAAAACCCCACATCTATTAAAGAGATTTAAAAATCTGTTTAGAAACTAATTGATTCTTTTGTTGATTCTGAAATATTTCGTGTCCTACTTTCTCTGGGGTAAATAATTAAATGCCCCACTAATCCCATGAAGGTCTTCGAGTCAGTGGGAGTGCAAGAATTGGATGAAAGAAGGGAAATAATATTGGTTAGTGACTCCAAATATCACCACACATAAGTATTCAAATAGCCCCCTAGGCTGACCTGAGCTGACTGAACTAGTGATAAATATCTGACTCAGCAATTGGTTGTTAGTTGTTATCAAGTCGATTCTGATTCTGACTCATGGCAACCCCATGTGTTACAGAGTACTACTGCTTCATAAGATTTTCTTGGCTGTAATCTTTATGGAAGCAGATTGCCAGGCCTTTCTTCTGCAGTACGATTGGGTGGGTTCAAACAGCCAACTTTTAGGTTAGCAGTTGAGCACCAACTGTGTGCCACGTAATGATCTTGATTCTGAAATAAACCTCAAAAACATGTTGCCATTGGGTCGATTCTGACTCATTGTGACCCTATAAGACAAAGTAGAACTGCTCCATAGGGTTTCCAATGAGCAGTTTGTGGATTCAAATTGCTGACCTTTAGATTAGCAGCCAAGCTCTTAACTCCTGTGCCACCAGCCCAGATTCTGAAATAAACCAAAAACCAAGTCTGTTGCCAATGAGTCCATTCCAACCCATAGTGACCCTATAGGACAGAGTACAACTGCCCCACAGGGTTTCCAAGGAGCACCTAGTGGATTCCAACTGCTGACCTTTTGGTTAGCAGCCAAGCTCTTAACCACTGCACCACCAGGGTTCCATGGTTCTAAAATAGTCACCTATAAATTTGCCAATAGCCAAGGGGCAATATGGCACAAAGGTTCCACCCAATATTTGCCCCCACTCTGCCTGGCAAATGGTGGGGCTTATTAAAGATGTCATTCTAAACTACAACCTGTGATGATAGTAAAAAGGAAAAAATAGCTGAATCATAATAGCAGTAAAGAACTAGAGAAGAGACTATAACATAATCCAATCACTAGTGATTTTTTTTATTCAGAATTGTCTGCAATTATTTACCAGAGCTACTAAACAGATACTGCAACTGCTTCCTCCTTTCTTCCCAATACAATTTTATAATAAAATTCCATTAACAAGGGTTACCTGAGTAAGCCTCTGCATCTTGTACCATGAAAAAGCTTAAATAATTCCAGCTGCCTCCAAATCTCTTATTCTAATAAAAAAAAGCCCATTGCTGTCAAGTTGATTCTGACTCATAGTGATCCTATAGAACAGAGTAGAACTGCCCCATAGGGTTTCCAAGGCTGTAAATCTTTACGGAAGCAGACTGCCACATCTTTCTCCCGAGGAGCAGCTGGTGGGTTCCAACCGCCGACCTTTAGGTTAGCAGGCAAGCGCTTAACCACTGCGCCACCAGGGCTCATGCATATCTAAATAGAATATCTAACAAAGTATATAAACTAAATATTGTACAGCTGAAAAAAGAGAATATTAGTTCTTTTCAAATGCCTGTGGGATATTCTTCAAAATTATCAATATGATAGTTACAAAGAAAGCCTTAGCAAACTGCACAAAGTAGAAATAATACAAATAATACAGCATCCTCTGATGAGAATAAACCTAGCAATTAATAACATAATCAAGAAATGAAAAGCCCTTACCTGCTAAAGTTCTCATTTTCATACTAGTTGAGTCAAAGAGGAATATCTAGAAAACAATGATAAAAATTATGTATCAAGACTTATGAGGTATAACTGAAAAAAATATAACTAAATAATCTAAGTATTTGACTTATTTTACTTAACACATGGGAAGAGAATAAGAAAAAAGAAGGAATTAATAAGGATGGGAAGAAAATAATAAGGATAGAGCAGATATTGAGAATTAGCAATAACAATTTAAAACTGTATCTTAATTACTAATAATCAAATAGATAACTTTGAGTGAACCAAATCAGAAAAAGAGAGAAAGCACATGAGCAAAATTAGAAATAAGAAAGGAAATTAAAAAGAATCATAGGAGGCTATTTTGCCAAGCTATACATAAAGGCACATTTTTGGATGATATAGACAATTTTCCAGGAAAATATAATTTACCAAACTATTCTATAAGAGAAAATGTAAACTGTTGGATTTCCATAGAAGAATTAGGAAAAAGTGTACCCAAAAGTTATTTCTTCCTGAAGCACTATTGAAGATGTTTCCAGAAGGGTCCTCAAAAAAGCAGATGTCAAGACAGGATTAAAAGTGCATAAGAGGCGGAGGCAAGATGGCGGAATAGACAGACACTTCTGGTGAGCCTTCCTTACAACAAAGACCCAAAAGAACAAGTGAAACGAGTATGTTTGTGACAAGCTGGGAGGCCTGAGCTTCAAAGGCAAGCTAGAAAATGAACTGAGGGGCAGGGGGAAGAAGAGACTGTTCAGAAGTAGAGAGGAGTTACTGGACCTGAATCATGGGGAGCCCTCAGGCACCATTCCCAGAGCGGCGGTGGCGGACTGGTACTAGTGCTCAGCTTCAGTTTTCTCAGGGAGAAGCAGCCAGTGACACAGCCTACTCACACCTCTGGAACCTGAGAAGAATGGCGCTCTTGGCAAAAACTAAGTACTTGCGTATATTTTAACACCCAAGCTGGCTTCAGCAGCTGAATTCCCTGGGCCTGAGATAGCCCTGTTGAGCACCTAGAGCCATCCTCCCGGCCTTGGGGAAGGAAAAAACTTGCAACTGGGGAAAAAGGTAATATGCTAGCTCCACTAACTGGGGGAGCTCAGGACAGAAGTGGTTCCTGTCCAGACATAAATGGGCTGTGGACTTTGAGCACCTTTCCCTTCTGCATGGACCTGTGTGGGCCTCTCTTGGGAGAATAGGCCCTTTTTGGCAGACTCCAACCGTTTCAGCTGTGCGGTGGAGAGGATGGTGTTTGATGTTTGACATTGCTTTGCCTACTAAACAAGGTCCTCACCTACCCACATCAAGGACCTAAGGACTGGTAGCTCCACTCAGGTCACCCAGCCACCCGTGACAGGGGTCCAAAGATAACTGGTACCTCCCAGTCCTTACAAACAAAAACTTTGGGTGCCCAAGGTCCCTCTGCAGAACCCACTGACCTACATGCTCTAGGGAACAGGGACGGGTTTTCCTCAGAGACACTCAGGAGTCAGTTCTCAGCCCCCTACCTTGCTCAGAGCATGACCTCCTGCTACAATCAGATACCTGTATATATGCCAATCACCCCTGCCCCTCTAAGACTGTAGGACAGAGCCTGTACCACACACTTGATGATCAGCTACCTGGAAACCTGAGCTGAATTCATACAAGAAAACTGAATGGACTCCTAGACTGATATATCTGATAACAGCTCTAGCCAGCTGGGGGCAGGACGTAAGAGCTCCAAAGGCGAAAATAATCAAGCTAGCTTAGCTCACTCAAGGAATGCATAGAGGTATACCAAAACAAAACAAAGCAAGAAGCTACGACACGGTAAGCAAGCATAAACTAATACGATAACTTGTAGATGGCTCGGAGACAACAATCAGTAACGAGTCACATAAAGGATCAGGCCACAATCACCTCAAAGGGCTCTCAAAACAAAGAATCCAAGGATCTTCTAGATGAAAGTGCATTCCTGGAATTACCAGAGCCAGAATACAAAAGTTTAATATACAGAACCCTTCAAGAAAACAGGAAGAAAATGAGGCAATATGCGGAACAAGCCAAGGAACACACAGATAAGGCAAATGAAGAAATTAGAAAGATTATTCAGGAACATAATGAAAAGTTTAATAAGCTGGAAAAATCCATAGACAGACAACAATCAGAAATTCAGAAGATTAACAATAAAATTACAGAAGTAGACAACTCAATAGAAAGTCAGAGGAGCAGAATTGAGCAAGTAGAAGCTAGAATTTCTGAACTCGAAGATAAATCACTTGGGCCTAATATATTTGAAGAAAAATAAGATGAAAGAATTAAAAAAAATGAAGAAACCTTAAGAATCATGTGGGACTCTATCAAGAGAAATAACCTACGAGTGATTGGAGTACCAGAACAGAGAGGGATAACAGTAAATACAGAGAGAATTGTTGAAGATTTGTTGGCAGAAAACTTCCCTGATATTGTGAAAGATGAGAAGATACCTATCCAAGATGTTCATCAAACTCAACATAAGGTAGATTTAAAAGAAAGTCATCAAGACACATTATAATCAAACCTGCCAAAATCAAAGATAAAGAGAGAATTATAAGAGCAGCGAGGGATAAATGAAAAGTCACCTACAAAGGAGAGCCAATAAGAATAAGCTTGGACTACTCTGCAGAAACCATGCAGGCAAGAATGCAATGGGATGACATATTTAAAGAACTGAAGGAAAAAAACTGCCTGCCAAGAATCATATATCCAGCAAAACTGTCTCTTAAATATGAAGGTGAAATTAAGACACTTCCAGATAAACACAAGTTTAGGGAATTCATAAAAACAAAACCAAAATTACAAGAAATACTAAAGGGAGTTCTTTGGTTAGAAAATCAATAATATCAGGTATCAACCCAAGACCAGAACACTGGGCAGAGCAAACAGAAGTCAACACAGACAGGGAAATCCAAAAAAACAAAGCAAGATTATGAAAAAAAAAAAGGCTCAAAACAGGGTAACAGTGATGTTATTATATAAAAGAAGACAACATTAAAATAATAAAGAGGGACTAAGAAATGTAATCATACACCTTCCATATGGAGAGGAAGATATGGTGATACAAAGAAATAAAAGCTAGGTTTAAACTTAGAAAAATAGGGGTAAATAATAAGGTAATCACAAAGGAGGCAAACTATCCTACTCATCAAAATAAAATACAAGAACAAAACAGACACTCAGCAGGAACAAAAACAATAATAAATCTGAGGAAAGGAAAACATAAAAAGATAACCGACTCAGCACATAAAATTCTGTGGGAAAAAGAAACTGTCAATAACACACAAAAAAAGACATCAAAATGATAGCACTAAATTCATACCTATCCATAATTACCCTGAATGTAAATGGGCTAAATGCACCAATAAAGAGACAGAGAGTGGCAGAATGGAGTAAAAAACATGATCTGTCTATATGCTGCCTACAAGAGACACACCTTAGACTTAGAGACACAAACAAACTAAAACTCAAAGGATGGAAAAAAATATATCAAGCAAACAACAATCAAAAAAGAGCAGGAGTAGCAATATTAATTTCTGACAAAACAGACTTTAAACTTAAATCCACAACAAAGGCCACTACATAATTAAAGGGACAATATACCAAGAAGATATAACCATATTAAATATTTATGCACCCAATGACAGGGCTGCAAGATACATAAAACAAACTCTATCAGCATTGAAAAGTGAGATAGAGAGCTCAACAATAATAGTAGGAGACTTCAACACACAACATTTGGTGAAGGACAGGACATCCAGAAAGAAGCTCAATAAAGACATGGAAGATCTAAATGCCACAGTCAACCAACTTGACCTCATAGACATATACAGAACACTCCACCCAACAGAAACCAAGTATACTTTCTTTTCTAGTGCACATGGAACATTCTCTAGAATAGACCACATATTAGGTCATAAAGCAAGCCGTAGCAGAATCCAAAACACTGAAATATTACAAAGCATCTTCCCTGACCATAAGGCCATAAAAGTAGAAATCACCACAGAAAAAAGCATGGAAAAGAAATTAAACACTTGGAAACTGAACAATGCCCTGCCCAGAAAAGACTCAGAAAAGACTGGATTATAGAAGACATTAAGGATGGAATAAAGAAATTCATAGAATCCAATGAGAATGAAAACACATCCTATCAGAACCTTTGGGACACAGCAAAAGCGGTGCTAGGAGGCCAATTTATGTCAATAAATGCACACATACAAAAAGAAGAAAGGGCCAAAATCAAAGAATTATCCCTACAACTTGAACAAATAGAAAGAGAGCAACCAAAGAAACCCACAGGCACCAGAAGAAAACAAATCATAAAAATTGGAGCTGAACGAAATGAAATAGAAAACAGAAAAACAATTGAAAGAATTAACAAGACCAGAAGCTGGTTGTTTGAAAAAAATCAACAAAATTGATAAACCACTGGCCAAACTGACAAAAGAAAAACAAGAGAGGAAGCAAATAACCCAAATAAGAAATGAGATGGGTGATATTACAACAGACCCAACTGAAATTAAAAGAATCATATCAGATTACTATGAAAAATTGTACTCAAACAAATTTGAAAACCTAGAAGAAACGAATGAATTCCTAAGAACACACTACCTACCTAAACTAACACAAATAGAGGTAGAACAACTAAATAGACCCATAACAAAAGAAGAAATTGTAAAGGTAATCGAAAAACTGCCAACAAAAAAAAAAGCCCTGGTCCGGACGGCTTCACTGCAGAGTTCTACCAAACTTTCAGAGAAGAGTTAACACCACTACTACTAAAGGTATTTCAGCATAGAAAAGGTCGGAATACTACCAAACTCATTCTATGAAGCCCTGATACCAAAACCAGGTGAAGACACCACAAGAAAAGAAAATTATAGACCTATATCCCTCATAAATGTAGATGCAAAAATCCTCAACAAAATTCTAGCTAATAGAATTCAACAACATATCAAAAACAATTTACCGTGACCAAGTGGGATTCATACCAGGTATGCAGGGATGGCTCAACATTAGAAAAACAATTAATGTAATCCATCACATAAATAAAACAAAAGACAAAAATTACATGATTTTATCAATTGATGCAGAAAAAGGCATTTGACAAAGTTCAACTCTCATTCATGATAAAAACTCTCAGCAAAATAGGAATAGAAGGAAAATTCCTCAACATAATAAAGGGCATTTATACAAAGCCAACAGTCAACATCACCCTAAATGGAGAGAGCCTGAAAACATTCCCCCTGAGTTTGGGAACCAGACAAGGATGCCCTTTATCACCACTCTTATTCAACATTGTGTTGGAGGTCCTAGCCGGAGCATTTAGGCCAGATAAAGAAGTAAAGGGCATCCAGATTGGCAAGGAAGAACTCAAAGTATCTCTATTTGCAGATGACATGATCTTATACACAGAAAACCCTAAGGAATCCTCCAGAAAACTAATAGAAGAGTTCAGCAGAGTATCGGGATATAAGAAAAACATACAAAAATCAGCTGGATTCCTCTACACCAACAAAAAGAACATCGAAGAGGAAATCACCGAAGCAATGCCATTTACAGTAGCCCCCAAGAAGATAAAATACTTAGGAATAAATCTTACCAGAGATGTAAAAGACTTATACAAAGAAAACTACAGTACACTTCTGCAAGAAACCAAAAGAGACTTACAGAAGTGGAAGAACATACCTTGGTCATGGATAGGAAGACTTAACATTATAAAAATGTCTATTCTACCAAAAGCGATCTATACATTTAATGCAATTCTGACCCAAATTCCAAAGACATTCTTTAGTGGGATGGAGAAACAAATCACCAACTTCATATGAAAGGGAAACAGGCCCCGAATAAGTAAGGCATTACTGAAAAAGAAGAACAAGGGGGGAGGCCTTACTTTACCTAATTTTAGAACCTATTATATCGCCACAGTAGTCAAAACAGCCTGGTACTGGTACAACAACAAACACATAGACCAATGGAACAGAATTGAGAATCCAGGCATAATTCCATCCACATATGAGCAGTTGATAATTGAGAAAGGCCCCAAAAGAATGGGGAAAAGACAGTCTTTTCAACAAATGGTGCTGGCATAACTGGATATCCACCTGCAAAAAATGAAACAAGACTCCTACCTCACTCCATGCACAAAAAGGAGCTCAAAATGGATCAAAGACCTAAATATAAAATCTGAATCTAATAAGATCATGGAAGAAAAATAGGGACAACCTTAGGAGCCCTAATACATGGCATAAACAGTATACAAAACACTATTAAGAATGCAGAAGAAAAACTGGATAACTGGGAGCTCCTAAAAATCAAACACCTATGCTCATCCAAAGACTTCACCAAAAGAGTAAAAAGACTACCTACAGACTGGGAAAAAGTTTTTAGCTATGACATTTCCGATCAGCGCCTAATCTCTAAAATCTACATGATACTGCAAAAACTCAACTACAAAAAGACAAATAACGCAACTAAAAAATGGGCAAAAGATATGAATAGACACTTCACTAAGGAAGATATTCAGGTAGCTAACAGATACATGAGGAATTTCTCACGATCATTAGCCATTAGAGAAATGCAGATCAAAACTACAATGAGATTTCATCTCACTCCAATAAGGCTGGCATTAATCCAAAAAACACAAAATAATAAATGTTGGAGAGGCTGTGGAGAGATTAGAACACTTATACACTGCTGGTGGGAATGTCAAATGGTACAACCAGTTTGGAAATTGATTTGGAGCTTCCTTAAAAAGCTAGAAATATAACTACCATATGATCCAGCAATCCCACTCCTCGGAATATACCCTAAAGAAATAAGAGCCTTTACATGGACGGACATATGCACACCCATGTTTATTGCAGCACTGTTCACAACAGCAAAAAGATGGAAGCAACCAAAGTGCCCATCAACGGATGAATGGATAAATAAATTAGGGTATATTCACACAATGGAATACTATGCATTGATAAGGAACAGTGAGGAATCCGTGAAACATTTCATAACATGGAGGAATCTGGAAGGCATTAAAAAAAAATTGCTGAGTGAAATTAGTCAGTTGCAAAAGGACAAATATTGTATAAGACCATTATTATAAGAACTTGAGAAATAGTTTAAACTGAGAAGAAAACATTCTTTTGTGGTTACAAGAGTGGGGAGGGAGGGAGAGTGGGAGAGGGGGATTCACTAATTACATAGTGGATAAGAACTACTTTAGGTGAAGGGAAAGACAATGCACAATACAGGGCAGGTTAGCACAGCTGGACTGGACCAAAAGCAGTTTCCTGAATAAACTGAATGCTTTGAAGGCCAGTATAGCAGGGGCAGGGGTGTGGGGACTATGGTTTCAGGGGACATCTAAGTCAATTGGCATCATAAAATCTATTAAGAAAACCTTCTGCATCCCACTTTGAAGAGTGGCGTCTGGAGCCTTAAACACTAGCAAGCAGCCATCCAAGATGCATCAATTGGTCTCAACCCACCTGGATCAAGGGAGAATGAAGAATACCAAGGACACAAGGTAATTATGAGCCCAAGAGACAGAAAGGGCCACATAAACCAGATACTACATCATCCTGAGACCAGAAGAACTAGATGGTGCCCGGCTACAACCAGTGACTGCCCTGACAGGGAACATAACAGAGAACCCCTGAAATAGCAGGAGAGCAGTGGGATGCAGACCCCAAATTCTCATAAAAAGACCAGACTTAATGGTCTGACTGAGACTAGAAGGACCCCGGTTGTCATGGCCTCCAGACCTTCTGTTGGCCCAGGACAGGAACCATTCCTGAAGCCAACTCTCCAGACATGGATTGGACTGGACAATGGGTTGGAGAGGGATGTTGGTGAGGAGTGAGCTTCTTGGATCAGGTGGACACTTGAGACTATGTTGGCATCTCCTGCCTGGAGGGGAGATGAGAGGGTAGAGGGGGTTAGAAGCTGGCAAAATGGACACGAAAAGAGAGAGTAGAGGGAGAGAGGGGACTGCCTCATTAGGGAAGAGTAATTGGGAATATGCAGCAAGGTGTATATAAGTTTTTGTGTGAGAGACTGACTTCATTTGTAAACTTTCACTTAAAGCACAATAAAAATTATTTTAAAAATATGCAGTAAATGAATATAAAGAATTTTGCATTCTTTGGTTTTACCAGCATTTTTCTATTAGGTGAATAAGATCAACATTTTCTTATTTTGAAGTCCATCTTGAGGAGCAAGTATAGAAAAATGAATGTCCCATTTGTAACATTTTTATGTTTGAATTTTACAGATTAAATTTTGGAAATGGTAAAAAAAAAAAAAAGTGCATAAGATTTATTGGGGGAACTGCCCATGAAGGATGAAGTGGAATGGAACTAGAGAAGGCAGGAAAAGTCTTCAGACCTCAATGCAGGTCTGGTAACTAGGAGCGTGGAAAGGGGCTAGGGGATAAGAATTGAGTGGGAAGAGCCTCCGACTGTAATGCAATTATGAGAGTGTCTTGGCCAGGTCCATGGGAATCCCCAAACAGAGGTTGCCTGTTAGGGGAAACCCACATTGGTCAGAAATGGCCAGGTTCTAGCATAGCTCTCTCCTACTCAAAAACATTTTTCCAGAAATTACCTTCAATCTAGCCTACATCATCAATATCTGCAGAAAATGATCTTTACTGGATCATTCTGCTATGTCCTTCATCTTAGAAAAATGGTTCCCCGACACCCCCTCCCAGAGTAGCTGTTACCCCATTTCTGTGCTAACAACAAAATTTCTCCAGAAAAGTTGCCTTTACTCAGTTAAATCTAATTCATTTGATTTCATACCTCCACTGCTGTACCAAAAACACATTTGTCAACTTTAGTGACCCCCATGTCTCTAAAACCAATGGTTAATTTTCAGTACTCATCTCATCTGACCTATTTGCAGAGGGTTTTTTTTTCCTTTTTCTGTTTCTTTACCAATTTTCATAATAATTAGTTGGTACCTAATTAACCTACAGAGAGGACCTATACATTTTTTCTAAGTATCATTATTAACTTCTGAATTTTAACATATTTTGATGTGTTTTAACACATTTTAGGCTTTATTCTTTTTGATACTTAAATGATTCCTTCTTTATCAATATGAGGCCCTTCAAGTCAGCTCCTGTGTCATTTTAATGTCTCTCTCCCTTCCTCTTAGGCACAAGACATTCTTCACAATTATCAATGTGATAGTCACAAAGAAAGCCTTAGCAAAGTGCACAAAGTAGAAATAATACAAATAATATAGCGTCCTCTGATGAGAATAAACCCAGCAATTAATAACATAACCAACAAATGTTTATCTTGCAAATTTTCTTTCCCAGATATGGAATTGACCGTTTTTCTAAGAAGCCTTGATTCTTTTTAATGGAAAAAGGTATTCAGAGAATACAATTTGGATGCTAGGGATCCTAGGTGCTACGGGGTTATCATCTATTCTACTTTTCTTAAAATTGGGCAGAACTAGAAAAATACAGGGTTTCAGAAAGAGAAAAATGTATGTTGATTTCATTCTGAAGTTTCCATTCAAACTAATTTGTGTAATATTTCTTTTAAGCTGAAATCTTGATTCTTCACATTATCCTACTTACTTATTTTCTTTACCCTACTGTATATATTGGAAAACCTGGTGGCATAGGGTTTGAGAGCTACAGCTGCTAACCAAAAGGTCAGCAGTTCGAATCCACCATGTGCTCCTTAGAAACTCTATGGGGCAGTTCTACTCTGTCCTATAGGGTTACTACAAGTCAAAATCGACTCAAAGGCAACAGGTTTTACTATATACATTAAGTTGAGCCGTCTTAAATTAACATTTTTGTAAGTCAATAATTACAGAATGGTAGTAATTTCATATGCTTCTACCGTAAGTCTACTGAATGAAGTTTAAGATGACTTAAACATTCTTTTTGTCTTTGGGATATAGTCCACTAGAGATGGAATATTCACATGAAAATACTGTGTTTCAAAGTTAATTGAAATAATTCCTCTCTCTGTGGTTATGCCACCAAATTGATGTACAAATCAATTGTTTCAATATCTCTTTTATTTTAATAAAGTTATTTTATTACTTTTTGATTCAATTTTTTGTTTTTAAATTTACATGGTTCCTAAGTCAAAATTATAAACCGTTATACATTCAGAGATGCCTAGTGTCCATTCCTGTTTCTTTATTCAGTTAATTTATCTGCCTTTTATAAACACATTCTAATTATTGATTAAATAAGTTTATTTTTAAATATAAACTTTTTTTAAGTCAAAATTATAAACCGTTATACATTCAGAGAGGCCTAGTGTCCATTCCTGTTTCTTTATTCAGTTAATTTATCTGCCTTTTATAAACACATTCTAATTATTGATTAAATAAGTTTATTTTTAAATATAAGAAAATATGTAAATATTTATATTTCACTCAATATCTTATAAAATATTTGTACAATGAACATTCTCTTCTGACTTCCTTCCTCCCTCCCTCCCTCCTTCCTTTCCTTTCTTCCTTCCTATTCTTCTTTTGCATATTGAAAAATCCTGGAAATCACTCCATAGAAACATATAACGATCCAACTTATTCCTTTCTCTTCCCTGTCACAGAGTGCTCCATTGTATAGAGGTACCATACTTCTTCAAATAGTGCACTTTGGGTGGACTTCTGAGTGGCCTCAGTCTTTTGCTTTTACAAAGAGTGCTACAATAAACATCCTTGTGCTAAGTTGACCAACCCTCCTGATATGCCTAGGACTGATGGGTTTCTTTAAATACAAGACTTTCAGTACTAACACCAGCAAACTGAGACAAATTGGTCACCCCACCATGTGCCCTCATCTTTTCAAAGAGGATTGATATTATATGTGGTTGTGATTTTCTAAGTATATGATTGGCCTTTCTCTCTGTATATTCTTTTTCTGTCCCTCAAGTGTGCTTTAAGGTTTTTTTTTCCCATATTGGTCTTGAATATTTTTCTTAGGTTTATTAGCAGATCATTTTTCTTAGGTTTATTAGCAGATCATTTTTCTTTTTCGATGTTACTTTAAGTGAAATCTTTCCTATCATTACATTTTTAATTGATTGTTGTTTTCACACAATCTATAAAAGTCACTGATTTCTGTATATTTAATTTCACTTTCAACCTCCAAGTGCTGGCCAAGCATTCAGGCACCTTCCTTTTGTTAGATGGCTTTCCCTTTGGAATCCCTTACTGGAGCCCCTTTATCTGGCCTTCCACAGAGCAAAGAGAAAGAGGAGGGGGGTAGGTCCTCACCTCTTCATTGCTACAGTTTAGAAGTGACACCACTTCTGCTCACATTCCATTGGCTGCAATTCAGCTTGTGCCCCTGTCTAACAGTTAGGATACTGGGATATACAGTCTTTCTTTGTGCCTAGGGAAGAAATACACAAAAGTAAGAGTCTCCACCTCAACACTCCACTGGAATACAAGTGCCACAGTTCAGGGATTTTCATAGTTTGGGACCTTTGAAGAATCTCAAACACCTTGAAAAACACCGAATACACAGTACTATTTATTGAAGAAGTAATGAATACATCCTTAACACGATAACCTTTATCTATCTTCGCCCATCATACTTAACGAGGAGACACTAAGGGCATTCACACTAAATTCCAGGTCAAAGTAGAGATGTGCATGCTCATCTTTTTTGTTTACCACTGTATGGAAGATAATCCACTAACGCAACTGCTCAGGAGAAAGAAAGGCTTAGATAAAATCATCACTGTTTGTACACATACACACACCCAGTGCCCTCGAGTAGGTGATAAAATGTTATATTTGGAAAGTCTAATGGAAAACATTCAAAAACTAGTGCAAATAATGAAAGAACTCAGTAGAATTATTTTTGGGGGTGGGGAACAAGACCAGCTTTATACAATACAAATAAAAAGAATATCTAGAAAAACTCTGAAGAAAGGAAAAAGCAATGCAGGGAAACTAGCCCCACCAGATAGGTACCAAAGAGACTAAGTAAAACTATGTAGTATTGCTATAGGAATAGAAAGGCTGAATAGAACATTTAGAAGTAGACACACAGAATTTTTAGTATACAAAAAACATGACATCATAAACCAAAGGTGAGAAAAATAAAATATTCAAAGAATGGTGCTGGGAAAACTAGATAATCTGGGGGAAAAAGAAAGCTGATGTAAGATGCAAATATTTAAAAGTTTATACCTGATATGAGGTATAAACTGTACCAAAGTCAATGATTACTTTCCAATTCATCCTTGGTTTTGGTACAGTTTATACAGCATATCAGGGTTGAATGTAAACAAATCAAAATTTTAATGTGTAAAATATGTGAGCATAAAAGCACTGGAAGAAAACATGGGATAATCCCTCACTTAACCACTATACATGGAAAGATTTTCTAACAAAAGACAATATGGAGAAAAGAGGGATACATTTCACTGCATAAAAGTCAAAACTCTGCCTCACAAAAAACAAAATTAATGATGAATTAGAAATGGGGGGGTATTTTCATCTTATATCACAAAGAAAGCACTAATCACCCCAATATATAAAGAAGTCTCCTAGGAGTTCTTAGAGCATTCCTCCATCCCTCCCCCTTATATTGTCTGTGGCAAGTATGACCAAACCACGACTGTCAGGCCAAATCCACCTGGGACTCGGGTTTATAAACAAAGTTTTATTGGAACACAGCCAAACCCATTTATTTATGTATTGTCTAGAGTGGAGTAGTAGCCCACGTGATGAAGTGGTTAAGCGTTTGGCTGCTAACTAAAAGGTTGGCAGTTCAAATCCACCAGCCGTTCCTTGAAAACCTTACAGGGCAGTTCTGCTCTGTCCCATAGGGTCTCTATGAGTCGGAATTGACTTGATGGCAACAGGTTTGGTTTTGGTCTTGCCCTTTACAGAAGAAGTTTGTCAACCTGTGGTCTAGGGTACAGTCAAACTGAGGGTTAGGGAATGTGTAGCCAATAGGGGGATAAAAACTGGAAGATCAATTGAGTTACATTACAGTTGGGTGATTCTACATACAAGCTTGCCTGTACAGTACCAACTTGCACTTATTATTCCAGCATACTTATTAACAGCATACCCTTTCACTCTCGAAATTGCCCTGGTTTGAAAATTAAATAATATGATCACCCTAATTAATGAGAACCTTGAATCTGAGGAAAAGAAGAAGTAAGCATTCAGGGATCATTATCAATTCGAAGATTCTGGATTAAAATGTGGAAAAGTGAGAGGTTAGGGTGCCAGTTAAGAGACTATAAAAATAGGAGACAGCAGAATTAATTACAGCCTTGTTGCAAAGTGACTCAAGCCAATTTAGTGTTTTTTTTTTAATCATTTGGAACTTTGCCAGAGATGGGCAGCCTCCATATACCTCAGATTTTTAAAAATAAACGATTTCATGCTATTCGCTAGTAAATTATTATTAGGTCTTGTCTGTGTGAATGAAGTTTCCATCGACCTGTGGATGAGAGGTGAAATCCAAAGTCTGTCAAAAATGGAAAGGTGGTCGATACCAATCCTTCCTCCTCTGCATCCTCACTTCTGGGTGGTCTGTTACAATTAGAGCAAAGTCTCAGGCCAAATTCTGCCAAACATGAAACGATTTAGTAGCAAAGAGACATGGCTTGTTCTTGTAAATCCATGAAGCTTCAGCCGTCTGCCTTTTTAGTTGCTTTGACAAGATGCCTGCATGGAACTTTCACTCTGAGACACATAAGCTACATTCTAGTGGCTGGGTTCAGCTAAGCTTGGGAGTCTGACCATAGAATCTTTGTTAAAGGCAGCACACATGGCCAAATTGAGCCCTAGGTGAAGCTGGCCACTCACAAGGTTTGACCTGCTCATGCAGGGGTAGAGGTATGTACCTGTTTGTCATTTCTAGCTGGTGTATATATATTGAACACCATTCCTTTCACCAACGAAAAATAATTTCCAGTATCTTATGTGTAAATTAGCAAATCTTCTTGTGTTGCTCTGATATGAGACAACTGAAGACAAAACAGGAAAGCATACTCTAATTAGACCGTTCAAATGCTAACCAACCACACCTGAAGTGTGAATTTCTAATTAGGGCATTTTGAAGCTAACCAATAGTGTATGATTAAATATCAGTCTCTATGCCAGTGTATTCTAGAGACAATATAGCAGGTCTGAACTACAGGTGTAAAAGGGTTTCTTTTACTAGCTGACCCAAAGTGACCCGAAAACAGATCAGAGGAAGGGGCTTAAATTGAGATTTCATTGACTTAGGTAGGTAACGAGGAGCCCTGGTGGCACAATGATTAAGCACTCAGCTGCTAACTGAAAGGTTGGCGGTTCGAACCCACCCAGCAGCTCTGCGGGAGAAAGGCCTCTGTGGGAGAAGGCCTGTAAAGATTACGGTAAGAAAACCCTACGGGGCAGTCCTACTGTATCACATGGCACTGCTATGAGTCAGAATCGACTGGAGGGCACCCAATCATAACAATAACAGGTAGGTAACAGGAACCCTGATGGCTCAACGATTAAGCGCTCAGCTGCCAACCGAAAGGCTGGCAATTGGAAGCCACCCAGCAGTTCCGCATGAGAAAGATATGGCTGCCTGCTTCCATAAAGATTACACCCTAGGAAACCCTATGAGGCAGTTCTACCCTGTCATATAGGGTAACTGTGAGTTGAAAATTGGCTCAACAGTATCTAACAACAAAAATAGGTAGGTAACCAGCTGTCTGAGTGCGTCTATGAAATCCTGCCTTAAAGCAGAGACTCAGTGTCCTCGTGAGCATCCTCCCAATTTCAATAGTAGCAGTAATCATTTTTGGATATTTTAAAATATTGTTGCTGCTTTTTGTCTTGACTAGGTATATTCAGTCTTCTTTGATTGCTACTGAGGCTAGATATATTTGTTTGTGTTGATAATCTTTGTGATCCTACCCTTCTAAATAACGATTCGAACTTTCTCCTGTCTTCTACTGCTGAAAATAGGAATCTTTGAAAAATAAAACGTTCTATTTCGTACAGACATAACTTGAGATGTGATCATTTTATTAATTTAGCTCCCCTCGTACAGCCTGCTGTGAAATTTTCACACTCCATTTAACTTCCATAGGCATCTGTTCGCATGTAAATAACTCCCAGGATACCTAACTTTCTTTGATGATTTACCCCAATTTAAAACTAATTATTACACATTCTTAATTGTGAAACTTAGTTACAAGAAAAGATGGTTTGCCAGATATTAATTCAGAATTTGTATCACCTGTAATTTAACAGAGAGTGGTGTCCTACATCGCTATTGACAGAACAGAGTGATTATTAATGGCTGTCAGCTTGGTAGTGGGTTGAGCAATGGCTATCTAGACTGATCTTGAGATACAGCTTTAAATTTTGTGGGTTCGATCCTGATCTGGGGATTTTAGGTGGGGCCAAGTTAGAGCAGCAAGTCTTACGGGAATGATTCTAAGCTGCATTTCTAGGAGAGTTACATTTCTAGGAGAGAGGAAATTATACTTTCAGCATGATGGCTTCAGGGGAAATGGCAAAGATGTTGAAGAGGCAATGGAATGTAATGGAAAAAAAAAACCTCAGAATTTAGAGTGAGAATTACAAGACCATTGCTGCTGCTTATGAACTGTTTAACCTTGGTCAATTCACTTAACTTCTTTGAGACTTGGCTTCCTTTTATTTAAGGGTGGAGTAGTTATACCTTACCAAGCTCACAGGATTGTTGCGAGGTCCTGTGAGATAGTATGTGTGGCATTAGTTCTATTCCTTTCTTTTCCATTTCCTCCATATTTTGAGCTCAACCCTCTACTCTTATATTGATTACTTTGTTATTCTCTCTTCTTGACTTGCAGGAAAGAGACAATTAATTCGAATACACACACACACACACACACACACATACACACACCCAGGCAGGAGAAAAAGAAAGTGACTGATGATAGATTAATGAACATTTCCCTTATCAAGCGCATTGGCCTTTTAAAACATTTTGCCCAAATTGAGCAAGCCTGTAGTGGTGGTGGTGGTGGTTGAGCGCAATGGAGTCAATTCCAACTCATAGTGACCCTGTATGACAGAGTAGAACTGCCCCGTCAGGTTTCCCAGGCTGTAATCTTAACAGGAGCGGATTGCCAGATCTGTCTCCTGGCATAGCAGCTTGTGGGTTCAATTACTTAAATTCTACCAGAAAAGGGGACGTTTTGGGGATACAAACGTGTGCCTCAAATTACAGCACAAAAGCATCATGAACTCAAAGGTATTGCCTTGGCTTCTAGCATAATAGAAGCCAATCTTTTACATTTTTATTTATTTATTTATGAATTGACTCTGACTTATGATGACCCCATATGTGTTGGCATAGAACTTTGATCCAGGGTTTTCAATGGGTGATTTTTAGAAAGTAGATTGCCAGGCCTTTCTTCTAAGGTACCTCTGGGTGGACTCGAGCTTTCCACTTTATGGTTAACAGCCAAGTCCATTAGCTATTTGCACCACCCACAGACTCCAAAGGGCCATATAGTAAATACTTTAGGTTTGTGGACTATACGGTCTCTGTCACAACTGCTCAACTAAAACCGCTGTAGCTCCAAGGTAGCCACAGATAATATGTAAAAGGATGGGCATGGCTATGTTTTGTTAGAACTTTATTTATAAAAACAGGCTGCTAGGTGGATTTTAGAGCCCTGGTGGTGCAGTGGTTAAGTGTTCAGCTGCTAACCAAAAGGTGGGCTGTTCAAATCTACCAGACATCCTTGGAAACCCTATGGGGCAGTTCTGCTCTGTCCTATAGAGTCACTATGAGTCAGAATCCACTCGACTGCAATTAGTTTTTGTGTTTTATCTCGATTTGGCCTGTAGCCTTGGTTTTCTAACCCCTACAGTATTCCATGCACTTCCACGTCTTTCTCTCTTTTCCCAATCACACAAAAGTAGAAAGTTTCACGGGAGAAGATATTAAACCTCATAACTTTACCTTTAGTTCTCACTTGTATTTTGCATTTGGCCCCAAATAATGGGCAGGATTTTCTTGGCCTTCTCTTCCCTGTGCTCAGCCCCTAAGGCAAGCACGATGTCTGTGAGCTGTTCTACAACCAGCTAAAATAATGATCAAGCCCCAATGAGAACAAATCCTCTCTTCTAACTTTATTTAGTGAAAGCTCCGGATCTTAGGTGCAAGGGTAGGGAGCACTTGTATAACCTGCTTGGAGATTTGGTAGCTCCGTTCTTTCTCTGGCTAAAATGAAGGTATCTATAAATGTGTGCCTTCTGTGCGTTTGAAACCTTAGAGTTTAGTTTCTGTACCAGCACTTACTGAGAACCAACTGTCTGCAGAACTGTATGGGAATGCAAAATAAAAGACACATCCCCTCAAGGATCCAACAGCCTAGTTGGGGAAGCGGAACACATGCACCTAAGAAAAATACTAAACAACACTTATAAAGGAAAATGTCAGAGAAGTACATCTTTATGAAGTAAAAGCTGACAGTGTCAATGCTCAGGAGAGACTCTATAGAGGAATGATCCCAGTTAGGTAAGAGATCCTAGAGGAAGCAAGGCAGGATGACATTTTCCCCTCCTCTAATTCCTCTCAATAAGCACTCGACTACTGACTGAAAGGTTGGTGTTTCGAATCCATCTAGAGGCACCTCGAAAGAAAGGCCTGGCAATCTGCTTCTGAAAGGTCACAGCCTTGAAAATCCTATAGAGCACAGTTCTACTCTGAATCACATGAGGTCACCATGAATCAGAATCAATTCAGCAGCAACAGGTTTCGGTTTTAGTTTGCTTATTTATTTGTTTGATGTCTCCCAAAACAGGAAAAAGAGAAAAATCCTTCAGAAGAGAATGCCTACTTCCTTGGCTAACAATACTTCCCTTAAGTCCAAGGGTGGTATGAACCCTGAACTGCTGAAAAAGAAGGTGAAATAGTAATGTCTTAGTTACAAACAGGTTTATCTCAAATGTCATCTATAATTCAGTTGGATCAAAAAGTTGATTGGCTTGTCAACACACAAACATATTTAACCCCCAAATCCCACACATGTCATTTGTTTACACATACTGTGCATTTCAACACCTACATGTGATTGTGAAATTCTATAAATTGTATTTGGAATATCACTTGAAACTTTTCCTTCACTTTTTTTTTAATGTTATATTGAGTTTGATGGGTGCGAATAAAACAATTTCATATATAAAAATTGGACAGAAAATGCATTGAGAGATACGTATAATCTATGAAGTTTGGATATTAAAGCTTTATATTCAACTAGCTAGCCTTTTATAATAAAGAATGGTCCATTTTTTAAAACTCTTCCCAGCTGCCTAAGTTGACTATGGCATTTGATGTTTTGCCAGAATCCTGACTGACACAGAAATTTTCAGAATATGTGGATTGGTTCAGCTATTTTAGAGGCACTCCCTACCATTGCATGAATGAGATGGAAAAATCAAGCGAGCTCTTCTCCTATCGTTTTTTGGGATGTTCCCAAGGCTTGATTCTGAAATTGTGCCATGTCCTGTCAGTAATTTATAGGATTTTCTATAGGGGGGTGCTGACCATAAATTTATTGGAATCCTACATGTAGATTGTTGTGACTTCCTCCTGTGAAGCTTTCATGTAAGCTGTGGTAGGAACCCCCAGAAGGACTGAGATCTGGGACTTTATTGAATTTAGAGAACAGGTCATCTGAATGGTTTTTGTGTCTCCCGGCTAATAAATATTTACTTACAAGTGTTTGATGTCTGTTGAATTCATCCTCAAACTTGCTTTTATAGTAAATTTCCTGATAGTGAGATTGTGAGGGGAAAGCCTATTGCCTTTACCCGCCCCCTTTAACTTGAAGTTGAGTATGATCAAACTGACTTTGATCGGGTCATAATACTCAGTGTTTTTTATCTGTAAAATGGCGATAATTATAGTAATTACAGTACCTGCCTCATAGGTTGTTAGGAGGATTAAATGAGTTAATTCAGGTAAAGTGCTGAAAAATGCGTCAGTCACCGTGTAAGCATCAAACTGTTACTAGTATCATTATGTTCCATCTTTTAAGGACATATTATCTTGCTGCCACTGTAATTGTACTTCACCACCCCCATTTAACAATCTACCTAGGTGTGCCCTAAACTCAAACACGTTTATCTTTCCAAGTCACCCACCTGCTCAATCAAAATACTTTTCCTATATGACTGATCTTTTCAAGATAAGGAGGGGTGAGACTATATTGGCCAATATAACAATGATACATCAGTTATTGACCGTCACTGTAAAACATCCTTGCGGTTCATACCTTCTTGATATCTCACACTCGTGAACATCTAGAAAAATGTTACAACTCCAAAAGTTACTATTAGCGTTTCCCTTAACCATACTGCCAATAATGACAATTCAGCTTATAATTCTCTACTCCCCCTGAAGTAAGAGAGAAGTTAAAGACAGCTATAGAATTTCTAGCGATCAGGGAAATCAAAAACTTCTAAAGGAGGGCACAATAGAAATGTAACTGAAGATTGCATTTTAGAATGCAATTTAACATTTAATAACATTTCTCAAATAATAGACGCATAAAATACAAAGTTAACATGATTATATTTTTTACAAAAGATAAGCTGTTTGGGCTTAATAGTCAACATAAAAATCATAACTGTGATATACCAATGTTGTTCTACTTAAAAAGTAGCTGTGATTTGCTTTAAGAAAAACTAATATCCATAAGCAAAAAAAAAAAAAAACCAGAAGAGAAAAAATTCCTCATAATTCAAAAATAGAAGATTACTATTAAAAATTCCAGAAAATGATTTCACCAGTGGCATCCTTAAATATTATTCTGGCTTGGTGCATTTTAAAAAGATTTGTTTTTATGAAAATCAGATTAATGTTTATTGCATCAAGTGAGATTCAGTTATCTATGTGTTTTCAAAGAGAATTTAAAGTTGGTTCAAGAAATCCTTTTTTACTAGAGAGTGCATGCTAAAGGACAATAGATAGGAAACTTGGCGAGCCTGGGTGTCTTTCAAGCATTTCAAATACTATTATCGGTCAGTATATTAACAATTCTGGGCTAGGTTCAGCGCTAGGTTCCTTCAAAGGGTTGGGGGCAGGGATGAAGGTGGCTAAAGTGGTAGTGTTTGGGGCTATGAATCAGAAGACCTCGGTCCCAAGCCTTACTAAGCCATTAATTAGCTGTTTTAACTTTCTGGGAGCTTGGTTTCCATAAAATGAATTATTTGGATGACCACTAATGACCCTCATTTTTTGAAAGAACCTACATGAAACAATCAAGTTGAGTACTGTGTAGTTAAGGCAATAAGCTAGCCACGTTATTGTTGTTGTTGGGTGCCGTCGAGTCCACTGCGACTCATAGTGATCCTACGTGACAGACTAGAACTGCTCCATAGGGTTTTCTAGACTGTAACCTTTACCGAGGAGCCCTGGTGGTGCAATGTTTCAGTGCTCGGCTGCTAGCCGAAAGGGCCGCAGTTTGAACCCATCAGCTGCTTCACAGAAGAAAGATATAGCAGTCTGCTTCTGTAAAGCTTACAGCCTTGGAAACCCTATGGGGCAATTCTACTCTGTCCTGTAGGGTCATGGCAATGGGTTGGGCTTTTTTTTTGTTTGTTTGTTTAATCTTTACAGAAGCAGATAGCCAGGTCTTTCTCCTGCAGAGCCACAGATGGGTACAAACATTGGTCAAGTGCTTAACCATTGTGCAATCAGGGCTCCATAGTATAGTGTCTGAGATCTGTATATTTAGGACAGAAAGCCCTTCACTTTGTTCTGACCTTTAAAAAGCTGCAGATCAACAGCTCTCTGCAATTTGCCTGCTAAACTGGTGTTTAGCTGTGAGGTGCTATGATTACTATAAACACAAATATGTTTATTTCTATGTTGTTTCAGAAGAAAATTTAGATAGGTACGTGGAATCAAAAAAGTTTAGTGACCACAATTTTAGACATTTTAGGTGAGATCCACTGGATATATCGTAATGTACCTCCATACACTTGTGCCTTCATACACAGAATTTTTAATACTGTCTCAATAAAATATTCTTAAACAATATAAGCCAAGTCAGGAATTTCTCTCAAAATAACTGACGACTCATCTCATCAAGTTTTGCAAGGACATATTTCTACTTGGCACATGCTATAAATAACAGCTGATAATTTTGCCACAACCACTTTTCACTCATGACTACTTTTTCCCACATTTATTCTTCTTCCCATGTTCAATTTCATTTAAACTAAAGTACCATTTTAGAATTTGTACAGGTTGTGCCTATTGACTTGGTTTATGTTTTAAATCCTCTTTCTAACACATTATGGAAGAAGTTATATGTGGCTACTTACATAAAATTAATTTTTTATAAGAATATACAAAATCTTAGCCAAAAATAAGGAGTCCTGGTGGTGCAATGGTTAAGTGCTAGGTTGCTAACTGAAAGGTTCATGGTTCAAACCCACCAGTGGCTCCATGGAAGAAAAGACCTGGCCTAGAAAACCCTACCAGGCAGTTTTGCTCTGAGAGCTCAGGAAGGGACTCAACAGTACACAACAACAACAAGACAAAAATACAGATTGTTTACAGTAAACTGAAGGGATGCATTTAGAATCTGTAGACCCTAAGAAAAAGTAGAATTTCTAGTTTTAACAAAAGAAATTTTGAAGGAACTGTGGAGTCTATAGAGATGAACAAGAAGGATTCTCCATACTTTGGAAGGAGCCCTGATGGCACAGTGGTTAAGTGTTTGGCTGCTAACCAAAAGGTTGGCAGTTCAAATCCACCAGCCACTCCTTAGAAGCCCTGTGGGGCGGTTCTACTCCTATAGGGTCGCTATGAGTTGGGGTCAACTTGATGGCAAACAATATACTTTGGAAACTCTCATTGTTGTGACATGGACAGAAAAACGTAAAATAAATATGAGAGCTTGGAGTCTGGGACAGGTGCATCAAAGAGGTATGAGATAAACAGTAGAGGAACAAAGGAAAGGGTAATATTAATTCTGATAGAGAGGTTCTGGGAAATTCCATGTAGAAAGTGATATTTAAGCAGGATGTAAAGGCATCCCAGAGGACAGGAAAAGTTCAAGTTATGGAATAGTGGTGAGAAAGTTGTAGAAATGATACTCAAGCCAAGGCTTACTTATTTTGTTTCTCACCTTCTGCTCCCTCAGCCTCCTGCCCATTCCTAGCCAGGTAGCCTAGGACACTATTTCTCCAATGTTTGCATTATATGCTATATATTATTTCATTAGGGTTATTATCACATGATATTTAGTATATATATATATATATTTTATAAGCCTGCATTAATACATCTCCATGAGGAGAGAAACCAAGTATTTTCATTTTGTATAGCCAAAATCTATCCTAAGACAACCACACGATAGATGAATTATTAAAACAAGAGGTGGAGTAGCCAATTAATGTGAAGAACTGAACTGAGAAATAGGTTTGATAACATAAATCCAGATGTCTTTGAATGCTAGTCTAAGGTTGACATTATTCTACCAATAACCAGGGTTTCCAAGATATACTAATAATAGCTTTTTTCATGGACCAGGCCCTTTGTGTAAGTTATCATCACAATCACCCTGTTAGGTGGGAATTGTTGTCTCCATTTTTCAGTTTATGAAACCAAGTTTAAAGAGCTTAAATCTGGTAACATTTCCAAGGTTATTGAGAACCCAGTTTCTGTCAGGCACTGTTCCAGATGCATGAGATAAACCGGCCACCAAAACCTACCAGGTCTCATGCTCCCTGAGCTTATGTTCTGGTTGAGTGAGACCAACTTTAAACACCACCACCACAAAATAAATAAGAAAATTCAGACATTGTGATAAATGGTCTGAAAAAAAAAAAACCCCCGTTGCCATTGAGTCGATTCTGACTCATAGCGACCCTATATGACAGAGTAGAACTGCCCTATCAGGTTTCCAAGGAATGGCTGGTAGATTCGAACTGCTGACCTTTTGGTTAGCAGCCGTAGCACTTAAGTACTGAGCCACCAGGGCTCCAAATGGTCTGAAGGAGAGTAAAACAAGGTGATAGCATTGGGAGTGACTGCGAGTGATGCAGAACAATGGGCTTGACTCAAGGAATTATGATCTCCCCAATGTAACACTCCGATTCAATGTTGCACAAAGGAGGGAAGTGATCGAGTATGAATTTTGGAAAGATAACTAGTGGTAATTTGGAGGATTATTAGGCAACAGTATTGATTAGGAGCCACCATCTGTCAGTTTGTAATACTGTGGTGGCTTGAGTGTTGTCATTATGCTGGAAGCTATGCCACCCATGGTGCCACCCATGGTGAACAGGTTTCGGCAGAGCTTTCAGACTAAGACAGACTAGGAAGAAAGACCTGGTGATCTACTTCCAAAAATTAGCCAGTGAAAACCTTATGGATCACAACAGAATATTGTCCAATATAGTGCTGGAAGATGAGCCCCCTAGGTTGGAAGGCACTCAAAATACACAGTGACCATAACAATGGACTTGAACATACCAATGATCATGAGGATGGCACAGGACTGGGGAATACTTTGTTCTGTTACATACAAGGCTGTCATGAGTCAGAGTCGACTTGATGGCAACTAAAGACAACAACAACATTGACTAGGAGAGAAGAAATGATTATCCAAAAAGAGGCTTTGGAAGGTGAATGAAGAGAAGAAATAGCTGTAAGAGAAACCTCTGACATGTTCTATAAATTTTTTTTTCAATGATTATGAGGATGATGATGATATTAATGCTAATAACATGTCTGAAACAATTACTACAGTGCATGCCCAAGGTTACACATGGCTCTTTGATGGAAAGCTTATTTTTAATCACTACGAATATGCTTTGCAAAGTGTGGGACTCTCGCCACAAGGTAGCCCAAATGATTTTAGGTGGTATGTAAGATAATTTTAAATTGCATTCGAAATGGCATTAAGGAATATAACTCGCACATAGAAAAAAATGTTATTTCCATTTTAATTCTCTTTCAGTCCCTCTAATTATGTCAAGAAGAAATTCTCAATTTGAGTTATTTGAGCTATTTTGACTTAACACCTCTCTAACATTTGCTAATCTCCTTTTTTAAACAAAGAGTGAGCAGGCCTTATGTTCAGAGCCTTCAGCAGCCAACAGTATCTAGCTGAAATTTAAAAGTTTATTTTCATTGTATTTATTTTTACAGTAACCCTCTATTTATGGCCAATGATACTTGTTGTTGTTAGGTGCCGTCGAGTTGGTTCTGACTCATAGCGACCCTATGTACATTGATGCAGCCACTGTGTCAATCTATCTAGTTGAGGGTCTTTCTCTTTTTCGCTGACCCTCTACTTTACCAAGCATGATGTCCTGCTCCAGGGCCTATTCCCTCCTGATAACTTGTCCAAAGTACATGAGATGAAGGCTCACCATCCTAGTTTCTAAGGAGCATTCAGGCTGTTCTTCCAACACAGATCTGTTCATTCTGGCAGTCCATCGTATATTCAATATTCTTTGTCAACACCATAATTCAAAAACATCGATCAATGATTCTAATTTACTATTTATGGTAGTGATATATCCTTAGCTTTTTGTGATAAATTTATTTAAATAAAAGCTTAAAAGAGTGAGTAGATTTAAAGAAAATGACTAAGGAGCCCTGGTGGCGAAGTGGTTAAGAGCTCAGCTGCTAACCAAAAGGTCGCAGTTCAAATCCACCAGCTGTTCCTTGGAAACCCTATGTATGGGGCAGTTCTACTCTGTCCTATAGGGTGGCTATGAGTTGGAATCGACTCGATGGCAACAGGTTTGTTTTGATATCAAAGAAATAATACAGCAGATAACTTGGGTATGTAACAAAAATATTGAAGGCAACATATAAAAGACTGATATTTGAAAATACTACAGTAAGTTACAATGGTCTTCTGGAAACGAGTGAAAGCTCAGAGATTGGAGCCACATTTCCCCCCCACTTTTTTGAAAAGGCTGTGATGTCATTTAGGGAATCTCAGAAGACTGGATGAGATTCTGTTTTATGCATACTGAATTTTAGATGCCAGTAAAATATCCTAAATAAGGTCAGCACCCAATGGAACATTCAAGAGTAAAACTCAGAACCTAAATCTGAATTAGGGTTGTAGATTTGGATGTTGTATTAATTTTCTGTTGCTGAATAACAAATTACCACAAACTGAGCACCTTAAAACAACACAAATTTATTACCTCACAGTTCTGTAGGTCAGAATTCCAGGTGGGCTCTCTTGGGTTCTACTCTTGGGGTCACAGAAAGCTGAAATCAAGGCTGGGCTCTTTATCTGGTGGCTCTGGGGAAGAATCCACTTCCAACATCATTCATGTAGTTGTAGTCCCCATTTTCTTCCCGGCTTTTGGCCAGGGATTGCTCTCAGCAGCTAGAGGCCATTCTCTGGTCCTTGCCTTGTGCCCCCCTTCCATCTCAAAGCCAGCAATGGGGAACTTACAATCTCTCTCACATTTCAAATCTCTCTGACTTCTCTACTTCTACCAGCCAGAGAAAACTCTGCTTTTAAAGGGCTCATGTGATTAGGTTAAGTCCACCCAGACAATCTCCCTATCATTAATAATCTTAATTATATCTGGAAAACTCCTTTTGTTATATAACCTAATATAATCACTGGACTAACATGAGGAGAGCGAGTGAAGATCAGGGGAGCCATCTTACTTGCCTATCACAAAAGTCACCTGTATAAAAATATAGTTGTATATGTGTTTATTCATTCAGCAAGCATTTACTGAGCATCTATTATGTTACCAAGCAGTTTGGCAGTCATTTGTGTATTTCACCATAAAATACTGTTTTTCATACCTTCAATGTAGAAAATAACATTTAAGCAGACATTCTTTGCTGAGGAGCTATGAATGGGGCACTGATAGTGCCTGTTCTAATCCACCCTTCGTACCACTCAGATCCACGTGTGGCCACATTAAGTTTAGGATAGCCTGGCAGTATTTCTTCAAGATGGTGGCATCATTGTTTCTTGAAATAAATAAATTTTTCAATAGGAGGGTTAGTGAGACAAACTACCATCACACTGCTATAGTTCATCTTGAAGCCATAATCCATATTTATCATTTTCCTTCTCTACCAACCATTCCTATCATCCCGGCCAACACTGCTGCTAGTCTATGTTTTTTTTTTTTTTGCCCTGTGGAGTCTGGGGCTCCAGTTACATTGCCTTTTTCAGGCCATTGTTGATGCAATTGTGTGTTCGTGATTATCACCAGGCATAGAGTCACTAAGAGCCACCCTATGAATCTCCTGAGTTCCAAAAATACTCTTCTCTGCTTCCCTTGTGTAACAACAACCCTAATTCCTCATACTTATCAGGCCCAATTTCTCTTGGCCATATAGTAAATCCTTTTTTTTTTTTTTGCTTGCTGGTCTACTGGCATAAGGAACTAAAAATGGCCAGCCAGTAGCCTTAGCTTTAGCTTTAATGGAACCGTATTGTGTCCCCTGGTAGATTTGACGCAGACCCCCAGGAACTAGAATTTCTAGTTCAACTCAACCTAAATTTGCAAGTATGGGAAGCACAAGTGTGTCGCTGGGAGTGATAGTAAGAAACTCAGCTCCTGATTCAGATCTTTTGTTCCCCACACTGTATATTCTACCTATGGAGAACACAACACCATATAATGGCTATTGATTTACATTATATTTTGAATCTTGAACAGTGGCCCAAACCTATAGGGTAGCGTCTTTAAGCTCTCCTTTAGCCATTTCAACATTCAAATAGACAGGTAATATGGTATATGGTAGGACCAAGGGATCCAATGGACCCTTGAATGTAATTCCCACCCCCCTTTTACCAGAAGGTGGATCCCTGGGTCTAAGGCTGTATTATATGGCGTTCTATAATAGTAAATCAGACACTCTGTCAGCCTGCAGATATTGGCATTGACAATGACACTGCAGGCAGCAAACACATATCAACCCCAGCAAGAATAGATCTCTGCCCCCTCTTTTGTGAAAGGAGTTGCAATAAGCTGAATAATGGTCCCCAAAGGTATCAAGTTCTAATCTCTGTGACCTGTAAATATTACCTTATATTGAAAAAGGGTCTTTGCAGATGTGATTAAGGATTTTGAGATAAGGGGATTATTTTGGATTGTCAGGGTGGGACCTAAATGCAATCTCAACTATCCTTATAAGAGAGATTTGACACAGAAGACAGTGTAACCATGGAGGCAGAGATTGGAGTGATGCAGCCACAATCCAAGGAATGCTGACGACACCAGAACCTGAAAGAAGCAAGGGACACATTCTCCCCCAGAGCTTCTGGAGGAAGCACAACCCTGCCAACACTTTGATTTTGGCTCAGTGATATTTATTTTGGACTTCTGGACTCCAGAAATATAAGAGAATACATTTCTGTTGTTTTAAGCCATCAACTTTGTGGTAATTTATTACAGCAACCACAGGAAACTAATACAAAGGTCCAATGTAATCTACTTGCAACCAAGTGACTGGTTGTTCTCCTCCAAGGATGGTACTACTCTGAGCGCTCATAATTATTCTCTGCTGCTGACAGATTATATATTCAAAAGCAGCAGCAGCTAGATCAGCTCAAATGAAAGAGACCTGTGCTGCTGTACCCATGTGTAGCCTTCATTCCTGCCACCATGGCTGCACTATTCATGGAGATATTGTTCCATGGCTAAAGTACCAGAACGCTGAGGATAGAGGCTGGCTGATGTCCATTGGACAGTCATCCTGGTCATCTGATAGTTCAGTGCTTTTCTACTGTGGTTGATATCCGATCATTGGCATGTAAGCCAAATATTTGCACACTTTATATATGCTCACTCCCATAGACATAGCCACGTGCCTTTTATCTGACCTCTTTGTCTCTATTCTTCCTATCTTGCTCTTTCTAGGCCCTTGGTCCACCAGCCAAGGCATTTACTGCCGCCAAGGGCTCCATAGCATCTTCACTGAGTTCTCATATCCCTTTACAAAAGTTGATGAACATGTGTACTGCTCAAAGCTCTGCCCACTGGAATAATTTCCCCATCACCACTGTCATTTAAGGCCACCACTCTTTGGGGCTTTGATGTCGTAGAAGTCCATTTCAGCTTGCACTAACATATTGTGTTGTACATATACTAGAATTGAATTTTTCCTCCTCCATCAGGTAACCCCAAAGTCATTTGGAAATTCCCATAAGGTCATAGGTGAAAGCACAGGGAGAAGTGTCTGCACAGAAGTAGGTGACATGGGAGTCTGGACTACCTGTTTATGTAACTTATAGGTACCTCCTTGGGAAACATCAGGAACTGAAGGATTCTCTGGCTTTACATAATGAATCCATTTAAAGATGAGCTTTCTCCTGACACCTTCTATATTCTACCAAGGTGTTTCCAGCAACCTCATCTCATTTTCTACAAACAATTGCTTCTAAGCTTCAAGGACCCATATCATCTGTGTTTTAAGACTGGCTCCAGTGTCCTTGCCAGGGTGTTAAATCTTGATTCAGAAGAGTGCCTCTTTATCAATACAATCTCCCTTATCCAGCCTTAAATTCAATGATTCTCACCTCAGTCCAGCTCCACAAGATCCTTTACCAGACATGTTCTCCAATTAACTGCTGATACATATTTTCCTGGTACTGCAGGAACAAAACTTCCCTGACTGGGCCATGCTGAGGTTTGACCCTAGCTAGTGGTTTTTTTTAGTGGTAGAAGCAATGAGGTGAGCCAGGGCAGATCTGTGACTTCAAGGTTTCTCATGTGTTTCCTCCAAATGTCCCATCCTACATCCTAGGGTCCCATCCTTTCCCTATCAGGGCTTACTTTTACCATAGATTTGCTACAGTTGTATTTCAGTCTTCTTTGTAACTCCCACTGTCTTAGTCATCTAGTACTGCTATAACAGAAACACCACAAGTAGATGGCTTTCACAAAGAGAAGTTTATTCTCTCACAGTCCAGTAGGCTAAAAGTTCAAATTCAGGGCACCTGCTCCAGGGGAAGGCTTTCTCTCCCTGTCAGCTCTGAAGAAAGGTCCTTGTGATGTATCAGTCATCCCTTGGTCTGGGAGTATCTTAGCGCAGGAACCTCAGGTCCAAAGGACACGCTCTACTCCCAGCACTGCTTTCTTGGTGGTATGAGGTCCCATGTCTCTCTGCTCACTTCTCTCTTTTATATCTTAAAAGAGATTGGCTTAAAACACTACCTAATCTTGTAGATCCCATCAGTATAACTGCTGCTAGTTCATTTTATTATATCATAGTGATAGGATTTACAACATATGGGAAAATCACATAAAGTGGTGAGCAATCACACAATACTGAGAACCGTGGCCCAGCTAAGTTGACAGGTATGTTTTAGGGACACAATTCAATCCATGACACCCACTTTTCTAACCGGCCCTGGTAATAATTCTCAGCATATTTTGCCCTCTGGCTCTAGGATATAAGACTCTCTTTTAAAGCTGCTGAGTAGCCTCCTGGCTTTCATACCACGCCTTGAGTTGATAGTTGGTTAACCTCAGCCTGAATTTTTTTTTCTTCAAGATTTCAATTGCAGTTAAGAATAGCTAGCCAAATCCAAACTCCATGTAATTGCCTTTGCCACCATATCTCTAGTGTGCTAGAGCTCTTGCTCCTATAACCTACCCTAGTTCAAGTCTTAGTAATTGAAATGCTACAACGTGCTAAAGTTTATTAACAATACCCTTCTCAATATCAATGAGACTTTTTTTTTTTTTTACTTTTAGCTAGCAAGAGATCTAATTTCAGAATCCCATCCTGAGGTTCTGCTTCCTAGGGCCACTTCTGATACCAACTGTCTTAGATTAGGCTTTCCCAAAAACAGATTATGAGACAAATATTTGAGAAAAAGTCTTTTATTTGGGAGATGATTCTAGGAAGCACCAGTAGGAGAGTGGGAAAATGAGAGACAGAAGGCATAAAGCCAATAAAAGGTGTGTGAACAAGCAAGTAACCACTGTGGTAACTGTGGCTTATTCCCGTGAGGGATTTCCAGGAGAAAATATTAAACACACTTGATATTTAGCCCCCTTGAGAGCTGAAGAAGCTGAGGTATTTGCCTCCCAGCTCCCATTAATCATTAACTGAGGACTTCTAGAGACCCAGAACCTCCACCCAGCCCGTTGCATGTAGGAGCTGAGAGTCGCAGGTGCCTTCGGTAGGGCTTTGTCAGAATGTACTGGAACTCTAATAGTGTATGACGGGTTCTAACTGGGATTTCAAAATGCTATCAGAAAATGGATTCAATCTGCTGGGGAGAATTTTAGCAAGTTTCCAGAGATGAGATAACATTCCCTGTGGTAGATGATCTTATAAAGTAGATGAAATTTCCAAATGGTGAGAAATGTAATGTGCAAAGAGGACTAAGACCAGTGCCAGAGAAATGCCTGTATTTGAAGAGTGGCTTGAGAAGGTGTAGACAAAAGTCTAATTCAATGTTAATAAAGCTCGGAGTTATAGATGACAGTCATTTTTCAGCCTTTCAATGTCTGAGCTCATAACTATTGGAAAATTTAAATTGGAGAGGAAAAATCATAAAATTCCCCCTATTGAATTTGTTCAATAGGTGACATTATAAAACAAAAGAGATAGCAAAAGGAAATACCAAATATTAATCTCTCTTATGCTATGCATAATTTCCTTCTTTTTATAAGGATTCGTACAACAGTAAGCTATTCAGAGATTTTAAACAGAAGCATGAATTTATTTTGTTCTGACTTTTGTAACGAAAATAACTAAATGATTTTCAATTCAGTAGTTATAAATCATTCTATAAAAACATGCACACAATTTTTATTTCCGTATTGCCATCCCCTTTGCCGCTTGCAGACTGAATTATTAGAACAAAGTTATAAACCTCCTGATATTGGGTATCTGTAGTAGAAAATACTGACACAACCATAAAAAAAATGCTTTCATTTTTGTCTAGCTTTGTTCTCTTGTTCCATCTTTGTTCATCTCTGTTTCCCCTGGCCCTCAATACACAAGTCACTAGCATTTGTTTTGCTTTTGTATCTTTTTTACTCTTGCCTTACTGCCTTTTTAGAAGGAGATGGCTTGAATTAAAGATGTGTTTGAATGCTGTAAGGTTGTTGAAAACAAAATATTACTGTTTGCTGGAATTGACTTAATTTCTGCATGTTAATGTTTTATTATTGTTTGTATGTTTGTTTTGAATAAGCATGGGAGTAAAGCCATGTTCTCCATTTTTTTTAATTCATAAAAAGATAGAGAAAGCTGATGGTTATAATAATCGTGATCAATTATTTTTAATATCCCAAAGAAATTGTTACTATTTTTTAAAAAACTTAATTGTTAAAAATGTGTTTACTGTTTACTCGGTTAATTTATGGATTCATCCATTCTAAGATATATGTATATATATATTTACATGTCTTAATGACTCAGGACAGACCTGGCAATGTCAACAATACTTAATTTCAATACACATTAAATCTAAAAATGAAAAAAATTACTGTATTTTATTGCTGTTATTCAAAATTGCCTTCTACTTAATATTAAGAGTTTAAAGTTATGTCAAGATTTTTGTGAGTAAAAATGTTTTAAGGACTTTGGCTTGCCATGTGTGGCCTTTTGCATAAGAGGGGCTGATTCATATTTACATTATATAATTTCAAGGACATTATAGAGAGCTCTAATGAATCATGGGGGAAGAAAATGACTCAAAAATATTTTGAGCACCTACTGGGTGTAGGATATTGTGTAATACTCAATCTGACCTGAATTCCAGAATTTCCTTTATGAAGAAATAGTGTTTTTATTCCATAATTATAACTGAGGTTAAAATGAAGATGCTAACTATAAGTAAACCCAACAAAACCCAGTGCCCTCAAGTTGATTCCAACTCATAGTGACTCCTATCTAAAATTTCCACACTCGTCTGTCAGTGTGTCATACTGTGGTGACTTGTCTGTTGCTGTGATGCTGGAAGCTATGCCACCAGTATTTCAAATACCAGCAGGGTCACCCACGGTGGACAGGTTTCAGCAGTGGTTCCAGAGTAAGGCAGACTAGGTAGGAGAACCTGGAGATCTACTTCTAAAAAAGAATTGGCCAGTGAAAACTTGGTGAATAGTAGTGGAACATTGTCTGATATAGTGCTGGAAGATGGGCCCCTCAAGTTGGAAGAAACTCAAGATATGACTGGGGAAGAGCTGCCTCCTCAAAGTAGAGTGGGCCTTAATGACATGGATGAAGTCAAGCTTTTGAGATCTTCATTTGCTGGTGTGGCACAACCCAAAATGAGAAGAAACAGCTGCAAACATACTTTAATAATGGAACATGGAATGTACAAAGTATTAATCCAGAAAAATTGGAAGTCATCAAAAATGAAATGGAACACAAAAATATTGATAACCTAGGCATTACTGAGCTGAAATGGACTGGTATTGGCCATTTTGAATCAGACAATTATACAGGCTACTATGCCAGGAATGACAAATTGAAGAGGAATGGTGTTGTATTCGTTGTCAAAAATAACATTTCAAGATCTATCCTGAAGTACAATGCTGTCAGTAATAAGATAATACAAAAAGACCAGTTAATATGACTATTATTCAAATTTATGCACCAACGACTACTGTCAAAGAAGAAATTGAAGATTTTTACCAACTTCCGCAGTCTGAAATAGATCAAACATGCAGTCAAGATGCAATGATAATTACTGGTGATTGGAATGCAAAAGATGAAAACAAAGAAAGAATTGTAGTTTGAAAATATGGCCTGGGTGATAGAAACCACACTGGAGATCAAATGATGGAATTTTGCAAGACCAATGACTTATTTATTGCAAATACCTTTTCTCAACAACATAGACAGCAACTATACACATGGACCTCACCAGGTGGAATACACAGGAATTATCTGTGGAAAGAGATGATGGAGAAGCTCAATATCATCATCAGTCATATGTAAGTTCAAGTGGAAGTTGAAGAAAATTAAAACAATTCATGGGAGTCAAAGTATGACCTTGCATATATCCCACCTGAATTTAGAGACCACCTCAAGAATAGATTCTACACATCGAACACTAATGACCAAAGACTAGATGAGTTGTGGGATGATGTCAAGGACATCATACACGAAGAAAGAAAAAGCTCATTAAAAAGACAGGAAAGAAAGAAAAGACCAAAATGGATGTCAGAAGAGACTCTGAAACTTGCTCTTGAACGTAGAATAGCTAAAGTGAAAGGAAGAAATGATGAAGTAAAAGAGCTGAACAGAAGATTTCAAAGGGAGGCTTGAGAAAACAAGTAAAGTATTACAAAAAAATGTGCAAAGACCTGCAGTTAGAAAATCAAAAGGTAAGAACACACTCAGGATTTCTCAAGCTGAAAGAACTGAAGAAAAAATTCAAGCCTCAAGTTGCAATTTTGAAGGATTCTATGGGCAAAATTCAGAAACCCTGGTGGCGTAGTGATTAAGTACTATGGCTGCTAACCAAAAGGTTGGCAGTTCGAATCCACCAGGTGCTCCTTGGAAACTGTATGGGGGCAGTTCTGCTCTGTTCTATAGGGTCACTTTGAGACGGAATCAACTCGGTGGCAACGGGTTTGTTTTTTGTTTTGTTTTGTTCATGACAAAATGTTGAACGATGCAGGATGCATCAAAAGAAGATGGAAGGAATACAGAGAGTCACTATACCAAAACGACATTCAACCATTTCAGGAGGTAGCATATGATAAAGAACCAATGGTACTGCCAGAAGAAGTTCAAGCTGTACTGAAGGCATTGGCAAAAATCAAGTTTCCAGGGACTGACGGAATGCCAATGGATATGTTTCAACAAATGTATGTGATGCTGGAAGCACTCACTCCTCTATACCAAGAAATTTGGAAGACAGCTACATGGCCAACTGACTGGAAGTGATCCATATTTGTGTCCATTCCAAAGAAAGATGATCCAACAGAATGTGGAAATTATTGAACAGTATCATTAATATCACAAACAAGTAAAATTTTGCTGGAGATAATTCAAAAATGGTTGCAGAAGTACATCAACAGGGAACTACCAGAAATTCAAGCCAAATTCAGAAGAGGACATGGAACAAGGGATATCTTTGCTGATATCAGACGGATCTTGACTGAAAACAGAGAATATCAGGAAAATGTTTCCCTGTGGTTTATTGAGTATGCAAAGGCATTTGACTGTGTGAATCATAACAAATTATGGATAACATTGTGAAGAATAGGAATTCCAGAACACTTAAGTGTGCTCACGAGGAACCTGTACTTAGACCAAGAGGCAGTCGTTAGAACAGAACAAGGGGATACTGAGTGATTTAAAATCAGAAAAGGTGTGTGTCAGGGTTGTATACTTTCACTATACTTTTTCAATCTGCATGTTGAGTAAATAATCCGAGAAGTGGGACTATATGAAAAAGAACAGGACACCAGGATTGGAGGAAGACTCATTAATGACCTGTGATATACAGATGACACAGCCTTGCTTGCTGAAAGCCAAGATGACTTGAAGCACTTACTGATGAAGATCAAAGACTACAGCCTTAATTGTGGATTACACTTCAACTTAAAGAAAACAAAAATCCTCACGACTGGACTAGTAAGCAACATCATGATAAACAGAGAAAAGATTGAAGTAGTCAAGGATTTGATTTTATTTGGACCCACAATCAATGCCCATAGAAGCAGCAGTCAAGAAATCAAACGACCTATTTCCTTGGGCAAATCTGCCGCAAAAGACCTCTAAAAAGCAAAGATATCACTTTGAGACCTAAGGTATGCCTGACCGAAGCCATGGTATTATCAATTTGCCCATATGCATGTGAAAGCTGGACAATGAATAAGGAAGATCGAAGAAGAATTGATGTTTTGGAATTAAGGTGTTGGTGAAGAATATTGAATATACCGTAGACTGCCAGAAGAATGAACAAATCTTGTTGGAAGAAGTATATTCAGAATGTTCCTTAGAAGGACAGATGGTGAGACTTCATCTCACATACTTTGCACATGTTATCAGGAGGGACCAGTCCCTGGAGAAAGACATCATGCTTGGTAAAGTAGAGGGCCAGTGAGAAAGAAGAAGATCCTCAATGAGATGGGTTGACACAGTGGCTGCAACAATGGGCTCAAACATAGCAACGGCTATGAGGATGGCATAGGACCTGGCAGTGTTTCATCCTGTTGTGCATAGAGTCGCTATGAGTCTGAACCGACTCAACGGTACCTAATAATAACAACATCTAGAATTTATTGAATGCTGACTGTGTTGCTAGCAGTGTATAAGATCTTCAAGCAGCTATCTTATTTTATCTTCATAACAGTCCTGACTTGAAAGTGTTAGCATATTTCATTGATGAGAAAACCGAGCTCAGAACTGTAAGGTACTTCTTCAAGTCACAGAGCATGTAAGTGACAAACCTGATATTTGAACTAAGTCTGTAACTAAGGAACATTATCTCTCCAAGTATTCTCTGGGAGCCAAGAAATATTGACTTAATTTCAAAATGACATAAATGATTAAAATTAGATACATTTTTTGGAAACAGGTTATAAATGGGAGAAAGGAGCAGAAAAGCACTAGATACTTGAACACGGGGAGGAATTTGGGATATGCCAAAAATAAATGATCTGGAGAAAAGAAGGTTATACAAAGACAATCTGAAGTCACCCAATCCCATAATTTTGCTAAAGGCTAACCCTGGAACCAGAGACTATTAAAACTAAAAATATACATCGAGACTAAAAATAATCCTATTATTTGACAGAGTAATTCCAAATTGTGTACATGGTTCTTTATGTATAACTCAAAATTCCAAGCCTTAAATAATTTTTTTTTAAAATTGCAACAAAGATGTTTATCATTCTTTTAATATTAAAAGTTAAAGCAAAAATACTTAAAATAATAAAATGGATCAAATATTGGGAAATTGTTAAGTAAATTATGGAAAAATATTATAATGGAGTATTCAGCAATTATTTTTAGAAGGCACACTCAATAAAATGGTAAATGTATTTGAGGTCATTTTAAAGAAAAAACCAAACCCGTTGCTGTCAAGCCGATTCTGACTCATAGCGACCCTAGAGGACAGAGTAGAACAGCCCCATATGGTTTCCAAGGAGCAGTTGGTGGATTCAAACTGCCAACCTTTTGGTTAGCAGCCAAGCTCTTAACCACTGCGCCATCAGGGCTCCAAAGAAAAAAAAGTAGGACTCAAAATTTGACCCATAGTATGATCACAACTGTATACAACAAGTGACTCTATAATTAGAGGGGGGGAAGTATAGGAAATAGATTAAAATTATTGAATATGTTAAGTAGTATAACTATGTGTGTACTCTTATAAGGAAAATATAAACAAAAGTAGTATAAAGTAAAAAGGAAAAGAAGGAATATTCTTAAAAAGGAATGCACAGGAGTCCCCTGTTACTACATTTTCGTCTCTGAAGACCAAAAGCTCAATCTCATTTCCCTGTGTGTTAAACCCATTTCCTTGTATTGACTCTATCAAACTGCTAACTACCTGCCCACTCTTCCCCTTTAACTTACTACAGTAATTCAATATGTTTAGCAGTGACAGTGGGCAATGTGTCCAAGACTCTCTTGCAGGTAGGAATGACCTGGCTATGAATAGACTTTGTATGGTATGTCAATAGTATTGTCATATTTTACAAGTAAAAATACAGTTCAGTATGAATTTCAGATAAATAATGAATACTTTTTTATTATAAGTATGTTTTAAATATTACATGAGACATACTTTTACGCTAACACAATTATCCATTGTTTATCTGAAATTCAAATTTAACTAGGTGTCCTATATTTTATCTGGCAACGCTACATGGAAAGAAGTTGGAAGACTAAAGTTTCCTGATGTGGAGTTTATTAACAGAAGTATAGCCACATTAGTTTGGATTGTGTTTGACTGCACATAACAGAAACCAGACTATAGCAGTCTAATGAAATAAGAGTTTGTTTTTCTCATATAACTAGATGTTGAAAAGTAAGTAATTCAGAGAGAGTGCTGTTGCTCAAGGAAATGGAGAAATAGGGCTCCTTTAAGCTTCCTGCTCCACCATCCATAGCGTGTAACTTTGGTCCTCAGAGTGGCAATATGGTGGCTTCACCTCTAGGCTTTGTGCCTGGATTATGGAACAAGAAGAGTATAAAGGTGACAAGCAAAATGTGCCTGCCAATTTAGTCTGTGCTTTTTCTTTCTTTTGTTTTTGTTATTATTAATCAAGAAAACTAGTTTTAGGGAAAGCTCCACCTGGTTAAAAAAATTACTTGAGCTTATACTTTATTGGTCTTCCATCGATCACATTACTTCCTATTTCCCATTAGAAAACTCTCTTCTTCCAGCAACAATTAAGAACATCTACCCATTTTTCAAAACTCTGCTTAAGCTCCAGTTCCTCCTCCAAACATGCTCTGTGTCTGCTAGTCCTCTGTGATCCCTGAACATCAAAGCACATGAGTTTGTTCCTTACGGTTAAGTTCTAAGTTACATTCTTATTTGAATAGTTTGTATTGGTCCTTTTTATCTGTGCATTTGTATCTTTACAGTTGGACTGCATGGTCCTTGAGAGAGGAGACTAGGCCTTATTCACAATATGCCTGGAATATACTAGGATCTCAATAAGTGTTTGTTGATGGTTGTTATGGATTGAATTGTATCCTCTAAAAAGATGTGTTGATGTCCTAACCCCCAGTACCTGTGAAGATGACCTTGTTTGGAAATAGGGTCTTCGGGGATGTTATTTAAATTAACACGAATTCAGACATGAGGGTGGGTCTTAATCCAAACTGAGTGGTGTCCTCTTAGAAAGAGGAGTAGAAACACAGAGACAGAGAGACACAGGGAAGACAGCCATGTGAGGACAGAGGCAGAGACTGGAGTGATGCTGCCACAAGCCAAGGAACACAAGACAAGGAAGGACTCCTAGAGCCTTTGGAGAGAGCATGGCCCTACCAACATCCTGAATGTGGACACCTAGTTATGGCAGCCCTAGGAGACCAATACAATGGGGAGTCCTGGTGGCCCAGTGGTTAAGAGCTTGGCTGCTAACCAAAAAGTTGGCAGTTCGAATCCACCCGCCACTCCTTGGAAGCCCTATAGGGCAGTTCTATTCTGTCCCCTAGGGTCACTATAAGCGGAATCGACGTGACAGCAATGAGTTTGGTTTCAGTTTTACGTGTCACCAAATTTTAGTGAACTGACATAAGAAACCTCTAAGTATAAACTTTCTAAAGCTGTGCATAAAAAGGTTGAAATGAAGCAGAATGCTTTCTATTTTTTACTTTATGTACGTGTGTATTTACTTACTTAATGCTTCATTGCATGTGCAGTACATTTGCATGGTTCAAAATTCCAAAGATCTGAAAGATTATACAGGGTGAACTATCTCTCTCCTGCACTCTTCCCCCAGCCACCTAGCTTCTCTCTCCCACATAGCCAACTCTAGTGGTTTCTTGTATTTTCTAGAAAGAACTTTTGTATACACAAGCAAATATGCATATTTTAAAATTCATTTTGAATTTAAACATTCACTGTGCACTGAACTTCATGTCATGCACTGTGATGAACACTTTACATTTAACCCTCCCAGCAACTCAGTGAGGCAGGCTTTTCTATTATCCTCATTTTGCAGATGAGAAAACTGAGGCACAGAGTCACACAACTACACAGATCACAAATGATATTTGAATCTAGGGAGTCTAACTCCAGACCCTATTCTCTTAACCACAAAAATGTGTTTCCTTTCCATGCTGATTTTATTTTCATGAAACCTATACAAGGTAAACTGAGTCTCAAAAGATTTCATAGCCCACCTAGGAGAAAAATTATCTCCATATATCTAGAGAGGCTAAGATACGTACTTGTGTATTTCTTAATTAAAGGAGGGTAGTTGTGAAACTTGAAGATTTCAGTCTTGGATCCTTTATCTCAAGACAGAATTTGATCCTAAGGCCATTTTACTACAGATAAGCATAAATACTATTTGTCCCAGTATGGTGTTGTAAAAAGAGAACGAAAACCAAAAGACCAAACCCCTCGGTTTCGACTTGATTCTGACTCATAGCAACTCTATAGGAGAGAGTAGAACTGCTTCATAGAGTTCCCAAAGAGCAGCTTGTGGATTTGAACTGCCCACCTTTTGGTTAGCAGCCGAGCTCTTAACCACTGCACCTCCTGGGCTCCAAAAAGAAAACAACTGGGAAGATTTCTCCCACTGAAAGTAAAAGGGGCATTTGCAAGGAAGATCATTCATCTTGTCAAAATTCTTGTCCCATTGCCTTTATTTCAGACTCCTTCCTTTTCCCCCGATCTTAGTCCTGTTTCCCTTCTTCCCTCTGTCCCAACTCATCTGTCTCCACTGCTCCTCTTTACTTTCTCCTTTCCATGTGCCAATCAGCCCTATGACTTCAGCACTGCTCTGTGGTCACTCTTCCTTTTCTAGAAAACTACTGGCTGCCTCCATGTAATAGGGAAAAAGGCTGACATTTGGAACAAAATCATTTTATACATAAGACCAAAAATGACCAATTTGACTTAGAGTTAATTCAATACTAAAAGTGTACAACCAGGTTACAGAAAATTTTAGTAAACTCTAAATATTTGAAAAATATAATTTTTTTTGAATTACAGAATCTATCAAGTTTACCCCAAAGTTGGAAAAAAAAATGGTAGAACAAACTCCAGTGAACTCAATTAAACAACTGTCTTTTCTTGAAGTTATGTTAAAATGGGAAGAGCTGTTGTTAATATTTCTGTACTAATTTAAATAATTAAGTTTCAGACAATGTTTGGCTGCTGTTCATAAAGTTTTCACTGGCTAATGCTCTTGAGAAGTAGACTGCTGGGTCCTTCTTCCTAGTCTGTCTTAGTCTGGAAGCCTAGCTGAAACCTGTCCTCCATGGATGACCTTGCTGGTATCTGAATACCGGTGACATAGCTTCCAGCATCACAGCAACACGCAAGCCACCACAGTATGACAAACATTTCCAGATCTATCCTGAAGTACAACGCTGTCAGTGATAGGATAATATCCATACGCCTACAAGGAAGACCAATTAATACGACTATTATTCAAATTTATGCACCAACCACTGGGGCCAAAGATGAAGAAATAGAAGATTTTTATCAGCTGCTACAGTCTGAAATTGATCGAACATGCAAACAATATGCATTGATAATTACTGGTGATTGGAATGTGAAAGTTGGAAACAAGGAAGAAGGATCAGTAGTTGGAAAATATGGCCTTGGTGATAGAAACAATGCTGGAGATCCAATGATAGAATTTTACAAGACCAACGACTTCTTCATTGCAAATACCTTCTTTCACCCACAGAAACGGCGACTATACACATGGACCTCGCCAGATGGAACACATAGAAATCAAATTGACTATATCTGTGGAACTAGACAATGGAGAAGCTCAACATCATCAGTCAGAACAAGACCAGGGGCCGACTGTGGAACAGACCATGAATTGCTCACATGCAAGTTCAAGCTGAAACTGAAGAAAAACAGAACAAGTCCATGAGAGCCAAAATACGACATTCAGTATATCCCACCTGAATTCAGAGACCATCTCAAGAATAGATTTGACACACTTAACACTAGTGACCAAAGACCAGACGAGTTGTGGAATGACATCAAGGACGTCATACATGAAGAAAGCAAGAGGTCATTGAAAAGACAGAAAAGACCAAGATGGATGTCAGAGGAGACTAGGAAACATGCTCATGAACGTCGAGCAGCTAAAGCAAAAGGAAGAAATGATTAAGTAAAAGAACTGAACAGAAGATTTCAAAGGGCGGCTCGAGAAGACAAAGTAAAGTATTATAATGACATGTGCAAAGAGCTGGAGATAGAAAACCAAAAGGGAAGAACACGCTGGGCGTTTCTCAAGCTGAAAGAACAGAAGAAAAAAATTCAAGCCTTGAGTTGCAATAGCGAAGGATTCTACAGTGAAGGATTCTATGGATATTAAACGACACAGGAAGCATCAAAAGAAGATAGAAGGAATACGCAGAGTCATTATACCAAAAAGAATTAGTCGATGTTCAACCATTTCAAGAGGTAGCATATTATCAGGAACTGATGGTACTGAAGGAAGAAGTCCAAGCTGCTCTGAAGGCAGTGGAGAAAAACAAGGCTCCAGGAATTGATGAAATATCAATTGAGATGTTTCAACAAACGGATGCAGTGCTGGAGGTGCCCACTTGTCTATGCCAAGAAATATGGAAGACAGCTTCCTGGCCAACTGGCTGGAAGAGATCCATATTTATGCCTATTCCCAAGAAAGGCTATTCAACCGAATGTGGAAATTATAGAACAATATCATTAATATCACATGCAAGCAAAACGTTGCTGAAGATAATTGAAAAATGGCTGCAGCAGTATATCGACAGGGAACTGCCAGAAATTCAGGCCAGTGTCAGAAGAGGATGTAGATCCAGGGATATCATTACTGATGTCAGATGGATCCTGGCTGAAAGCAGAGAATACCAGAAGGATGTTTACCTGTGTTTTATTGACTATGCAAAGGCCTTCGACTGTGTGGATCATAACAAATTATGGATAACATTGCGAAGAATGGGAATTCCAGAACACTTAATTGTGCTTATGAGGAACCTTTACATAGATCAAGAGGCAGTTGTTCGGACAGAACAAGGGATACTGATTGGTTTAAAGTCAGGAAAGGTGTGCACCAGGGTTGGATCATTTCACCATACCTATTCAATCTGTATGCTGAGCAAATAATCCAAGAAGCTGGAGTGTATGAAGAAGAACAGGGCATCAGGATTGGAGGAAGACTCGTTAACAACCTGCCTTATGCAGATGACACAACCTTGCTTGCTGAAAGTGAAGAGGACTTGAAGCACTTACTGATGAAGATCAAAGACCACAGCCTTCAGTACGGATTCCACCTCAACATAAAGAAAACAAAAATCCTCACAACTGGACCAATGAGCAACATCATGATAAATGGAGAAAAGATTGAAGTTGTCAAGGATTTCATTTTACTTGGATCCACAGTCAACAGCCGTGGAAGCAGCAGTCAAGAAATCAAACGACACATTGCATTGGGTAAATCTATTGCAAAGGACCTCTTTGAAGTGTTGAAAAGCAAAGATGTCACCTTGAAGACTAAGGTGTGCCTGACCCAAGCCATGGTATTTTCAATCACCTCATATGCATGTGAAAGCTGGACAGAGAATAAGAAAGACCGAAGAAGAATTGACCCCTTTGAATTGTGGTGTTGGCAAAGAATATGGATTATACCATGGACTGCCAAAAGAATGAACAAATCTGTCTTGGAAGAAGTACAACCAGAATGCTCCTTAGAAGCCAGGATGGTGAGACTGCATCCTACATACTTTGGACATGTTGTCAGGAGGGATGAGTCCCTGGAGAAGGACATCATGCTTGGCCAAGTACAGGGTCACTGGAAAAGAGGAAGACCCTCAGTGAGGTGGATTGATACAGTGGCTGCAACAACGAGCTCAAGCATAACAATGATTTTAAGGATGGCGCAGGACTGGGTAGTGTTTCCTTCTGTTGTCACTGTGAGTTGGAACCAACTCGATGGCACCTAACAACGGCAATTTAAATAGTTGGAATTTAATAAAGACAGTATTTACAAATAATGCATGATAATCAAACGCTACATAAAATGACTATGTTAAAAAAATAGATTCTGTTACTGGTAACAGATATGGGAAAATGTTTATTTAGTACTGAGCATATGTTATGAAGAGGTAGTTTAGTGTTTGTGTGTTTAATTGAGGCTGTGGTAAAACTGGTACTCTCATTCATTGCTGGAGGCAGTTTAACTTGATTAAATGTTTTGAAAAGAGAAGTTGTAGACTACCAGGCTGTATTCCTTAAACCAGGGAGATATGCCCATTCCCTAGTTACAGAGGATTACGTATATAGTGCTTTTCAAACATGTAAATTTTGATGCAGTTGATCTGGGGCAGGGCCTGAGATTCTGCTTTTCTAACAAGCTGCCAAGTGCTGCCAATCCTGCCAGTCCCTGGATGAATAGTAGTAAAGTTTGAAACACTTTCTTTGGTGCAAAGACTTCTTTACCTGGAACAATTATCCAAGGCCTGGATGACAAATAGCAAGGATGAGAGAAACTGGTTAATATTCAAAAGTGAAGGGCCAGAAGTCTATGTTTCCTCTTACTTGACTGGGGTGAGGGTCAAACTGTCATTTACAGGGGCTGTAAATATTTTTCTAGGGGAAGAAGAAGTCTAGTTTTAAAAAGCAAGCTAAGGGATTACACTGGGAAGAGGGTTTGGGGGTGGGACTTGCTCTGGGATAGGAGAGAGAGTCCTCCCTACAAATTTGATCAGGTCATAAATTCACAGTTTCTTATAACAATTAATTTGTTGTCTCCTGAAAGTAAGAGATCTGGAGTAAATTGGCCTTTGTTTCACAGATCACTTTAAGGTGTTTTGGAAATACAAGCTATACGAATGTAAGTTATAATCATAGTTTAAGTTAGGAGTGGAATTCTGTGTGTTTCCAGATAAGAAGTTAAAAGAGAATTGGGGATTGGTGGTTTTTGGACAAAGAAGGGACAAAAATGTCCTAAAGGAAGAGATAATAGGCTGGGACCTGAGAGAGAAGAGGACCAGGTGAAAATTTTCCTTTCATCTGGTTTCTGTTTCTAGCAAGGTGCTGAAGGGGTACCCCTGCTGGCTCATGGAATTGCCCCTGGAAGGAACCCTAGAGGGAAATCAAAAGAAGAAAAAGGACTAGAGGAAAGGGAAGGAGGAGAAGGAGGAGAACAGTTTGAAAAACCCCCGCAGCAGTAAGCTTTTTTGATCTGGTTTAAGTATGTGTGGGACTTGGCTTTGGCCTGGGACAGAAAGCCATCAGGCTAAGCTATGGAGGAAAACATTGTTTGTGTATGGGGAGAAAAATGCGTTATAGAAGTGCTATTCTTGATTCTTCTTTGCCCTTGCCTTGTGGCGTGTCCACACCTTTGACAATTCAGAGCTTGGGTTTAGATGTTCACAGGAGTGAAATAAATGTTGCTTAGAAGTCCTGTGCTCTTGGGGCACTGAGAAAATAAAAAGGGAGAACGAAATTTCTGGTAAAGTGTTGTATTCACCTATCCACACTTCTAAACACCCAACACTGGGAGCTTACAACCTGCGGAGTGTCTCCTCCTAATACCACTTCTCCCTGAGAGGACAGAGGGCACGGAAACTGAAGCCATGAGCTAGAGAATGTTGAGTGACTGGCCCTGGCTGGATTTTGAGATCTCTGTTGTTATCTACCTTATGGTTTATCCACTCCTCCCCACTAAACTTATTGGGACTGAATGGGCTAGATGATGGCTTTCTACTAATATATTGTCTAACACTGTAGCCAGCAGCTTGGCAGGGGGCGGGGTGGCTCACAAGCCAAAATAAGAAGACATTCTTGGACCACAGCTGTTTCAAAAGGAAATTATGTATTGGATTACAGATTCCAGTAGAAGCAAAAATTTTTGGAACAAACAAAGCAAGAATTTAAAATTATTCTAAAAATATTGAGTATGAAAAAATGGTTAAAACAGAGAATGATGGGATAAAGAGCAGAATATAGAACTGAGGAATAAATTGATGAATCTGACTACTGGATTGATCAAATCTTTCAGAAGGTAGAAGGAAAGGAATAGATTCTATTAAAAAAAAAAGCCAAGGTAAATGGAAGATGGACACAAAAGTGCTAACACTCAGGATAACAGGATGACTCAACAGCAAGAGAGAGAAATAAAAATGGAGAAGAGAAAAATATTTGAAGACATAATGGAGAATTAATTTAAAAATGGAAAAACTTCAGATTAAAAGGGTCCAGAGAGTGTCAAAGACGAGAAAAAGAAAAATCCACACCTGGACCTATTATGGAAACCCTGGTGGTGTGGTGGTTCAGTGTTACGGCCGCTAATCAAAAGGTCAACAGTTCAAATCCACCAGCCTGCTCCTTGGAAACACTATGGGGCAGTTCTACTCTGTCCTGTAGGGTCACTATGAGTTGCAATTGACTCCACAGCAATGGGTTTGGTTTTAAGAGAAAGACAAAATTCTGACTACTTACAGAAAGCTATGCTGTAGTAACAAATGACCCCTGAAATCTCTGTGGCTTAGCACAATGAAGGGTTGTTTTGAACTCACACAAAGACCAAGGCTGAAATTCCTGGCTGTGCAGCTCTCCTCTCAGCAATGACTTAGGGACCTAGGATGCATCCAGCGCCTGGCTCCACCATCTTGAAGCCCTTTCCTTCACGCCACACAAGTGGAGAAAGCACTCATGGGGAAAAAGAGAGTGGGGAGAAGACCTCTATCAAAATGTTGGGGATTAGGTCTGAGAGATATGTGTAACACATTGTTTCCACAATCTATTTTGCCTGTACCTAGATGCAAAAGCCTGGGAAACATAGCCCTCTTGAGTGCTCAAAAAGGAAACATAAATGTTTGGCAAACACAGCATCGTCTCTGTCACATGAGATTTTTATAGTAATGAGATTTAATTTTTAAGTTATTACTTATATTCTGCTATATTATAATCTCCCTCTAGTATCTCATACCTGCTCTACTATAATTCTGTTCTAGTATATTATAATCTCCCAATGTCTGCTAAACGCACACACACACACATGCTATACACTCACACAAATCGAGTACAGGTAGCTAGTTATTAAACATCATCCATAATATCTCTCTGCTCCTGTATGATTTCCTTAAAATTTGTTTTTCTCAGTATAAAAATCAGTTCAGAAGGCCATGCTAGTATTTACATAATGTTAACACACTCTTCATTTGTACTATTCTTAGGTGTTTAAAAAGTTAGAATATTAATATTTTTGCCCCGAAAGCTGTAATTTCATCATGTTTCTCTTCATTCAACAGAAACATGATTCACTGAGGTCTCTTATAGGAAAAAGATAAACATCGCAGAGAGATACACAGAAACAAGAGTAAAGGACAGCAGATGGGGAAGACAGTGCACTAGGAATTTTTGCTGAACTCTATTAACTCTTTAGGCTACAGCTTGATATGTATTAGGGATATCAAGACAATAAAAGCAACATACAAATCAAATAAAAAAGTGGTGACTTATGCTAAAGATAACATAAAGAAAACAATCCAATGTTTATGTGGCAGATAAAGGTAGTGACTAAACCAAACCCGTTACCATTCAGTCGATTCCGACCTATCGTGACCCTATAGGACAGAGTAGGACTGCTCTGTAGGGTTTCTTAGGCTGTAATCTTTGTGGAGGAGCCCCCTGGGGGCTCGATGGTTAAGAGCTTGGCTGCTAACTGAAGGGTCGGCAGTTGGAATCCACCACCCGCTCCTTGGAAACCCCATGGGGCAGCTCTACTCTATCCAATAGGATCGCTATGAGTAGGAACCCAGCAACAACAACAACAATCTTTATGGAAGCAGATTGCCACATCTTTCTCATAGAGCAGCTGGTCGGTTCGAACTGCCAACCTTTTGGTTAGCACCCGACCGCTTTAACCACTGCACCACCAGGGGTCTGGGTAGCGATTAAGAGGGTACAATTTTCGACTTTGCCACTGTGAGACATTGAGCACCCTATTAAAAGTCTCTATGCCTTGGTTTCTTTACCTGTAAAATGGCCGTAATGATAGTACCTACTTCTGAGGACAAAGTGAATTAGTGCATATAAGATGCCTCCAGTGTTGCCTCGCACTTAATAAGTACAGAATAAATGCTAGCTAAAAAAAAAAAAAAAAATTTGTTATCGTTTCACAAAGGAATTGAAGAAAGCTTTGATTGATACTAAAAAGTCAAAGACATGATTATCTTAATAATTTAGTTCCTTTTCTATGTTAAATTATACTAAATTAATTATGTTTCAAAAAGACAACCACATTTATTTCCTGAAAACATCTTTTAAAATAATTAAACCCTGCCTTTTGTAACCATTTCATGGGAAAACCCCTATATTTTAATATGATAAGATATATTTGATTTACACAAATATCTGTCAACAGTTTATTTTTAATATTGTAGCATTGATGTGGGAATCAGACTTTTTTTTTCTAGTGTTAAAACAAAGTTCTTTTTAAAAACTTATTATTGAGATAGAACATATACACAAAAGTGCACATATTATAAGCATACAAGTCAATGAATTTTCGAAGTATGAATATACTCAAGTAACTACCACCTGGGTCAAAAAACAGACCATTACCAGCACCCCCAAAGGTCCCCTTATGCTTCCTTCCAGTCACTATTCCTGTCAATGGTAACTACTACCCTGATGTCTCACAGTATATATTAGTTTTGCGTTTTCTATAAATGTTATCTTACCATATGTAGTCTTTTATACTCGGCTTCTTTTGTTCAACATTATGTTTGTGATATTAATATTGTTGTGTATGATTGTCGATTGCTGATTCTCATTCTTTTGTGGCAGCCCACAGTATGGTATGGATCTACCACAATTTATTTATTCATTCATTCATTTCCAGTTTGGGACTTTTTGGAATAAAGCTGCTGTGAACCTGCTAATACATGTTTTTGATGAACATATGTTGGGTACACATCTAGGAATGGAATTGCTGGAGTCATAGGTTATACATATGTTTAGATTTTTTTTTCATATGTTTAGATTTAATTGAAAAAAAAACTCTTTGGCATCAAGTTGATCCCGACTCAGCTACCCTGTAGGACAGAGTAGAACTGCCCCATGGGGTTTCCAAGGGGTGGCTGAGGGATTCGAACTGCTGACCTTTTGGTTAGCAACCGTAGCTCTTAACCACTCCACCACCAGGACCAAAGGGTTTTCCAAGATTGCTAAAGGAATATTTACTTCCACCATCAGCGTATTTGAATTCTAATTGCTTCAATTCTTTGCCCGTATTTTCTATTGTCTATTGTTTGATTTTTTAAACATTCTTGTGAGTGTGTCATAATATTGCATTGTGGTTTTAATTTATATCACCTTATGTCTAACGTAGGGGTCGCTATGAGTCGGAATCGACTCGATGGCACTGGGTTTGGTTTGGTTTTGGTTTTTATGTCTAATGAAGTGGCTTACTTTTGCACAAGTCGATTTGCCATTTAGATCTCCTCTTTGGTGAAGTGTTTAAAACAGACTTCTTCAATTGGCGATCTATGTTTCAGTACTATGTTCATTATTACTATTACTAGCTGGCCAGAGGCAGATGCACCCACTTGGCTTGCACAGAACAAAGTTAGATGGGTCCTTCTGAGATGATCCATCAATGATACCCATGAGCTTTCATCAGAGACAAGGTTAGTCCTGACCCAAAACAACACAACTTATTCTAAAAATCAATAAATAAAAACTATCTGACTTGCATGTTTGGTTCCCTTCAGCTCGGTAGCTAATATAACAAAAGCAAAAATAAAAAGAATCCTTGACTCCATATGTACACATTAAAGAAGCTAAAATAAAACAAAACATGCATCTCTCAATAGATACCATGTCCTAGGCACTCTGGTAGGTGCCCAAGCTACAACCTCCCTGGAAGGAGTTTGTCATATTAAGACCTTTTTTTTTTTTTTCTGGAGGACATTGAGACTCAGGGAAGGCAAGAAATTTTCTCAAGGCCTTATAGTGACAGGGCCTTTCAGAATTCAAAAGAGGTCTTATTATATCAGATATCTCTATTATGTCCTCAACTTATCTTTTTAAAGAAAAGGCTCACAGACAAGATGGCTGAGTCATGCCAGAAGAGAACTCCTACCACTTCCTAGCTGTGTGAGCTTAAATAACTATGTCATTCGGCCAAGTGAGACTTAATTTCTTCTGTCAAAAATAAAGAAATTATTCAAAGTTATCTCTAGAGCCCCCTTCTAAAACTGATTCTATGATTTTAAACACTTTTGAGTGCTACTACCAGGACCAATGCTATTTCCTTCTAGGCACAAGGAAATTGGCCTACTTAGATGCTGCTTTTTATTCCTGGTCTTCACTCACTCTGTGATTTTTATTTTGCTCGTTCCTCAAGGTCACTGAAATAGCGTCTTCTCTGTTCAGTCTTCTCTGATGCTTTTAGGCTGAATTCAGATCTCTCCTACAGTACTCATCACAGTGTATATCACATGCATTATGTATGTGTCTCTCTGTACCCCTAGGATTGAGCTCCTTAAGGACAGAGACTATACTTTACTCACCTTTAGAACCCCAACATCCAGCACTACATTTGGCAAGTAGTATGTAACTGATGGAGTCCCTGGGTGGTGCTGTAAGGCTGTCAATTCAAATCCACCCAGAGATGCCTCAGAATTAAGACTTGACGATCTGCTTCTGAAAGATCACAGCTTTGAAAACCCTATGTAGCACAGCTCTACTCTGACACTTGATGTTGGCATGAGTCGGAATTGGCTCAACAGCAACTTTTTGATTGTTTATTTTTGGTAGCCGAAGTACGAAAAGCAGGCCTAAGGAAGCAATATGAATATAAGAATAAATCAGTATTGAGGGATTCATTTCACCCTCTCTCCTCTGAGCTTAAGGAATCCCTAGGTGGTGCAAGTGACTACTAACTGAAAGGTTGATGGTTCAGACCCACTCAGAGGTGCCTCAGAAGACAGGCCTGGCATTTTGCTTCCGAAAGGTCACAGCCTTGAAAACCCTATGGAGCAGTACTACTCTGCCCACATGGGGTCAGGGTGAGTCAGAATCGACTCAAGGGCATCTAACAACAGCAACAACAACATGCAACTGATAAATGATAGATGGATAAATGAGTTCCACAGGTTGGATATTTGAAAACCAGGGTGTTTCCTGTTGCCCTCTGTCTTAGGTTCCCTGAAACCCTGCAAAGATATGATTACAGGGAAAGTCCCAGCCTCTGCTTGATCCGCAGGGGAGCTCTAGAGTGTAAATGAGACCTCAAAGTTTGTCTTAACTATAGTTAAAAGGGTCATGTTTCATATTCCTACATCAGTCAGTCATTGATGAAGGTGGAGGAGGATTGTAAACTACTGGCACTTCCTGTTCTCTTCACAGGCAAATCAGGCAGCACCAGGGGCCCATTGTTAAAGGGGGTCCAGGTGCCGGCCTTGAGAAGCAGAGCACAGAGAAGGGAGTGGTGTTGTGGGGCTGGGAACACAGAGGTAGAACCTGACAGGGTTTGGACTGAACTTCAACAGTGCCTTACTCTCGGAGCCCTGGTGGTGCAGTGGTTAAGAGCTGGGCTGCTAACCAAAAGGTCCGTAGTTTAAAACCACCAGCCACTCCTTGGAAACCCTATGGAGCAGTTGTACTCTGTCCTACAGGGTCCCAGTGAGCTGGAATTGACTGGATGGCAACGGGTTTGGGTGTTTTTTTTTTTTTTTTTTTTCTGGATCTTACTCTCTTTCCCTGTTCTATTTTCATTTGAAAAATAGTATAAACCTAGTTAATTTAGGAGACACTGAAATTTCACTCCCTATTTTATGCTCTGAAGCATTAGCTGACACTGCTCTCTTTCTTCACCAAACTATTTTATATGCCTTAATTTTAATTACCATGGGAAACCCTGGTGGCCTAGTGGTTAAGTGCCACGGCTGGTAACCAAGAGGTCGGCAGTTCAAATCTGCCAGGCGTTCCTTGGAAACTCTATCGGGCGGTTCTACTCTGTCCTACAGGGTCGCTATGAGTCGGAATCAACTTGACGGCAGTGGGTTAATTACCATGAGGAGACCTGGTGCCACAGTGGTTAAGAGATCGGCTTCTAACCAAAACGTTGGCAGTTCCAATGCACCAACCACTCCTTGGAAACCTATGGGGCCGTTCTACTCTGTCCTATGGGGTTGCTATGAGCTGGAATCCACTCGACTTGGAATCCACTTGACAGCAACAGGTTTTAATTACCATGAAGTGCCCTGAATAATTTCAGAGGAAGCTGTCTTCCATATATTTACAGTAACACTAGTTGATTTAATTTCCCTAAACCCAGAAGAGCTTGAATTCTGTCCTACCTCCCCCAAATCACTCGACGCAGGAAACGTTACTGGCATTTTACTTGCCTCCACCATAATATCTGAAGCTACTTTTTTTGTCTGTTCAATTTGAAAAATGTTCCCGTCGAGTCAATTCTGACTCATAGTGACCCTATAGGACAGAATAGAACTACCCCATAGGGTTTCCAAGGAGCAGCTGGTGGATTCAAACTGCAGACCTTTTAGTTAGCAGCAGAGCTCTTAACCACGTGCCACCAGGGCTCCAGACCCATATACAGAGATCCAATTTTTTCAGAAGTAGACTTCCAGTTCTTTCTTCCTAGTCTGTCTTAGTCTGGAAGCTCTGCTGAAACCGGTCCACCAAAGGTGATGCCGCTGGCATTTGACATACCTGTGGCAAAGCTTCTGGTATCACAGCAACATGCAAGCCCCCACAGTACAACAAACTGACAGGTGGATGGTGGATGGTGCAGGATTGGGCAGTTTTGTTCTGTTGTACCTAGGGTCGCTATGAGTCAGAACCAATTTGACGGTACCTAATAACAACATTATATGTAGACATCAAAAATTGACCAAGAAATAGGACTTTTAGCTTCTGAGTTCTGGTCAGATTTCAATAAAACATAATCTTTAGGAGAGCAGGGCAGTCATCTAGATATATCCACAATGATACCCTCAGCACCTTGAACCGGGCACATTTCCTGAATCAATTACAATGTTAATATTTCACCCACCTAAAATATTGTTCTGTGGTTTTATTTAAACTAGTTGTTTGCACGGAATGACTTCTGCATTCTCTCCTGGAAGTGGGTGAATTTCCATGGTGAGCAATTCCTCTATATACAGTTTGCAAATCATGTTGGGAACCTTCCAAATGAAAGGCACTGTATAAATATACCCTCCCACCAGCAGCCAGCCGGCTTTCCACCGGGGGTGCATTTGCATCGCTTATGGACATAGTGTTTCATTTGGGGCATTGCTTTTATTTTTATGACCGTAAAAGACATATTCACAGTATGAACAATAATGTAAACTGCATTCAAGAAGATAGATATTTGTATTTTTTTCTGATTCAAAACTTAGAAATCTGAAAGAAAAGCAGGCATGGTATTTTTCTTTTCTGTTGCTGTTTGCTTTTTCATAGCATTCTTTATTATTCCTGAACTTTATGGTGGAATTTTGCTGAAGTGCTCAAGTCTTTGTCTGTACCTCATTTGAGAATATGTGGTGGTGAGTTCCAATGAACGTTGCTGGCAAAAAGCCTGAAAATGACGGGTGCTTGATTTTGAATTTATTCGTGTCTGTAATAATAATAGTTTGCTTTAGCGCTGCCTTTTTTGTGGATGGAGGCTTCTTTCAAGAGAGAAAGAGAAAAGGAAGCAACCTCAGGTATAAATACCTTCTAAGTAACTTAGCATGATAATGGGGCCTCTCACAAATGCTAGAGATTTTGAAGAGACATATTTTAGCCTCTGTAACAAAAGGGGAGCTGACTTTAAAGTTACTGTTTTTTTATTTTGGGGAGCTAGACTTTGAATTTAGATCATACAGAAAAGTTTAATGAACTTTGAAATAAACTGCCAAGAAAGTTAAATCAAAGCTTTATGTATTATGTATTTACCTACACGGAGTCATCTGCAAAAAAAAAAAAAAAAAAAAAAGAACTGAATTGTAACTCTTTAATTTATACATTTCCATAATTAATTAAGCTGAATGAAAACTCCACCCCAGGTACATTTTCCAGAGGAGCTACTCTGAATGCTCAGTGTTTTTGTATAATCCAAACCAAAACCAAACCCGTTGCTGTCGAGTCCATCTCAACTCATAGTGACCCTATAGGACAGAGTAGAACTGCCCCAGAGAGTTTTCAAGTAGCACTTGGTGGATTCGAACTGCCGACCTTTTGGTTAGCAGCCATAGCACTTACCCACTATGCCACCAGGGTTTCCTTTTAACATCTAAAAAGGTAAATTCAACACAATTCCTGGTCACTTCACTGAAGAATGATCCAGAATGTGGAATTAAATGTAGGCTACCAATAGCTATAGGAGGCAACAGTAGGAATTTGAGTTTCCTGTTACTCACAATTCTTTTTCAGAAATACCAAACTTGATATCTCCTCAGTTTTTCCCACTAAAACAATGAAAGTGGTTTTTAAAACCTTAGCTATAGGATAGAAATGATAGGAAATAGCTCTCTAGGTTATTTGTGGCTTATAAAGTAGAAAGTTATTGTATTCTTCACCTTCTTAGAATATTATTGGAGCTAAACTCTAATTTCATACTGCTAGTAATACCAATTTTGTTTCATTATAATGAATTCCTGATGTAAAATATCTTGGCATTCTCCTTTTTTTATCACCAGAAAATAAAACAGCAGTTTCTTCAGTCAGAAGCATGGAATTGATCTGCAGCCAGTTTTTACTACAGACTCCAGAATGCTTTGCGTTAATAGCCTACAATCCCCATACTGCAGCACCAAGCTTACTGTTAACCACTACATTACTGGAAAAAAAAAAAAAAAAAGAACATTTGAGAAGAACTATCTAACATGCAAGTATTCTACTTGAGTAGTAAATTATTATTTTTTGCAGTATTTTGAGAACTATTTTGCCCTTACCTTTAGTAAAAGAGCCATATCTATGGATACATACGCTATTTTGTCATTCTGGATATAATGCCACATATTCTCAATGTGTTAAGGTTTACACTTCCCATGTCAAAACCTTTTCTTACACTCATCACTGAGTCGTGTAGTGTAGTTGTTTTTCACCCCCTTTGAAGGGAGGTCAGCTTTATTCAGGTTTTAAAATAAAATCACAATACATTGTTTAACACTCTAAACATCTGCAATGGAGAATTCTGTGAAGTAATTAAAATTCTTAATTAGATGCACCTTGCAGCTGCTGTTAATCTTAATTGGCAATAATGCAGCTACATTTTGCTCTGACACATATCTTCAGAAGAGTTAGAGAACTGAAGGGAAGCAAGAGGAAAACGTTCCCACACAGTTCAAGACAGTTCGCACAAAGAGGATCCCATGGCAACAAACAGGCCCACAGTTGGCTCTATAAAATCCAGGAATAGACAATGCTTCACCTCCGATTCAAACAAACACTTCCCTTTCTGGATCTGAAGAGAAAGCTTTTTAAATCATCTCTTGGCAGTGGTCAAATGTTCACCTGTGTCTTTAAGACATTTCTCAAAGCTTCCGATGCTCTCTGCAGCCCGTGTCAAGGTAACAAGTATAACCCGTGCTCTGTGTGAAGTAGCAAACTCACTTGCAGAAGCACTGAAAATAGAGGACTTGATTTTTGGAAAAGGAGCTGGAATGGATCTTGGCAACCAGTTCATTTCAGCCTGTTATTTTACAGACAAGGAGAGTGAGGCCAAGAGAAACTGAAGGGATCCCCTTGGGTAATTATGGCTACTTAGGAGTTGACTTGACTGCAACTAACAGCTGGAGTAGAAATTAGACTAAAACCTAGGATTGAGGTATGGAATCGAGGATTTTTACTTCTAAACTTTGCTCAAAGCAATTAAACTTGTTAATTGTGCCCCTGCCAGACACCTTGAGGTCAATTTTTACGCCTACATGGGTCAGCGAAAGGACTGCGATGGAAGGTACAGAAAATGTGGATCACCCCCTTTATGAGGGGGTAGGATATATAGTTGCCTTTCACCTCTGGTCCTCAGTTTACCCTGCATTACGCATGGGGCGGGGGGCAGAGGGCGGGGGGAGGAACAGGTAGAAGAGAACCCCTTGCATATAGATTAATTTAGATAAATTACCTCTAGGGAAACGACCGAGTCGCTGGGTGGCGGAAACGGTTAAGCGCTTGACTGCTAGACTGAAAGGTCTGCGGTTTGTTTCAAACCCCCCATGAGGCGCCATGAGTCGGGAATCAACTCCACTGGCAATGTGGTTTGTTGTTTGTTTGTTTGTTTTAGGGAAACCACTGAAGACTTGCCTACCAACTTTTAACCAGATCTTCCCTCACCTCTGATTGGAAAGTCCAATTTACTGTTCCTTCATCAAAATGCAGATTTACCTCTCATTCTAGTCTCGCAGCCCTCATTCATTCTTACCTGTGCTCTTAGTTTAGTTTGCATTCGTTTAGCTCACATTTTACCTATTTTTTGCGAGTGTTCCTTTACTTTCAACGTGTGTTTTACTCCCCAAATTAGATGAAGAAGCAGTTCTCAAGGGCCCAGGCTGCTTTACCTGTTTATTGTTCTCTTTTTTATTTACTCCGTTAACACTTCCATTACAAAAGCTTGTGGAATACATTGTAGAGTGGGTTAAGGTCTTCTGGAATGGGGGTTACAAGCGGTGTCTGGGAGAGGTGGAAGGGTGGGAAGAGGGAGGGGTGGTGTCTGGAAAAATGTTTCTCTGCCCTGCCCACCCCTTTGGCAGAACCTAACACTGTGGTTGCAGTGTAAATAGTAGCACTTTCCCCACTGGATCGGTATTATTGGCACTTCCTGGGAACTCACTGTAAACGCAGATTCTCAGGCCTCACTCCACCCGTACTAATTTAGCGTGTGCATTTTAACCCAATGCCCCGGGGATCACGCGCACATTAAAGTTTGAGAAGCACAGCCTCGCTCGTGAGTGTTATGCTATGCCAAGGTAATATTCAGATTTGTTTTACCAGGAAGGACTTTTTTCCCCCTTCTTTTCGCAGTTCCATCTCAGAAGCCCGCAGCGGACTATTACGTAGGGAACTCGCTCACACGTTGAATGACAGGAGGATCCTTTTCAAGCCCCTCATCTCTAGCCCTCCCCCACCCTCCACCCACCCCCCACCCACCCACGCACCCACCCACCCACGCACCCCCCGCCCCACACACAGAGCCTTCCAAAAAGCACCCCCTTCCCAAGCTCCGCTCCGGAAAGATGTAGCTCCTCTCTTATCGGACCCAGCTGATGCACTGAGGCTTACTTCCCTAAGGACACGTAGTTTACATACCAATACAGAAAGAAGTACTTTGCAAAAACCGTCCTTTAGAAACAAGTATCACCATGCCACCTGAGGTTTGGGGCAGTCACCGCACCACCATCCCCCCTCTTTGAAATCCAGCTTAAAGTGGTGGTGAGAGTGACCGAGACCGTGTGCGCGCGTGTGTGTGTAATATTGCGCGCAACAATAAATCTGCTCCAAAGAGAAGAGGCGAAAAGGAGCTTATTATGAGTGTGTCAGCCAGGACATCGCTCTCTGTACCTTCCTGCTGTTTAGAGAATTGGAACCCTGATTCTAAGGTGGCTGACGCAAGACTGGGTCATCATCCAAATTCGCGGGTCCACATTTGCCTAAGTACAGGTTCCCGTTATTCGAGGCTTCCCAGGATCCTTTCCAAAAGATTCCCCGGCTACCCTCCTTCCTGTTCGGGCTTCTAAAAACTAAAACTCGCAAAGCGGAGGCTGTCTGTGGATTGGCTAGTACTAAAATATCCATTGGGTGGCAGTAACACTATCCTCTTTATGACTTGCAGCAAACCAGAGAATGCATTCAATCAAATGAACCGATCTTGTAGAAACACTGGAATCATTTATGCATTGCAGTTTTTCTTTCTCGTTTTCGCTCCTTCTTCCCTGAGATATTTTGAGCGGATTGTGGCTATTAATCAAGATCTCGTGCTATTCGTGGGTGGTTTGTCGTTTTCGCTCAGCATTAGCATCATTCAAGGCAAACGCAGAGCTGCTTTTTTTCCCCACTCTTTTTTTTTTTTAGAAAAATTCATTTTTGGGGTCTGCTGGTGAGAGCTAGGACCCAGGAGACACCCTTCCAAACAGCAGGGGTTGTGTGCTTTCACATAGCAGTACAGTACAAGGAAAACCCCGTCGGATCTGTTATTGCGGGATACTTGTGAAATATACATAGGATTCTTTCTTATGGCTGCATCCCGGGTCTGGAAATTTTACTTGGGGACCAGCATGATTTGAAAGGCTACATGTATTCAGAAGACTTGCAAGCAAGACTCCGATTCTTATCATAGGGGCTTACTGACTTCCTCACTTCTCTGCCTTTTTCCTTCGTTTTTTTAAAATTAAAAATTTCCCTCTTTTTCTGCTCTCTTTCAGTCTCTCCTATCTGCCTCTTCTTTTGCTCCTCATCTTTTTTTTTTTTTTTCTTGCTCTGCACCTGGATTGTATCTTCACCAAACAATCGGGCACTTTGAGAACTAACTGGAGACAGTCTTGTAGGGAAGATCTATATGGAATTATCTGCTTTTATGGTGAACTTGGCATTTGTGAATGGGCATCTTGTTCACGATATTAATTGCTAGCAAACACAAGAAAAAGAACACAGGAGTAAAACGTGGATTTTTCTGAATACGCATTGTGATGACCAGCAATTACCTTACCGACTGATATCCAGAGGAGAAATAATTTGAAGACTGTTGTGGGTAAGGTCATTTTATATATACAAACCCATCAGTGGTGCGAGCAAACTTGGGCATTTGTAATGGAAATGGGTGACTTGGATGATTGCTGCATCGCATTGATGGCTGTGATGTGGCCGTTATTGGCACTGAATGGAATAACTGCAGTTGGGTGTGTTGGTGTGTATGCATGTGTGTTGTGTGTGTGTGTGTTGTGTGTGTGTGTCTGTGTTCTGAGTGTAAATGAAGATAAATCAAGGCATCCTCTCCCCCCAACCCCAATTATTTTGAAATGGAAGAGTGTCTTGAATTAATTCTGGGTAGACACTCTTTGTTTAGATTCAATATTTGTGGCTCCTGTGTTCTAGAAGGGATAGCAGCAGTGAAAGGAACACTTAGTGAGGAGCCCTATTTAAAATGAAGTGAGCTACTCTTTATTCATTAAAAGAAATGTGTTTTCAACTCAGTGCAGCATTCTGCTGCATTTCACAGCCGCAATGGGACCAGGGACATCGTACTTGTCAAGTTCTTAAACTTTAAGGTGATAATCATTGTTAATTGTTCTCCAGGTTGTGATTATTGAAGATTATTAAGAATGCTGGGCTACTTTTTTTATCCACCAGATTATCATTCCTAGTGGAAAAAAAAAAAAGAAAAGAGCTGAAAATGGTGATTAAAACAGAGAAGACCCATGCAACATTATCTTAAATATCACCATAGTGTTTTCTTTCTCAAGTTCAATTGCCCAGTAATGTAATTATTTACCCAATACCCTAAATAGCTGAAGCTGCGACCCACGTGCAGGGGAGTTGAAGGTCTGGAAGCTGAGACCATCCTTTTATTGCAATGCAGCCAGCTTGGGAAATGCAGGCAATTACACACTTGCCTTAACCTTAAGTTGAAGATGTGTCCTATCTGCTACATCTATTTTACCCTTTCAGTAAAAAGTTAGAGACTAGATCACGGAGGATTCTGAAGCATATTCTGCCTGGGAAATGGGGTAAAAAAAAATCAATGTTGATGACGTGGTTCAGTGCACTGTACTGCAATGCTAAAGTCCCATATTCAGTACCTATGATGAGAATGGAGTATTTGCATGTTTTATAAATCTCACCTGGTATACTGATCCCAAGTGGAGGGAAGAAGATACGTGGCTATGTAGGAAGATGGATGGAAGTCGTGCATAATTGGTGATTATGTAACTTCATTACATCAGCGAGCCTCAGTCAACGATAGTGAGAAGAAATGATTGTTTAGGGAGAGACTCCATCACCCTGTTAACTTTTGAAGCCTTGTAAAAGCTAACAGAGGAGGAGGGCAGAGATTAGCTCCAAGGGTCCTGTAAACCTTGATCTCTGTGGCGAATTTAGTGTGAGTTTTCTCATAGTGAGTTTCTGGGGGACAGCAGATCACGGAAGCTTTAGGGCTGGACAGGGACAATTTTAGCCACACCCGTGGAGAGTCAAAAGGAGTCTGCAATGTTTCACAAGTGCCCCATTGAGTAATTGAGGCTGATGATGATCGCAGCCAAGGTCATAATTCTATACCCTGTGACTGAAATCCATGGCTCCAACTGAGTGCAAAGTTAAATCCATTAAAATGAAAACTGTGAACAGAAGGACTATTTAGGGTCCTTTCTCGCAGTTTTCCAGGTAGATCTTGATGCTGATTTCAGCCTGGTGGTTCCCTCATAAAAATGATGATTGCTTCCACAGTGTGTTAGAAATGAGTGTTTTGTACCTTTATCTTTGCCATGACAACCTCTTTCTGGGCCATTTTAACCCTCAGGGAAAAGAAAAGTAAAAACCTTCAAAGGTAATATCCTGTTAAATTAAAAAATAAATGGCAATGAATTCATTATTAATGGAAATCCCAGAATTAAAGAACAACCCATTTTCAAGTGTTACTTATTGAATGGCTTAAAAGACATGTTGCAGCCACCCGCGACTTTTGCCAGGAGACAAGATAGATGTACTGTGCTCTCTGTACAGAAGAGGGAACACTGCAGAATCAAATGCCATTTTCCCTGAGGTTTCATTTAGAGCTGTGAGTTTTAAAAAAGACACCCATCAGCTCCTTTTTGGCCTTCTCCTGTTTTAAGGATCTATTTATTTTTTCCTTAATAGATTACATATTCTCCAGAAATGAAACGCCACTGAAATCCTAACCCTGTTGAAGTGAATCATCTTATCATGGAGTTTTGCTGTTTCCGGTCTCTCTTTACATGTATTTTGCAAAGAAAGCTAAATGACTTTTGGATTAGGGAGATGAGATGATTCTTTTGGTTTCTCTTTCAGCTCTCATATTCCATTTCCTTACAGTCATATGGAGTCAGGAGCAAGATCTAGACACCTCCTAAGTTACTTTGAAAAGATATGCTTACCTCAAATCAGAATGATGGAATGGCGAAATGAAATTTTGAGCTCTGATATTTGAGGTGACTTTCTTATTTTTGCAGGACATGTCCAAACATTGATACATTGGGCCAGTGATTTCGGAGGTTTGGTGTTCATATTGCGTAGGAAATTGAATGTGAAGCTAACTCCTGATTCCTTCCTTCAGGGGTCAGGGTAGCACTACAGCTGATTCGAGGCTGTTAGCCTCCAACTATGTGCAGAAATATAGCCTGCCATGATCTTTCCCGTACCCCTTATTTTAATGTTTCATAAACGGCTTCTTCAGTTTTTCTCTGACTGATGCCACACATATATGTTAACCAAACAGGACATATTCTAGAGGTTCTATAAGCTCAGAAGGCGATGGAAATAATACTAGAAAGGAAAAGAAGTAGTCTGTGAAAAAAGACACTGACCATGAAATATACATACACATCTGATTGCCATCCTTTACTTGGATTCTGCACATATTCACATTAGAAAAGATAGATTCAATCATTTTCATGGCACTTTATAACCTGTTACTTTCTTTAGGAAGTGGATTATGTAACCGTGGCAGGTTATGGCATTTTTCTTAAGTCTCCTACAAATCAGTAATAAAAGCTTTGCTTAACAGAAAAGCATTTTAAACATGAAGGCAGTGAATAATTTAAAATATAATATCTATTCCTCTATTTTATTGCCATTTTGACGGCCCAAGCTATGTAGTTAGATTGGAAGATATTTGAGGAAAAGGAACACACACACACACACACACACACACACACACACACACTTAAAAATACAGAAGTTACTAATTTTATTTCCTGACCAGTTGCTTCAGCAAAGTCAGGAGATTTAGGTGGTAAGTAATCACAGTATTTCTAAAAGTAGAGAAAAATTTAAATGGAATTTTTATGATGTTTGCGATGTACATGAACAAGTCAGTGTAAAATGACTAATAGATAAAACATTTTTATGAACAACTGAATTGGACAATTAACGTAAGATTTATATTTCAGAATCTTTTGGTGCGTTAGACACTGAAGTGGCTGAGGTATACTTTGTCTTAAAGCAGATTAGATCTTTGGTGTATGGCGAATCTCCTGTTTTTATAAAGCAGACTAATTTGTGGCAATCAAATCCTCCAAGTGTTGGATTAAAAAGATTTAAAAGTAGCAAGTTTTCTGGTGATGCTCAAGTTATAAAGCACATTTATAATGGCACCATTTGGGCAGCTATAGATAAGGTTGTGTCAGCATTTTTATTATTAAATTCCAGTCCTATGTCCATTGGTTGTATCAGGAATCTCAAAAAGGAAGGAGTTCAGCTTTCTGAGACATCAAGGTATTGTAGCGTGCTGGGCTGAATCAGAGGGCTTTTACTTCAGGCTGTCAGCTACCTGTGACCTCTGACACCTTAGTTAACCTCTTCATGTTCCAGGGAATTATTTAAAAAAGAGAATAGCTCTACGGTTGTTTTAAAGAAACAAGGTGATGCATGTCTAAGTGATTACCACCAAGCTATGCCTTAGAAATACATGGAATTATTATTATTAAGGGGTCCCCTAAGTCATGAATTTAACAGTGCATTTTTTTTTCCTCACGACCTAATCGTAAATCTTTATAGACACTTTCTATTATCAATTACAGGTAAAAAAAAAAAAAACAAAACAGGTAGCTGGTAGGTAATATCATTCAGTGATTAAGCAACACAAACAAATGAAAAGGTTTGGTTGATAACCGTGACTCTCTTCAGTTTCTTCAGTGGTGCTAATATGGGGATATAGTTGTCTTAAGCAATTAAAAAGAAATAGCTGCTTTTGAATAACATTCAAATTGGTAACTAAGGATTTTGTTTGTGTGCTCTGTGTGTGTGTGTGTGTGTGTGTGTGTGTGAGGGTGCGTGTTTATTTTAAGCTGATTGCTTTTTTTAAATGCTTCTGAGTACTTAGGAGTTTCTTTTTCTCCTACCAAGAATACACAAACAAACGTACACAAACAAACTTGAGGCTACCACTTGAATTGGATCAGTTGACCAAAAAGCTACCTTACCTGTCATTTTATGAAATAAAGCTTAATAGGTTTGGATACCAAGCATAATAGAAGAAATAAGAATATAAATATACCAGTTCTGTTGTGGATTTTGCCACTTGCAATAATTACTAATGTTCTTTAGGGGGAGGCAGTCCCCTATGTGTCACTATTAACACTGCATTTCTTTAATGTTCTTGTATCACAATATATATTCACATATGAAAAGGGGATGGTTGGTGTTATGATTTTTCATACCTGTTTTTTAGTGACTGGTTAGATTTTTTTGGTTGGATAAGCATATTGAAAAGAAAGATTTTATATTTTCGTTATGGTAGAATTGGAAAGTGGAAAATTAACCCTGTAAAAAAGAAATACACATGGACTTCAAATAAAGAACTTTCATACCAACCAACCTCCTCTTCCTCCCTGCCTGTGTCTTGCTTTTTACTCTAAGGGTTCCCAGTATTTCTTTGTTTGGGATGAATTTGATCATGCATATTTACCCAACTTCACTGATGCCCATAAATTGCAAGCATTTTCTTGGCTTCCATGTTCAAAACGAATGTATATTTCTTGTCTTACGGAAATGGTTTAGATTTGCCCTAGCAGATTTACAAAGCAATACTGGAGGAATGTAGACAGGCTTGTTTATTTGACAAATTCTGGTAATCACCTTACAAATATTCTTTAAATTTTCACCCAGAGAATGCCACCCTGGACTATCTTACACTGCATATAACATTCGATTTCAGGCCAGCCACATGGCTCAGTGAACATACCCTTGTTGCTTACCCTGATCGTTGACTTACAATGAAAGATTCTTACTTGGCATGTTTGTTCAGTTCTTCTAAGTAGAAAGAATATTCAGGTGCCAAAGACTCTTAAGGTTTTCAGCTGCAGACAAGGCATGACTGGGCTGGTGGTGTTTTCATGTCATGCAATTTGAAATTTCCAACCATTGAACTGTGGATAAAGCAAAGAAACATAGCAAAGCACTTCAGTGTTTTACTTCTAACAATATGGCTTTTTCCCATTTTCGTATTACAACGTTAATCTTTTTTATGACAAGCTTTTAAAAATGTGTTGTGCTTACAATGGTCATATACATAAAATATACAATAAATGGCACTAAACAAGCTATTTTGTTCGTACAAGAGTTACATATCTAAGAATATAAATTTAAGAGTAAAATTAGGTTGTACTTTGTAATCATTCCTAAGTCAGGAAATTGCGTGAGGAGTTTGGAATCATTGAAAAGTAAAATGGACTATGAATTGTGATCATGTAATTATACACTTTCAATCTTTGAACATATTTATTAATCATGTCTCATACTTTCTGTGAATTATAATTATAATAAGGCACTATATGAATAATCATAAGATTATTCATAATGGCTTATCTTCTCATGGCCTGATCATAGTGAGTTAATTGGGAGGTTTTTACTCCATCAACATACCATGTAACGCAACTATGACTTAGTATAGTGATCTTCATCATTTTCTGGTATAAAGTTTCCCTTTTTAATAAAAAAAAAAAAATGAAAGGCCACTACATCAGAGTTGTGCTTTCAGTATTTCTTGATTGAGAAAATGCATAATAAAAAAACAAAAATTATGAATATGATCATTCTTTAGAAAATGAAGATGGATGTGTACAGTCAAAACAGGGTCTACTTTTATCTTGGAAATACATTGTTTATTCTATCTACATAGAAAATTTGATGTATATATGGATTCTAGACCTCCTGGAGTAACTCTTTTGGTCCTTGTAAATTAAAGGCTCACGTTATCTAGAGCCAAAGACTCAAAACACTTGCACTGCATATGCGCATGAATCATGTTTCTCTTACTTACAAAATCAAAGGCAACTGTCTATGTATTTGGATGAAAGGAGTTAGATTTTTGGATGAATGGACTTGGAGTATACAATTTTCTAAGAGCATACATTTAAAGGTGAAATATAGGTAAATTCCTTTTCAAATTTTAAGGTTCAACTGTTATAACTGAAAATCATTTGATATTATAAAATAATTGCTTTTTAAAAATAATATGAACATTATTCTCATTAGAGTAAAAATGAAATGAATTATAAATATGTCTGAAATGATTGCGGTGGCCTTTTATAAAAATCTAATAAAATTATATACAGTGTAGAAATAAAGGATGCCCAATGATGTCATTTTAGCCAACAGGAAATTGTGAATCAGAGAAATGATTTTACATTTCCAAGGTCTCACAACTCATTGGCTCTGCCATGATGCATGATTCTTGTTTCTTTAAATGATACATGCCCTCAGTTGGCTAGTTTAGTTACACAGCAATAAATCTTGGCATATGGTATTTTTTTTAAGTAGTGCAGCATGAGGGAGATAATTCAAAAACGGTTGCAGCAGTATATTGACAGGGAACTGTCAGAAATTCAAGTCAGATTCAGAGGAGGGATATCATTGCTGATGTCAGATGGATCTTGGCTGAAAGCAGAGGATACCAGAAAGATGTTTACCTGTGTTTTATTGACTATGCAAAGGCATTCAACTCTGTGGATCATAACAAATTATGGATAACATTGCAAAGAATGGGAATTCCAGAACAATTAATTGTGCTCGTGAGGAACCTATACATAGACAAAGAGGCAGTCATTTAAACAGAACAAAGGCATACTGTTTGGTTTAAAATCAGGAAAGGTGTACGTCATGGTTGTTGTATCCTTTCACCATACCTCTTCAGTCTGTGGAGCCCCGGTGGTGCAGTGGTTAAGATCTTGTTGTTGTTGTTGTTGTTAGGTGACGTCAAGTCGGTTCCGACTCATAGCAAACCTATGCACAACAGAACGAAACACTGCCTGGTCCTGTACCATCCTTATAATTGTTGCTATGCTTGAGCTCATTGTTGCAGCTACTGTGTCAATCCATGTCATTGAGGGTCCTCCTCTTTTCCGCTGACCCTGTACTTTGCCAAGCATGATGTCCTCCTCCGGGGACTGATCCCTCCTGACGACATGTCCAAAGTATGTAAGACACAGTCTCACCATCCTTGCTTCTAAGGAGCGTTCTTGTTGTACTTCTTCCAAGACAGATTTGTTCGTTCTTTTGGCTACTACCAAAAGGTTGGCAGTTAGAATCCACCAGCTACCCCTTGAAAACCCTATAGGGCAGTTCCAGTCTGTCCTATAGAATCTCTATGAGTAGGAATTGACTTGACAGCAACAGGTTTGGTTTTTTGTTTTGTTTTTAACTCAATCTGTATGCTGAGCAAATAATCCAAGAAGCTGCACTATATGAAGAAGAACTTGGCATCATGATTGGAGGAAGAGTCATTAACAACCTGCGTTGTGCAGATGACACAACATTGCTTGCTGAAAGCAAAGAGGACTTGAAGTTCTTACTGATGAAGATCAAAGACTACAGCCTTCAGTATGGATTACACCTCAACATAAAGAAGACAAAAATCTTTGCAACTGGACCACTAAGCAACATAAAGGGAAAAATGTTGAAGTTGTCAAGGATTTCATGTTACTTGGATCCACAATCAACACCCATGGAAGCAGCAGTCAAGAAATCAAACAACATATTGCATTGGGCAAATCTGCTGTAAAAGACCTCTTTAAAGTGTTAAAAAGCAAAGATTTCATTTTGAGGACTAATGTACACCTGATCCAAGCCATGGTATTTTCAGTCACCTCATATGCTGCAAAAGCTGGACAATGAATAAGGAAGACCAAAGAAGAATTGTTGCATTTGAATTATGGTGTTGGCAAAGAATATTGAATATACCATGGATTGCCAGAAGAACGAACAAATCTGTCATGGAAGAAGTACAGCCAGAATTCTCCTTAGAAGTGAGAACAGTGAGACTTAGTCTCATGAAATTTGGACATGTTATCAGGAGGGACCAGTCCCTGGAGAAGGACATCATGCTTGGTAAAGTAGAGGGTTATCAAAAAGATGAAGACCCTCAACAAGATGGATTGACACAGTGGGTGCAACAATGGGCTCAAACATAGCAATGATTGTGAGGATGACACTGGACTGGACAGTGTTTCCTTCTGTTGTACACAGGATTGCTATGAGTTGGAAGTGACTCAAAGGCACCTAACAACAAAAACAGCACGAGGAAAACAATTGCTGTTGTTGAGGGAGACATTAGTGCATCTAACTCTTTGGTTTCTAACTCACTTTGTTGACTTGTTATCACTCGTGTGATCCCCCTCCCTGTATTTGAATCTGTGAACTTTCTTTTTTCCTTTTCACACACTGTGCCATTCCTGACCTCATTTGATCTCAGAAGACACTTAAATACAGAGAGAGTTGGGAAAATAGGTCACCTGTGGGGCCTCCTTGCCTTTTCTGTAGTGTCCTTTTTCCTGTTAGCTTTGTGTCTCCCCACCTGCAGGGAACTGCTCTTCTTTGAAGCCCCTCCTTTGCTGACTTTCCTGAACATTCCTGCTGGATGTCCCTGGTGCCTGGCTTTAGGACTGCCATCACTGTCTCAGTGTTGCCATGCTGCCTTCTTTGCTTCCAAGGGAATCCTTCATTCCTGCCACCTCCATACAGTGCCTCCTGTGTGCAGGGCACTGTAAGAGGGACTGCAAGGGATACAGAGATGAGTGATTTCATATGTATGGGCCCAAAGATGGTTGCTGTGAGTCATGGGGTCGTCATGAGTTGGAATCAACTGGACAGCAACTAACAATAACAGGGTAATAAATCAAAATCACATATAACTGTAAATCAAGATAACCTACCATTTGTTCTTCTAAAAGAGGTGCGAAATATGGTACAGGTTCAGAAAAATGGTCAGAACACATGCACTTGCAGGGATTCCAGGAGGCTTTTCAAAGGAGGCAACATGTAAGTTGAACTTTAAAGGAATTGGAGTCCTGGCGAGGTAGTGGTTAAGAGCTCAGCTGCTAACCAAAAGGTCAGTAGTTCAAATCCACCAACCGCTGTTTGAAAACCCTATTGGGCAATTCTACTCTGTCCTATAAGGTCGCTGTAAGTCGGAATTGGCTCAATGGCAAACGGTCTTTTTTTTTTTTTTTCGGTTTAAGGGAATTAACATTTCTGTGAAGAAGACATCATATTCCAGGTAGATGGGAGATCAAGAACAGGGCTATTGTTAAGCAGGAGACAATGGAACATGGTTAGGGAAGAGCCAGTGTTCTAGTTTTCCCCCAGATTGGGTTATGTATGCAGAATGTAGGAAGATAAGCTGGAGCCCCAAGTCAGAGCATAGCAGGCTGCAAGTGGATGGAATAGGGTTTCAGTGAGCATAAGGAAAAACAGAACATGTTATGACTACTCAGATTTATGCTTTAGGAAGACTGGGAACAAATTGAGAGTCTGTGTTTCCAGGGTACTTTTCATTCCCAGTTTTGTCAATTTTCGGAGTTCTTGACTTCTGTCCTTATTCCAATTTTGTTCATGTTGAACCCCTGTCGTGAAACAGACATCACTGGCTCTCTTCATTTCGTTTTTTATTCATTCCTCACTAAGACTAAACCACTGTTACCAGTGCTAGATCAATACAGAGGCCCAAGTTAAAATTTAGTTTAAAAAGAAACAATCCAAAAAACCCAGAATGTGGCATTCTGTAATGGGACAGATCCATTCAAACTATTTTTGTTTAATAGCAGTAGAAAGTTACCACTCAGAAAAAAACAAAAAACCAGACTTCCTGGTCTGACAGAGACTGGAGAAGCCCGCAAGAGTATGGCACCCAGAAACCCTTTATCTCAGTACTGAAATCACTCCTGAGGTTCACCCTTCATCCAAAGATTAGACAGGCCCATAAAGCAAAACGAGACTGAATGGGCACACCAGCCCAGGGGCAAGGACGAGAAGACAGGAGGGGACAGGAGGGATTGTAATGGGGAACCCAAGGCCGAGAAAGGGAGAATGTTGACATGTCGTGGGGTTGGCAACCAATGTCACGAAACAATATGTGTATCACTTGTTTAATGAGAAACTGATTTGCCCTGTAAACCTTCATCGAAAGTACAGTTTTATGTACATATATATATTTTTTATATATATGTAACCAAAAAAAATGGTGTGGTTTAAGTGTAGCTCCTCAATGAATACAGTTGAGATTGTTTAAGAGTTTATTTCTTTACGATGACAGAAATGGCAAAGTGACCCTAAAGTGACAATTCATTTGGGAGGAAGGGGAAGCTGGAGAAGGCAACTGCAGAGAAAAAGATACAGGAAAGTGTTTTATGTAACATAATGGCAAGGTGAAAATGTAAATTCCAAAAATATATTATGATCATATGTGGGAAGAATATTGCTTTAGAGTAGAATATACATTCAATAAGGAGATGACAAGATTTATTCCTTGCAAATGTGAACTCTTTTGTTGAAATGTTAACTCCCAATAATTAGAACAATTTTGAATTGAAGGTGGAAATCAAAGAGTCCCCTAGTAATGCAAAACCCTCATTTTAGCTTAGTTTAAATTCTTTCCTTTATCAAATATTTTGTCTATACTTTCAAAAAGTAGAAGAAAAGAAACCAACAGGTGTTATTTTTTTCCATACTTCTCCTGATCCCTCCATATTGGATGTTCTAATAAATTGGGAAATGGGCAAACGTCAAAGAAAGATAACAAGAAAAGCAGCACAGTTTTCTTAGGCACAAACTAAATGTTATGTCCGTGATCATTAGGAATCAGCCAAAAGAACAAGTCACGCAGTCCAGTGGTTGTCAAGATTCACTCCCTTGGCCCTGCGGATTCTGATTCAGTAGTGGTTTTGTACTGTTAAAGAATTTTGACGTCAGTGGGAGCACCAAGGTGTGGCTTGGGAGGCTTTTAACAGAACCATCTCCATCTCTGTCAGTATTCCCCTCCCCACTCCACCATACTTTATTATGGACATCATATGTTCTCTCAATATTCTCCAGAGTCCCCTGCCAACTCATCTTCAGGTTTCAAGTTTGAAGTCCTTTTGAAACACAATGGCACAGGCTAAGCCCCATCAGTGCTGAACTTCTCGTGCTGCCACAGTCTCAGATGATTATTGTATGACTCCTGCTGGTAACCACTGTCCTTCAATCCTGTTAAATTAGCAGAGTTGCTCCTTCCAATATGCATTTTAATTGATTAATTCCTTCATATGAATGACTGAGAAATACTATTCAAGGGCCCTTTCTATTGTAAAGATTGAGTTTAACATGGGCTGAAGATTATAAGGCAGTTAATACTACTGAAAGCTTGAGGAAGAAAGATGTATTAGATCAGGTTTCCTGGAGACAGACTCTGAGATGGAGAATTACATACAGGTTTATTTGTTTCTAAGGCAGAGGGAGAAGCTGAACTGCATTGTGATTGCAACTGTGGCCTCAGCAGATCCTTTGGGAAGTTCTGGAATTTTGATGGTTCTTCAGAGGTGTTCCAAATTCAGTCAAGGGGCTAGAGCTTTGTATTTCCACATCAGACAGTCACTGGCTGTGAGCTGCCCCATGGGAGGGGGCATAACCTTGGACAAGGCAGTTCCTTGCAGCTGAGGGTAATTCCCAGTGAGGGCTCCACTGTAAGCTGTCAGCTGCAGGTATGTAGGCCATAAAGAGGGGACTGGAAGGTATTTGGAAGCTTTAAAAAAGGTCATATTAGTACCCTGCCCCTTGAGGCATGCTGAAATAGTACCACAGGAAATTACTTTGAAAATGCTGTGAAATCTTGAACTATTGTTAAAAGAGGTAAAGATAAACTATTATTGACTATAAGCCCTTGCTCTATGCAACTCCGTTTCAGAGAATGTGGTTTTTTGAGCAGTGTAGCTGAATCCATATTATAATCACTCCTGTTATAGGTTAGCAGGCCACTGATAGCCACTGAGCATCTCTTTGTGTCCTGGGCTTCCATAGGGTTAAGGAAGGAGTTGAAAATTCAGGCCTGCAGAGTTTACATAGGCCTGAGTCTTCTTTGGTGATTTATGTGTTTGATTTCAAGGTTAAGGGGAGGAGTTGTTGGGAGGTCAGGGAAGGGGAAAGGAAATGGAGTGGAGTAGAATGGGGCCAAGTTCTGTGAACCTCAGGGTTAAATTCCAAGGATAATAAGACAATTGTTTGGGTTGTATGGGACCAGGCTATAGAGCGATAGTGAAAATTGGCAGAAGACTGAGCTTTGATGAATTAAATGGTAGTGGAATGAATTGAACACGGATTTACTGGTGCAGAACAGACAGTAAAAGCAGTGTTTCATTAACATTAATCAACCTGTGATTTGGAATAGAGGGTGAGGGGGGCTAGTTTTGATTATGTCTTTGAAATTATAGAAATAATATATCCTGAGTTCGATTTCATTGGAAGGAAGCTTCATGTAACACTTTGATTTTATATTATGTGGAAATACAAATTTCTTCCCTTAATGTGAGGGAAGCACCATGTAAAAACAGTGTGGGGCAGTGTTTGACCTCCTCTAACTTCACAAAGGGAAAGGAGAATCAAGATCAACAGCCCAAGACTGATTCCTATGAGACATGCCCCCTCTCTCCTCCACCTTTACCAATTCTGACACCAGTCATCTCTCTTACAGCACTCTCTACTTCTCTGCTGGGTTTGATAATTCATTGCAATGGCCACACAGAACTCGCAGACCGTACTCATGATTATAGGGTTTTTAGGGAAGTAACAGGTTACAATTCAGGCTCACCAACACTCAAGGATACAGTTCTTCCATTAGGACAATCTCTTCCCAGCCGTATTTACAGGCATGCTTCTCCCTGGCCCTCAGTCTCTACCCAAAGGCGCTCAGCTTTCTTGCTCCTTGGGCCAAACCCACCACACTGTCTCCTGCTACCAGAGTCTCTGCAGCTGGGTCTCTCCTGCCGGTCTGTGTTACAGCTTCATCTCTCTGTCTCCTGTTTCCAGGAGCTTTTCAGCTCAGGGACCCCGGCTCCAAAGGACATGCTGGCTTCTGGCTGTTCTTCCTTGGTGGTGGTGGGATCATCTTCTTTACTGCCTCAGATGGTTCATTCCAAGCCCAGTGGGATGGCAAAACTGACCAATCCCTTAGGTGGGCCACAATCACCCTATTACGGAGTCCAGCCCAATCACTGGAGTAGGAGTTACAAGACCATGTCTAGAAAGGCCACACAAAAGTGATTCATCTTACTGCACGCCATTACTTCAGATTTTAAAATGCTTTCTTCAGCCCTAGTGAAGTGGTAGGAGCACCTTCTATTTATTTTCCTGTAAAGATATTCAAACAAGTTGAATACATTCAGGCCTAATTTTGCCAGTAATTTTTAAAAGTAGTGGCTGTGTCTCAGTGGGCAACCATTCATTAAATCATAGAAAATTTGAATAGGAATGAATTTAGTCATGCCCTTGCAGATATATAAAATCTCTCTACTAATTATTCATTAACTGATGTTCATTTACTAAACAACCACTTTGACTATTTTTTCTCCCTCACTTGACCTGACATTTGACTAGATGGTCAACTCAATTCAGTTCAACAAATACTCCCAGATTATCTACCTGCTCCATGCTTAATGCAAGCACTAAGCTAGAATGAGCAATTCACTCATTGCCAGAGGAAGTAAGGGTGTACATTGCCTAAGTATTTAAATAGGCTTGTCTTAAAAAAATAGTCCCCACCACCCCCACCAGGCCTGCTCTAAAACATTTAATCCATTCCTTCTCTGGCCCTGGCTTGTCTTTTTGAATTATTAAAAAAAGTAATAAATTATGGTGCTTTTTATTGTAAATATATATATAATACAACATTTGCCAAGTCAACATTTTTCAGGTGTACAATTTAGTGTTACCAATTACATCGATTATGTTGCGCAACCACCACCCATAATCATTGTCAAATTTCCCATCACCATAAGCAAAGACTCACTGCTTCCTAAACAATGACTCCCCTTTTCCCTCTCCCTCTCACCCCTGGTAGCCACTAATAAACTTTGGTCTCTATATATTTACCTATTCTTAATATTTCATATAAGTGAGATCATACAAGATTTGTCCTTTTGTGACTTATTTCACTGAGCATAGGTTTTTCCAGTTTCACCCGTGTCGTAGCATGGCTTAGCACTTCATTTTTCTTTATGGCTAAGTAGTATTCCATTGTATGTATGTACCATAAGAATTTAAGGAAGAAGGTATTCTTTCTCCATTACAATACCCCATGTGTGTTTATGGATGTATATTTTCTATTTTTTCAAATACAAGTAAAGTCTATTTAGGAAATTTCAACATCTTTATATATTTGGTCCAGCCCCCCCCCCCCATTAAATATAACTTCAAGGCTCCAGGCTCATAAGTTTTTCTATTTTCGCTGATTTAAACAAACAAATAAACAAACCTGTTTCCGCCAAGTCTATTCTGAATGATAGCGACCCTGTAGGGCAGACTAGAACTTCCCCATAGGGTTTCCAAGGGGTGGCTGGTGAATTTGAACTGCCGACCTTTTGGTTAGCAGCCATAGATCTTAACCACTGCGCCACGAGGGCTCCACCCTTTCTCTGATTACATCGTGCTATTTTTGCACAGCTTGCTTTTCTTTTTATCCTCATAGACTTGAGACAATTGAATTTATCTCCTCCACACAGTGTCACATCCCTTACAATTGGTAAGTTGTGTTATTTTAAATTTCCTACTCAGGAGCTATGTAGGAGGTATGGAAGATGAGTGACGGTTATTGGAACAGACTGTGCATTGGAAGCTATTTAAACCTCACCTCTATTAGCAAGTTAAAATAAAAGAATTACTATTTCCTGTTTTCAGGGTTAAAATTAGCTTTAATTTCTTAAGATCGGAATCAGAGAAGGTGTGGGTTATAGTTCTAAGCCTCTTCCTTGGACTCTCCCAATTTCCTGGAATCAAAGATTCAAATCCTGGTAGATCTAAACTCATCTTTTATTAGCTTTGGAACTTCTGCTAGCCCAATCTTGTTAGTTTTAATGTTAGTTTTCATGTTACTGTGACTACGAATACAAAAGTATAAGAAGAATATATATGCTAAAAATCTCATCTTTTGGCTTCAGTCCAATTTTTGGAACTAGAAGGATATTGGCAAAATTGAGAGTTCAGTTTCACTTCAGTGGAATCATTGTTTAAGTCAGAGATGTTAAATAGACCTAGATATTTATAAGTAAATCCTTACCACTCCAGGAAAGAATTAAAGCACCCAAAGTGTATATTTATATTACACAAATTTACTTTTGGAAATTCTCAATAGGTAACTGGAAATTATTTAATACCCAAAGATAGGCTCGTGGAAAAAAAAAAAAAAAACAACTTGTTTGTGTGAGATGTGTCCTAGTTTTATCGTGGAAATATTAAAGTGTGGGGCAATACACAAAATACGTTGAGTTCTAAACTTAACATTGTTATTACTACTGTCATCACCATTGTCGTCATCGCCGTCATCATCATCAAAAAGCTGATGTTGATTAGGAAACTGCTTATCACCCAGTCAAAAAATAGCTAAATAGACTAGGGAACTGATGACTTGATATAATAAACTTAAATCAAGGACTGTGAGGCTCCAGGCGTTAGCGAGGTATATGGATTTTGCCTGTGAAGTATTTCTGCCTTCAGTTCCTCCACTTCTCTTGACCTCAAAGAGCTAACTGAAGTCACTGATTTAAGTTCCCCACACAGAGAACACTGTTTTTCTAAGAACACTATGTGCTTGCAAGCCACCACATGTTCTTGTCTTTTTCTCATCAAAGTCACCATTTGTTTTATTTACTTCTGTGACTCTCCCCAACTTGAATGTAAGCCTGAAATGGCGGAAACTCATCTGCCTGATTTGACACGTATCTTTGTTGCCTACGAGAGTGCCTGGCCCATTGTACCACTAACTAATTATTATACAAAATGAACAAACCCGTTGCCTTCAATTGACTCCAACTCATAGCAACCCTATAGAACAGAGTAGAACTGTCCCATAGGGTTTCCAAGGAATTGCTGACCTTTTGGTTAGCAGCCGAGCTCGAAACCACTGCACTACCAGGGCTCTAATTATTGTAGAAAGAATAAACCAATGAATGTCTTAATTCCTCCCAAGGTGTCCAGTTCTCGCCAAGATAGCAGGAGAAAGGGGAGTTTGATTAAACAACACACTAAGCCAAGCTTGATACCCAAAACCCACCAAGCTTGATAGATATATGTTATTTGCACTGTAAGGGTATTGCCCATGATGCAATTTTATTTGTTTATTCCATCCCTCAGGTCAGAGCATAAGCCCATTAACCCATGAACCGTCAGGTCAGTTGATAAAAAGCCTGGGATGCCAAACTGAGAGCTTAGAACCTGATAGCTGAAGGTTTTGGTTACATCAATAATACAGAAAACAATGTTTTAGAATCATTAATCTGACAATAATGGTTAAGGTGAGCGAAGCCAAAATTGACCAGAGCCTACAGTTAGGTGGCTGCCGTATTTTAATAAATTACAAGGTAATAAAATCCCTCATATGTTTTAGCTGCTTAATTTTCCCCCCTACGTATGCGTCTATTAAAATGAAGCTTTTAAAAAACCACCGACTTTTCACATTTAATCTCCTTCCTAGTATTAATGTATCCTCTTCTAATTGCAGAAGGCCTCCTGGTATACTAGAATTGACATTTGGATCAAGGCAAGCACAAGTTCCAATGTTGGCTTTAACATTTCCTAGCTAACATTTCCTTGGACAAATTACTTAGTGTTTCAGAGTTTCAGTTTCCAGACCTCTAAAGAGAAAAGAATGCCTACTTATAGGATTATTGGGAAGACTAAAAATAATATTTTTAAAGCATATGGGGCAATGCCTGAAAAAATAGTATCTGCATAATAAACGGTTATCTCTATTTTTTAAAATATTTTAACATGTTATATTGTTAAAATGTAGCAATTAAAAACATTCCTTAGTTTTCTCACTAAACTCAATGGGTAATTTTCAGTCCTCATCTTACCTGACCTGTGACAAGCAATGGCTCATTCTTTCTCCTTGGTACAGTTTTGTTATGTGGATTTCAAGATACCACATTCTCTTGGTTTAACTTCTAGTTCATTGCTCCTTTCCAGCCGTCTTTGCTGGTCTCTACTTTGTCTCTTCTTTATGTTGTAATGCCATAGGACTCAACTCTTGGTCATCTTCTTAGTCTATACTCATCCGTTAGTGATTTCATCCAGTTGCATGACAATAAATATTATTTCTATGTGACCACCTCTTAATTTTATATCTCTACCTGGGTCTGTCTCCTAAATTCCAGACATAGGCATTGAGTTGTTATTTGACATCACCATCTACTTGACATTCGTCATTTACTTTGTCCAAAACCGAACTTCTGTTTTCCCTCTCAAGTCTACTCTACTCACAGGTTTCCCCATATCAGTTGATGTCAATTTTATCTTTCCAGTTGTTCAGGCCAAAAACCTTGGAATCATCCATCAACCCCTTCTTCTCTCACACACCGTATCTAATCTGTCATCAAGCCCTGTTGGTACTGTCTTCACACATATCCATAATCCAACTACTTCTCACCACTTCTACTGGTATAATCATTGTTGGAGCCTCCATCAACCCTTTCCTAAATTGCTGCAGAAACCTCCAAACTGACCCTGTGTCTCTGCCATTGCCCTTAACAATCTGTTCTTAATACGGCAGCTAGAGTTGTCCCTTGAAAAGGGAAGTCAGATCATGTTGCTCTCCTGCGCAAAACCCTGCAAAGGTTGCTAATTTTAGTTAGAGTAAAAGCCAAATACTTTTGATGGCCTAGAGATATTGGCCTACATTATTTCTTTGACTTCATTTCTCCCACTCATCTGACTTTTACTTACTTTCTCATTTCTCTGCAGCCTAAACCTACTATTCTTTGAACGTGACCAGTAAGTTCCTGCCTTAGGAACTTTGCACTGGCTGTTTTCTTTACCTGGAACACTATTTCCCTAGAAGTCTCATGGCTAACTTCCTCATGTCCATCATTTTTGGCTTAACATGCCATCTTCTCCATGAAACCTACCCTGACTACCTTCTTTAAAACAGCAACACAACCACCTCTGTACCCCTGATCTCCTTTCCTGGTTTTACTTTTTACTTCTTTTAGGTACTTTCTACCTCCTAACAGTTTTCATAAATTATTTATATATTATATTCATTGGTTATTGCTAGAGTTTTAGATCCACAAGAGCAGAAATCTTTGTCCACTGAGATATCATAAGTACCAAGAAAGGACAGTGTAAACTTGGTAAAAAATTGTTGAATGAATAAATATTATTATAAAATAGAGAGAATAATTGCTCATACCTTATGATAATTTTGTGAAAATTTAAATAAGATAATGCAGTTAAAGTATTATCCCAGGGCCTGCATGTGTTAAGGGCTAAGTAAATGGTGGTTATTACAAAGTGTCCCATGGCAGTTAACTCACATGATGTGCACAAAAAATCTAAAGTATTACAACATGAACACTTTCTTCCAACTTAAAGATTCACATAATTAATATCGTGGTAAGGGAATATCTGCTCTAGATATAAACAAACATATCCTATTTTGTTAGGTTCATCTAATAAATGGCAAAGACAAATAGTCAACAGTAGTTGATAGCACACATATGTCATGGAAGTAAATTGACACAGTTCTTTTTAGTCTATGCCAATTAAGCTTTATATAATAAAAAAAAGGTTGCCATTGAATCAACTCTGACTAATGGAAACCTCACGTGTGTTAGAACTTTGCTCCAGAGGGTTTTCAATGACTGAATTTTCTGAAGCACGTCACCGGGCCTTTCTTCTGAGGCACCTCTGGGAAGAATTAAACTTCTAACCTTTCCGTTAGCAGCCGAGTGTGTGAACCATTTACACCACCCGTAATTTAAAAAGTTAGTTGCTCTGTCCAAACAACTGCCTCTTGATCTATCTAAAGGTTCCTCATGAGCACAGTTAAGTGTTCTGGAATTCCCATTCCTCACAATGTTATCCATAGTTTGTTATGATCCACATAGTCGAATGCCTTTGCATAGTCAATAAAACACAATAAACATCCTTCTGGTATTCTCTGCTTTCAGCCAGGATCCATCTGACATCACCAGTGACATCCCTGGTTCCACGTTCTCTTCTGAAACCGGTCTGAATTTCTGGCAGTTCCCTGTTGATATACTCCTGCAGCCATTTTTGACTGATCTTCAGCAAAATTTTGCTTGCGTGTGATATTAATAATATTGTTCTATAATTTCCACGTTCGGTTGGATCACCTTTCTTGGGAATAGGCATAAACACGGATCTCTTCCAGTCAGTTGGCCAGGAAGCTGTCTTCCATATTTCTTGGCATAGACGAGTGAGCACCTCCAGCACTGCATCTGTTTGTTGAAACATCTCAATTGATATTCCATCAATTCCTGGAGCCTAGTTTTTCGCCAATGCCTTAAGTCCAAGCTGCTTTTCCATATAAATAGAAAAAATTAAAACAATAACTGTAGTGACTCTTATGTGCACCACAAATATAGGGATTCAACAGAAAATAAATTATTTTTTCATCTTCATTTGTGAAAACACTGAAAAAATAGTTATAACCGGAAGTCTTGTTAATCAAAACAAAAAGAATTATTTCTGAATATTGGAGGGATGCTCTCATTTTGTCTTTTGCACAATTACCAATTGCCCATTTTAAGAAAATGCATTCATTCTTCTATATTCCATTCATATAGCTTAGTCTTTTCCAGAGTGTTTGCAAATGTTTTTTGGCATGCCAAGCTTTGTGTAATTAGATGGCAGAACATGCCCATAGTTTATTCTGTGGATCCCTGACTACAGAGGCAGAGATTTACATTAAGTCTGCAGTGAATGATATGCTTCTATATATTTTTTCTCCTTTCACTAAAAATACTTTAAAGATGTTGACTCTGGAATTCACTAAACAGTTAATTTGTGAATAAATCTATTGCCATTTTTTCTTGCTCTTTCATCCTCTTTGGTGTTCATCATACAACTCTTATTTCCTTTTTCCAAGCTTGAAATGTTCAGATATTCACCTCTTTCCACTAAAGTTTATTCATTTTTCTACCACCAGAGAAAGGGTGAGACATGGAAAAGTAGGGGAAAAAAGAAGAATGGCAAACTTCACATTACTGCCTGGATGCTACCTTAGATCTAAACATTTTAAGTTTTCTTCTAACTCTTTTAGAAGGAACCATTTTTTCTCCCTAGCATTGTTATTGCCACTTGTGCCTACTTCACTTTGTTACTCCTCTGCTGGTTGTGGGTGGATGGAGTTTGACTATTTCAGAATAGTTACTAGTGGGTGGGTTCAAGAAACTCTAGTGGGTTGAGAAAAAAGCCATGTTTATATAGAAAGTGATCCTTCTATTAAAATCCTGAGAGTGAGTAATATTTAATAGCTGTGTTCACCACGCACATAGCAGAGTCCATCTGTACAGAAATCGACAGTATTCAAAGAGGGTTCCACAGGGGCTTTGGATTTCTACATAGGGTTCGTGAGCCACGGGTTCTATTCTCTGACATTTGATTCTGTTACCTGGCAGACAAAGTTTCTCTCATGAGAGCAGAACATGGCCTGTATGCCTATGGGTCTTTAGAAGTACAGAACGCTATGAATCTGTCAAAACTTAGCATTCCTACTGCAGCAGATGATAGCACAGAGCTTTAAGACCATGTCTACATTGCCTTGACTATAAATGTAATATGTTTATGTTGATTAGCTTTTAAATTGTGGATAGCCGTAGTAAGGGCTGATCTACTGAGATGATCTATTGAGATGTCAATTGAATACATTCTCTTCTTTGATTTGAAGTCCAGTTCGTTAATATTTTGAAATACAAAGCTGGTAAGGGTACAGTGAGGCCATGTGTACATTGAAAACACCATTACTTTATTTTATTGAGTTTTTGGTGAAAGTTTACGCAGCAAGTTAGGTTCCCATTTGACAGTTTCACACCAATTTTTCAGTGATGTTACATTTACTACAATGTGCCAACATTCTCTTTAATTGTGCTCTGTTGGCTTTGTTTCTAGTACCTTAGTTTCTCTGTCCCCTTATCTTCTCAACTTTGATTCTGAGTAATTGTTGACTTTTTGGTCTCATACTGATGGTTTTTAAGTAGAGCACTGGTTTTATGGGTAATATCCTTTATTTTGTGTGCCACTCTGCTATTTTGCTAAAGGGTGATCTCAGGGGATAGGCTCAGTTCTAGGTTTGAAGAGTTTCTCAGGGTGACAGTCTCAGGGAGTCAGCGAGCCCTCAGTTCTCTACTGTTCCAGTTTGTCTGACTTATATATATTAAAAAAAAAAACCATTGCTCTTAAGTTGATTCCAACTTATAGTGACCCTATAGGACAGAGTAAAACGCCCCATGAGGTTTCCAAGGAGCGGCTGGTGGCTTCAAACAGTTGACCTTTTGGTCAGTAGCCAAACTCTTCACCACTAAGCCACCAGGGTGTATATATATATATATATATATATATATATATATATATATATATGAATTTGAGTTCTGCTCCACAGTTTTATCCCATTCTATCTGGGACTATCTATTGTGACTCTGGTCAAAGCTGTCAGTGGTGGTAGCTGGGCACCATCTAGTTCTTCTGGTCTCAGGGTAGATGAGGTTGTAGTTCATGTAGACTTGTTTCTTCTCTGAGTTTTTGGTCACCTTTTTACTCTTTTGCTCCTGGCAAGTAGAGACCTATAGTTGTCTTAGACGGTTGCTTGCAAGCTTTTAAGACCCCAGACACTACTCACTTCACTAGGATGCAGATCATGGTTTTTATGAACTATGTTACACCAATTGACTGAGTTGTCCCATGAGACTACGCCCGTTGCCGTCGAGTCGATGCCGACATAGCACCGTTAAATTTAGAGAACACTTTCTGTACAGCCAGGCTACTGGAAATTAAAGGCCTTTCAAATTATGAAAACTTTGAGTTTGTTTTTCTTGAAAGACCATTTCACTTAACGTGATATTTGATTTTAATAAATTCTAAATAGACATAATTATACTCTCATTTTCTGTATCCAGAAAAATGCTTTACCTTAATCTTTAATCTTTACCACTTTCCTTAATCTTCAGATATTGAGTCATCATTGCTATTCATGACCCACTTTATTAAAACAATGCTACCATCCAGATGTGAGCTTTGGGTGACTACAAAAAGTGTACAGCTGAATCATTACTTTTGCATAAATAGTCCCGGTGGTCAAATTACATATATTGTTTTGTAGTTATCATTCAAAAACTCAACATACTAGGGAAATTAAAGGTCTAAATGATTCGAGATAGAAAACCTATATTAAAAGAATGTTTTACTTTCATTTTATTGCAAGTTTTAGGACCAAAATTTAAAAGGTCCTGAATGGACATAATTTAGATGTGCATTTTAATGAAGAAAGTAGAGAAAATGCTAAATGATTTGGAAAAAAGGAAATTTAGCACAATACAACTTCTACAAATGACGATTTTTACTGTTCTTAGAAGAATGAAATAAAGTTACATGCACTGGACAGTACTAAATTCAGCCTGACGTTAAGATGTGAGTAGTTTTAAATAAGTGGCATATTTTAATTTGAAATTTTGAGTCTAATATAAAATGTAAATTGCAATAGTCCTTAATGTAGAAAAGGGGAAAAATGTAGTGATTGAGTTTGGGGAAATTGTAACTTGGGCAGATCTAGCCAGCTGCAATGATGAACAAGGCTTCCTTTATTATTGCTTTAAGAAAAGCTATTGAGTGACTAGGACAAAGTAGCTGCTTGAATACGGGAATATCCAATATCCCTTTGAGAGGCGTATTTGATTATACATTTTCCCTTTACCCTCTTGTAACTCTCCAAGTTCCACAAAACGTCCCCAAGGTCACTGTTGTTGTTATCGTTGGTAGTGTTTTTTGACCCAGAGGTGATACTACAGACAACTACTGTTATATATGTAAAATAATCTTTCTCAATCTGATCCTGTTGTTCTTTTGTCTGAAATCCTCCTGTAAATCCTTGGTGCTTACAGGATTAACTGTAAAAGGGTTTGCATTACAGGCTTGCTTTTTTTTTTTTTTCAGTCTGTACCCAGGTTTCTGTTTCAGCTTCATTTCTCTCACCAAAACAACTTCTAAGCGTGTGTATTCTTTCACAGTGCTGAACACACACACACACACACACACACACACACACTCACACACACACACCCCTCCAGTGTTTGCTTCCCACTAATTTCTGTCCAGAAAACTCTTACTCATCCTTCAATACCCACCTCAGATGTCACTTCCTCTGGTAAGCCTTTTCCAATTTCTCTGATAGAGTGTGTTAACACATACTTCAGCTACCGCATCCCCCGTGATCAGAGTACATATTCCTTCTAAAGCACTTGTTTTACTGTCACCAGTTAGTTTCTCTGTCTCTCTCCCCTGTTACAATGAAAGGTTCATAAGCTCCGACATGCTATATTATTCTTCTCTGAAAAAACTTGCCCAGAGGACAGGGCCTGACATAACAGATCCCACCGAATAGTTCATGATCGATTGACTGGATGAATGGATCTTCACTTGTGGATTTTGTATAGTTATGGGTGCCAACTCAGTGTGCAGAGTTGGAAGCTGTTTGCAGCTCTGCCAGTCAGTTTTATGGTCTGCCAGCACATTCTTGGTTGTTGTGCATTCCCCACTGATAGGATTTTTCCCAACAGTACTTGGCTTGATTACAGTGTTCAAAATTGTTTTTCACCGCGTCTGTTTCTTTCTTTTTTTGCCTACTCAACTTCGTTCTCTGAGTTTTTGTACTTCAGTCTGCTGGGACATCCTGTTGTTTCCCATTTCCCTCCTGCACTTCACCCATCCAAGTTACTTTCTGATGAGAAAGGCTGGGAGACTGGCCAGTTTCCAGCATCTTGTTGCTGGTGATCCTGCATTACTGTAGGCATTTGAGTGCCGAACCTGGGCACTCTGCCACAGCCAGCAGTGAAGGTGAATGCATCCCTCTGCCAATAGAGACTAAAGCATGGAAGTAAATCCACGCAGAATTGACTTTGTCAGTGCTTTCTAGTAAAGGAGGAGATTGCTGTTGTTGTTGTTAGGTGCCGTCAAGTCAGTTTTGACTCATAGCGACCCTGTGTACAACAGAAGGAAACACTGCCTGATCCTGCACCATCCTCAAAATTATTGCTGTGTCTGAGCCCATTGTTGCAGCCCCTGTGTCAATCCATCTCACTGAGGGTCTTCCTCTTTTTTGCTGACCCTCTATTTTACCAAGCATAATGTCCTTCTCTAGGGACTGGTCCCTTCTGATAATATGTCCAAAGTACGTGAGACGAAGTCTTGCCATTCTTGCTTCTAAGGAGCAGTCTGGTTGAGAAAGAGATTATACATGCAAAGGTCATTGATAGCAGTGAGTATTATTCTGTTAGTTGTAGTTCGAAAGAATACCAATATTCTTCTCTGTAATTGCTGTTTTAGCAAGAAGCTAATGTTAATGGAAAGTACTATACTGTTATCACATTGTTTCCTAGGTTGGCTAAGGATAGAGAGTTGAATGGTATACAGGTCTACAGATTAGTCTTTCTCAGACTTGAATTGCATATGGATCATCAGGGGGTTTTGATTCAATAGGACTGGGTGGAGACAGATTCTGCCTTTCTAACAATCTTCCAGGTGATACCATGATGCTGATATTGGTGGTCTAAAGACTTCACATTGAGTAACAAGGATATAGAGGGAGGAGTGACCTCTTCAAAACACAGAGCTAGCTAATGGGCATGCCCTGTATATCTTGGGTGCCTCTACATTTCCACGGGATGACAGTATGCCCAAACACAAAACAGTCCTCCCCTCACCACTTCATGTTAATGCAGATTGTTACTGATTGGGGAAGTATAGCTGAGTTAGTGTTCTCTCTCATTGTTATGGGTTGAATTGTGTCCCCCCAAAATGTGTGTCAGCTTGGCTAGGCCATGACTCCCAGTATTGTGTGATTGTCCACCATTTTTTCATCAGCTGTGATTTTCCTAAATGTTGCAAATCCTACCTCTACAATGTCAATGAAGCAGGATTAGATGCAGTTATGTTAATGAGGCAGGACTCAATCTACAAGGTTAGGTTGTGGTTTAAGCCAATCTCTTTTGAGATATAAAAGAGAGAAGTGAGCAGGGGGAAGGGGACCCCATACCGCCAAGAAAGCAGTGCTGGGAGCAAAGCGTGTCATTTGGACCTGGGGTTCCTGGGCGAAGAAGCTCCTAGACAAGGGGCAGGTTGATGAAAAGGACCTTCCCCCAGAACTGACATAGAGAGAAAGCCTTCCCCTGGAGCTGGCACCATGAATTTGGACCTTTAGCCGCCTACGCTGTGAGACAATACATTTCTCTTTTTTAAAGTCATCCACTTGTGGTACTTCTGTTATAGCAGCACTAGATAGCCAAGACACACATTAGAACAACAAACAAACTAAACCAATTGCCATTGAGTCTATGGGGGGCAGTTATACACTGTCCTGTAGGGTCCCTATGAGTTGGAATTGACTCGAGGGCAACAGTTCTGATTTTTTTTTATGTGATGATTGCAAGCATTTTGTTGTGCACGAATGGTGAAGAGAGGTGTTCTACACAGATAAGACTTTATGAACAAAGTCAGAGATGAAAAATCTTCAAGCTTTAATAGGGAATGGCTGGAGAAGTTGTATACTTTTTACCTTTGCAAATACTATCTCATTTTATCTTTGCAGCAATCCCTTGTGGTCAGTATGGAAAATCTTCTCTTCAATGGGGGAAAATTGAACCATGTATTAGTTAAATCAGAACCTAGAAACCTGAATGTTTGTGTCAATGCCAATGCTATCATCTACACCTTGGGCAAATCACTTAACATTTCTCCCTGTGAATTTGAAAGATCAGGGGTTGTTCTAGTTTAGATTTGTGATTCTTAACTACATGTTGGGTATCTCTGTTAGTAATAAGAATTTGTTGTATGCTTTGGATGTGTTGGAGTGGGAAAGAAGAACCGGCTGCAAACTGCGAACAAATGCTCAATCTAGATAATGGCTCAGGTTGCTTTTATTTTAAAATTGTTGTTGTTGTTCTTAGGTGCCACTGGGTGAGTTTTGACTCATAGTGACCCTATGTACAACAGAACGAGACACTGCCTGGTCCTGTGCCATCCTCATAATTGTTGCTATGCTTGTGCCCATTGTTGCAGCCACTGTGTCAGTCCATCTCATTGAGGGTCTTCCTCTTTTTTGTTGACCCTCTACCAAGCATGATGTCATTCTCCAGGGACTCATCCCTCCTGACAACATGTCCAAAGTATGTAAGACATAGTCTCGCCATCCTTGCTTCTAAGGGCCATTCTGGTTGTACTTCTTCCCAGACAGATTTGTTTGTTCCTTTGGTTGTCCATAGTATGTTCAATATTCTGTGCCAACAACCACAATTCAAAGGTGTCAATTCTTCTTCAGTTTCCTTATTCATTGTCCAGCTTTCACATCCATATGATGCGATTGAAAATACCATGGCTTGGGTCAGGCGCACCTTAGTCTTCAAGGTGACATCTTTGCTTTTCAACACTTTGAAGCAGTCCTTTGCAGCAGATTTGCCCAATGCAATGCATCTTTTGATTTCTTGACTGCTGCTTCCATGGGTGTTGATTGTGGGTCCAAGTAAAATGAAATCCTTGACAATCTCAATCTTTTCTCCATTTATCATTATGTTGCTTATTGGTCCAGTTGTGAGGATTTCTGTTTTCTTTCTGTTGAGGTGTAATTCATACCAAAGGCTGTGGTCTTTGATCTTCCTTCATCAGTAAGTGCTTCAAGTCCTCTTCACTTTCAGCAAGCAAGGTTGTGTCATCTGCACAATGCAGATTGTTAATGAATCTTCCTCCAATCCTGATGCCACATTCTTCTTCATATAGTCCAGCTTCTCAGATTATTTGCTCAGCTGGAATAACTCATAACTCTGGGCCCTGTGTTGCATCCTTTACATCAGATTTAATAATTGTCACCACGACACCAGATATGTTCTGAAAATCTATTTTACCAGTGGAAAATATGGTACTTTTTAATCCTGTGGTTTTCAAATCTTGGTAAAAATAATAATCCCCTGGTGATATTTCTACAATGCAGATCTCTTGGCCAAATGCCAGGGATTCTGATTCAGAAGGTTTGCGTGGGGCCTGGGATTTTGAATTTAAAAAGCAACAGTGGAAATTTGGGTATAGGTGACTCTTGGGACTACCTTTGAAAAGCAGTAGATTAGAATGTTCTTCCTTTCCTTTGGAATTATAGCTCTACTGAAGTGCCTCTAACATGTGAAAGCCCTGAGTTATTTTTCTGGGGAAAGTGGCTGTTTTGTGCTTACCCATCCACGTTCTTTTGCCCAGTTCCACCAAGGTCTATGGAGTGCCTATATGTGACACTGGAGTTGGAAAGTCACCTCTTGCCAAGGGACCAAAGGCAGTGTTCTGACCTTCCCTGATTTTATCACTGCCATACTCTTAACTCTCTGAGCTAACCAGTCATAGTTCTGCTGGAACTCACCATGGAGACAGATTAATTTTAACTCTGAGAGAACATGGGCTTTTCAACACAAGTTAAATATAGGCTGGCACAGAACATTACAGAAGCATTAGGTCCTCAGAAATTTTCTTTAGCTCCCAAACTTTGAGCTGGTGCTAATGGATGCTCCACATACTTTATCCTGGTCATTCTTAAATTTTCCTTTTCCTCTGATCACTGGAATAGAAGAAGCAGGACTTCACCGGCAGGAAATGCAAAGGTCATCTATGAGCAAGTTTCTCCTAAAAGATTACATTGAAAGATAATAGAAAGAATAGGCCATATGTCTTAGTTTCTTGTATAGACCCTAAGCCTTTGTGCCTTTTTTCTTTTGTTTTAAATACTTAGCATAACAAAATATCAGATACATTTTGAAATAAATTTTCACAAAACAAAGCTCGAGATTTGACCAAATGGAAAATTTTGGAGGTAAAAATACTGCACAGTTCCATCTGTAATAGTTTTTATTTTTCTTGGAACTAAAGAGAGTACACACACATACACACAACTCCCACTTTTAGCAAATATATCATCAAATCATCACACAATTTAAATGTTGAGACCTTTTCAAATAGAGAAATTAAAATGATACTTTATTTTCGTTCATTATAAGGTGACTAGTTGGCATTAATAATTTTTTGCACTTCTGATTAGAATATAGATTTTTCAAAAAAAAGTACGATTTTCAATGATATAATCATGTGCAGTATAAATGGACTCTCCAAAAATATCGAGAAATAGGAGCTGGAATGTAGAATGCTGGTGATAATGGGCCACATATGACCCGTACCGTATGGTGATATATGTTAGTATTTCAAAATTACTAATCAATTAATTAGTGATAAATTACTGCTAACAATAAATTTAAGATAAGATAGAAATTTTTAGTGTTTGGAATATTGGCCTCCTTAGGCTACATCTTAATACTGTTGTATTCCAACTCAGTGACCCCATGTGGTAAAGTAGAACTGCCCCATAGGGTTTCCTAGGCTGTAATCTTTATGAGAGCAAACTAGTTAATGGTGAGGGCCCTGGAGGCTGTTACTGGAGTTCACATTTCAGCTCTGTGACCTTGGGCAACTGACATAAACTCTGTTGTCTCTTTTCTGACCTAAAAACTGAATAAAACCTGTCATAGGGTTATACCCAGATAGGAGGATTCAAAGAGGTTATGTATGTATAAGACTCAGTACAGCTTAGTATACAGTGAGTAGTTAATCAATATTAGGTATTAGCAATAGCTAAATGTAGTTCCATAATTTTCTTTCTGAAAACTAGTTGTTAAAGGGTGTATTCCTTTAAATGAAATACCATATCCCCATTGTGCATATAAAATTATGGATGAATTTGTTAAAGTCAATTAATAAAAAATAAGTATAACCACATTTTTGAAACATAGTCCTATAAATAATAAACATGTTTCCAAGTTCTCAACAGAATGATAAAAGCCATCAACAGGCCCTTGCCCCGCTGAGTTTCCCTGTGAAGCCAACAGCTCAGCCAGCTTCTCAAAGGCCACAGAAGCTTGAAGGTCAAAGACACTGTACGTGTATACAGGGGTCATCACCAGATTTAACTCTTAAATGCTGACCACTTAGATCTGTGGCTGTGTCCATTTCTGTGAGATATGAAACACCTTCTAAGTTTGAAACATGGACAGTATGATAAAGATAGTAACCACACTCAGTAATCATACCCAGATCTGGTAAATTAAAGGCAGAAAGGAGCACTGCACAAACATCAACTCTTGATGGTAGAAATATGACTGGGAGGTCTTAGCCAGGTCCTTCTTTCCACCAGCCTTCAAGCCGGACTACACTTAAAACACCTCAAAGGCTTATCATTAATAATTCTGTTCAAGGTCATCTTTATTTATTAGTGGTCCTTTATTGACTTAAATCTTTATAGAAAGGGAATTCTTGGAGGCATTTCTTCCCCCATTCCCTTGTTTTTACTATTTGAGAAAGGAGTACCCCCAGGGTATTTGACAGATTCACATACAGAGTATGAAATGGTTGATCGCCATATCAGAGGCACCATGAACTCTCAGACAGATTACATTCATGGTTTTACCAATGCCTATTAAGCCTATCATTTTGTCATCAAATGAAATTAAAAGTGTCTGATAAAATGCATTTCTCACAAGCACTATTGGTTACCACCTGGATTTTCTTGTAGGTGTTCACAAGTTTATGATTTGTACTCAGATCTTTGTATGGCTCAAAGCAACCTGCCTGAGTTATTTCCTAGAACTTCCATTAAAAATCCTCATGGCTTTCTATTTGTAGTAAAGGCACTTTTCTACTTGTAGTTGAGCATTTTTCATAGCCCCTCAATCATTCATCACTTTAAAACAATATCTAACTTTACCTGGAATGAATTTCAATGTAAATTCATTTAAACAATTGCAATATAAAAAAGAGATTTGTAACTAAATCAACAATGGAAGACAATTGATGAGAATGCTGAGAGAATCAAATGATATATAAACACATTGGGTCATAGGGAAATATTCATAAATTGTGAAAGTTTATGATTTTCTTTCTTTTATTGGCTTAAAATTTGAATTGTTTTCCTCCCAGAGGATTTCAAGAGCCACTTCAGAGAGCTTTAAAGCTTTCAATAAGTTTTCTTAATACTGGGAATTAAAACAGAGACAAAAACCAAGAGTAATAATGTTGGAGGAGAAGGCAGTGTAAAGGAACGAAGAAAATAGCAAAAGGAAAAGCAGGTGACTGGAAAAAAAGGTAACATCCGCAGGTGCTATGGTGGCCAATTCATCCCTGGGCTGCTTTTATAAAATCTTATGTGTGTTTGGCAGCAACCCCATCCTCACCCTCATCCCACCCCTCAACCTAGTTCATAAAAGCCCTTTTTTTAAAAAAAAATAAAAGCCTTGTCCCAAAGGGGCAAGGGGCTGTCATTAACCAGTTCCTACTATTCACCACACTGTTGTTATCTAGGAAACCCTGGTGGCATAGTGGTTAAGTGCTATGGCTGCTAACCAAAAGGTCAGCAGTTCAAATCTGCCAGGCGCTCTTGGAAACTCTAGGGGGCAGTTCTACTCTGTCCTATAGGGTTGCTATGAGTTGGAATCCACTGACCGCAGTAGGCTTTTGGTTGTTATCTATAAAAACCTTCTAAATTCTGTTAAATAAAAGGCTATCTGATGATTCTCTTAATATATTTATTCTTGAAATCATTCAGCTGTGCCATATATTATGAATACGTCCTTATCTTTAAAACGAGGCTAATGATATATTACTGACATCAAAGGCTTGCTTTGAGAATTAAACAAATTAACCCAAGTTAAGGGCCAAGAGCAGAGGCTAGCACATAAAAAGTGCTCAGTAAATTACAGTCGTTGTTGATACAGCTCATTTAATGGCATCACTGATTTTTAATCTGTAGTTTAACTAAATATGTGCTCTATCAAATTGAGCCTAGCAAATGTAAGGAATGGTAGGCAGGGACTTTACTTTGTTTAGAATAGTTAAAGAAATGAACTAATATTTTGAGAATTCATATGTTAATAGATTCAAGTAATTTGCATGGGGAGGAGGTAGGGGAGAATTATATTTCTGTTCCACTCTTGAAATTTTGCAAAGCACTTTAACCGCATTATCAAAACAGGAAGGTGGGTTAGGCTCATGTTTTTCAGTTCTCTATACACATCCCTGTATTGCTAGCATTCTTTATCCCATTCAACCATCCAGTCCACTTGGGAGGCTAGTTAAAAGATGTTGGATTTAAAAGTGGTTTATGCCACCCTCCCATGTCTTTGACATCTGCATTTTTTTGGAACCTACAGGGATAGGTGAGCACTCCATGCCAATACTCCAGGAATAGATATCTTTTTTTTTTTTCCATACCTGTCTCTTCTAGTCTATGATTCTACTTATCTCTTTGAGACATTTCAGTGGTATAGTTTCTGCAAACTTGATTTTACCAGGACTTTATGCTTTAGACTTAAAAGTGATTTTCTTTGGGAATAGTTACACCTTACTTATTCAAGGTGTGAAAAGTACAACTGTATCTGGTTTTTCCATGCTGTAGCGATACACAATGATTCTGAACTGAAGTGATACAGTACTGTTGCCGCTAACCTTTATCCTGAATAGCAGAAGGATGAGAATTGAATATTTGGGTTAGGTTAATATACAAGACACATGGATTACTAAAGTCAATAGATTTGCAATGTATTATAGTGAAATAATATATATTTTAACAATAAAAGCTTTTAGGAGACTCACAGTGTACAGACATTATCTTTACAAGACTGACCATTATGGAGTACTCCAATGTGAATTTTCTGATAATTTGAATACCAAGAGTTATTCTAATTTTGCTGGATCAAATGGATATTTGATGAAGTGCAAATTTCATTTTCGGTTTTACAAAATTATCAGGGAAAATTAATTGTAAAAATATTTTTATAAACTTTTTATTTCATATTCTGAGACTATACAGTTGATTTTTCAATTTCTTATTAGCAGAGTATTTGGAAGACAGATTCCACATGAAGCCACTAAAAGGCTCTGTGAGCAGACTATAACTGGGGGTGTGTCTCCCATGTTCCTGAAGATAGTTGAGATGATATCGTGAGTGGTGAAGGGAAGGGTACTTACAGTGTGTGGAATCATAGACACTGCTGGTTACACCTTCATTTCCCAACAGGGAATCACAGCAAAGCAAGAAAGAGTGAAGTGGCTGAGAAGGGCCAGTACCAGTGGTACATGACTCCAGGATCTACCCAAAAGAAGTTTGTAGGTCCATTTGTAGACCTTGATCTACACATCAGAGACTCAATAGTTAAATTTACTCACCAAGACAAAGGTTTTATTTATCTGAGTTTAACAGGTGCAATAAAAGTTGTTTAAATTAATCTCTACCATATCTCTCTCTTATCCTTTATGTTATTTGATACATTTTCCAATTTATAAAAATGATGGGGATAAATAGAGAACCTGGTGTAAAATGCCAACTCTCATCCCTTTTGAAGAGGTTAGAGTAGAAGATGGTTGATTCATCCATCTATAAAATTGTTTGAGTTGTAACACATAAATACGAATAGCTGAGTTTGTCATGTAATATTTGTGGAGTAATTCTGATTGTATAAACTTGTTTCTTTTCATAAAAAAAAAACACATGCATAATTTGCAATAAGGACTGTTATGCTGAGCTAAATAGGTTTTAACATTTTTAAAGTGTTCTTATGCAGTGGCTACCTGAGTCTCCAGGTTAATTTATACTTTGTTTATTAACTGTCTGCATTGCCTAAGTTTCTTTTTCACATTTTAGTAGATAACATAATCTATTCCTGCATCTATATACCAATGCATGTTACTTGGAAGATTAGTTCTATGACATGTTTTGGGTGGGGGAGGAATGAAAAAGGTTCTTTGGTCAAATAACTTTGGAAAATGCTACATTCTATGTCCACATAGAATTCTAAGCTACATTGTGAATATCTCTGGATATTCACGATGGACATGAACATAATTAAAGGCTCTGAGAAGTCCTGCAGTTTTTTTTTTTTTAAACACTAAAGAGTTTTTAACCTACTGTTTCCTGAACGTATTTGACCATGGGGCACTCTTTTTTCCATAATGCCTCATTACATCTCACTGAACTTTGGGAAATGCCAATTTAGACTTCTACAATGATTGTATTTTTATTTTTACTGAATTGAATCTAAGTACATAAACTAAGGTATGCAAGAAATATATTTCTCTGTTTTCTTAAGTAGACTTCATTTCTTATTCCATCCCACCATTTCACTTGGGAATACCTCTCATCTCTAATTAGAGTCACCAGACAGCCTTCCTCTCTGGAATACTGGCTTCTTTCCAAGGAACAGGCCCGTATCTTCACTTTTCCAGGTTTTGTACCTCACTTCAAGTGCCTCATTTCAAGGTGAATGTCTTTCTCCTCTGGAGGCATGGTGAGGAAGAATCGGGACATAATGAGCTCTGTGGGTCTCAAACTCATTGGAATTCTTGCTACTCTGCCTCTTCCTTCAAACCCTCCTGCTATTTATTTCACGATAGACTTTAATGGCTCATCCAATCCAGAGTTTGTATTCTTCTTTTCCTTTTTCCTTGTGTTGATGCCCCAATATTGCAAGTAATTGAGAGGATATAGTTCTATGCTATCTTTCCAGTCTAGAGAGAGAAAAAGAAAAGTTAAATATTCATATTTTTAATATTTAATCTTAAAAATGCTATTTTTTAAGTCTGAAAATATTTAGACCATTATATACTTGAAAGGACATTGCCTTCATTTATATTTTATTTTTTCATGACTTCATCCTGGACCCTGCCTATCTCTCTCATGTTATCTTTTATCACTGTCTCTAACTACCAGACTAAAGTATGTGCCCAATCCCTCACTATAACATCACCCTATTTCAATTTTCTGCAAGTGGCTACTGTTATTTGGTATTTTATTGATTGTTTATTTATCTGCTTGTCACTTCCCAACAAAAATGCAAGTTCCATGAGAGCTGGGACTTCATCTAATTTGCTCTCCATTGCGTCTCTAGTACCTAACACAGTGCCAGGAAAAGGGTACGGGTATTTCTATTTCTATTGCTCTACTTATATATTTCTAATATCTGATTTCTCCTGTCTACTGTTTTCTTGGTTATTTCTTCATCTTTTCCACTACAAAATCTAACCAACCTTAACTTGCCTTTCCCTGCATTGTTTTGACATCCTCCCTCCATTCTGGCCACTCTTATGCCACTCTGGATAATGTCATACCTTCTTCATATTGGCTTACCCTCCTCTTTCTAATCTCTAATTCTGTGGTGCCTTTAAGTCTCTGTGTTAATCTTTCATGTCCCTTTATGTTACACTATCTTGGCTACTACATTGTTTCCCAGACTTAAAAGTACTACTTCCATGGCAAAAAAAAAAAAAAAAAAAACTTTCTATAAAGCCCTCTTTGACACCTATAGCTTTATCTTATCACTCGCTTTTCTACTTTGCTTGGGTTTACAAAAACTGCCAGCTAAATATTGAAATATTTTCTTGTTGTTCAACATGTTATTATCACGTATTTAAGCAGATGACGAGGAGCATTTTTAGCCCAGGAGCTATGCCATATCCTTCTTTTACGTAATTTTTTTGATGGCACCAAGCTCATTTCTTCAAATTGCTATATTTCAAATGTTCATTGAATACATTATGTCCAAAGATTGACATTGTATACTGAAAAACACAGCAACAGTATTAATGAACGAGCCACTTAGATTATTTACTCATATTATTAGAATTAGGAGGGAAGACGAAGGAGGCAGATGCCCATATGTTACCCCTGTTTTGCTTTAATGTGCTTTCTTTTGACAGAATTGCTTCCTATTATGGTTTTTCCCCAATTAATACACTTAAATATATATATATATATACCAAAAAAAAAAAAAAAAACATTGCCGTTGAGTCAATTCTGACTCATAGTGACCCTATAGGACAGAGTAGAACTGCCCCATAGAGTTTCCAAGGAGCGCCTGGTGGATTTGAACTGCCAATCTTTTGGTTAGCAGTTGTAGCTCTTAACCACTATACCACTGGGGTTTCCTATATATACCCCAAAAATACATATACATATCTTTAAATTATCGAAGTACTATAAGAATACTAAACCAAGTTGAGAAAATAAAGAGATAAACCAAAAAATATAATTCATGAGCAAACCGTCTTCTTTAATATTTTTCTGCTTTAATGTTCTGAAATTAGGATGTATCACTGTGGTAAGGTAGGGGAAAAAACATCATCTTTCTAACATATTTTGCATATGTTATTCTCTTCTGGTCTTTTTCAGAGACTAAATCATTGAAAATTATTATTACCTAAGAAATTCATGTTTGTGGTAAAAAATTCAAACCATACCAAATTGTACTTTACAAAAAAAAAAAAAGATCTTTCCTGGTTATATTAAATGTGTAAAGCATATGGTCCTATAATCTACAAGTTTTATTAGTGAATTGTTAAAAAAAAAGGAGACAAATGGAATTTAACAACAGCAATATATATTTCCCATTAAAAGTTTATCTGTGTAATCATAAAATTCATTTATGCCTTTTATTAATCAGTGAGGAAAGTAATTCCATCAGTAAAAGTTGGTTATAGTTCTATCGCAAAGTTTATAAAAGGAGTCAGGTTGCTGGTATTGTTAGGTGCTGTCGAGTCAGTTCCGACTCAGAGCGACCCTATATACCACAGAAAGAAAACTGCCCAGTCTTGCGCCATACTTTCAATTGTTGTTATGTTTGAGCCCATTCAGCCACTGTGTCAATCCATCATGTTGAGAGTCTTCCTCTTTTTTGCTGAAACTCTACTTTACCAAGCATGATGTTTTTCTCCAGGGACTGGTTCCTCTGATAACATGTCCAAAGTGTGTGAAATGAAGTCTTACCATCCTTACTTCTAAGGAGCATTCTGGCCATACTTCCTCCAAGACAGACTTGTTTGATCTTCTGGCAGTCCATGGTATATTCAACATTCTTTGCCAACACTATAATTCAAAGGCATCAATTCTTCTTTGGTCTTCCTTATTATATATTTGCCCAGCTTTCCCATGCATCTGAGATGATTGAAAACACCATGGCTTGGGTCAGGAACACCTTAGTCCTCAAAGTGATATCTTTGCTTTTCAATACTTTATTAAAGAGGTCCTTTGCAGCAGATTTGCCCAATGCAATACGTCTTTTTATGTCTTCACTGCTGCTTCCATGGGCATTGATTGTGGATCCAAGTAAAATGAAATCCTTGACAACTCCAGTATTATCTCAATTTATCATGGTGTTGCTTATTGGTCCCATTGTGAGAATTTTTGTTTTCTTTATGTTGAGGTGTAATCCATACATTTTTTTCCCTTTAATCTTTATCACTAAGTCCTTCAAGTCTTTTTTTGCTTTCAGCAAACAAGGCTGTGTCATCTGCATGTTGCAAGTTGTTAATGAGCCTTCTTCCAATCCTGATGCCACGTTCTTCTTCATATAGTGCAGCTTTACAGATTATTCGCTCAGCATACAAATTGAATTAGTACTGTGAAACGATACAACCCTGATGCACACTTTTCCTGACTTTAAACTACATAGTATCCCCTTGTTCTCTTTGAACGACTGCCTCTTGGTCTATGTACAGGTTCCACGTGAACAGAATTAAGTGTTCTAGAATTCCCATTCTTCACAACGTTATCCATAATTTGCTATGATCCACACAGTCAAATGCCTTTGCATAGTCAATAAAATGCAGCTAAACATCTTTCTGGTATTCTCTGCTTTCAGCCAAGATCCATCTGACATCAACAATGATATCTTTCATTCCAGGGAGCCGCAGAACCTATGAAATCTTTTGTGTGCCTTCAATGAACACTCCTTTGGGGAGGGGTGGATAAATGCTATGGTCTTGCCAAGTGAATTGATTCTAATTACAGTTGTTTTCTCTGAATTAAATCACCAACAGAGCTCAATCACTGCCCAAAGATTTTTAAATGATAAAATCGCACATGTGGCTGAAGATCAAATTTAAGAACAGTACTGGAAAGTAATTTATTTTTTCACATTTAACTTTCAACTCTGACTCACAGCTTCTTAAATCCTCAGTAATTAAGTTGTATTTTGAAAAGTCTATCACATTAATGTACGAAGATATTATATCTCCCCAAAGCTAGTATCTGGTCTGGAGTGGCCTCCTGCCTTAGTATTAAGAGTTAACTACTTACGTGTAGGAAAAAAATGGGACACAAAATGACTTAATTTTTCACTGCATGAAAAACGGTGGAAAAACAAGTTAAATGCAACCACTTTCATTCCTTCTCCTATTCCAGAGACAAATACGCTCCTAACTTCAAGTGAAATTATTAGTCACTTTACTTATATCTCTTTATCTCTATCTATACAGAAACACCTTTGCTTTTCGGGTTGTGGGCCTTATGCTAAATTTATCTCCTGGGTTTCCTTATACATGTCACAGCATAAAAATATCCTTTTCAGGCCTAGTCAGGTCAGAGTCTCTGAGAGAGCCATTATACTGTCTTTGGATCCTTTGTCCTCAGAAAATTATGATCTTTCATTTGTTCCCCTTGTGCAGATCAAGGAGAGAATTGTAATGTATGGGTAAAATTATGGATTGTGTTGTACCAGCTACCAATCTCAGGGAATTTATTGCAAGGTATTCTGCAATGGCCTGGCACTCTTTCAAAAGCCATTTTCAGTAACTCAATTTATGTTACTCAGTGTGTCTCTTGCAGTAGGACAGACAACATTAGGCTGGAGGCTTTGAGAAGGCTAAAACCTTCTCAAACAGGAGTAATGTTTAACATGTGGCTTAATCGCCTGCATACATCCCACTATGTTGGTAGAAATGAGAGTGGGAGAAAAAGGGAAGGTTGAATTATTGGTTAAGGAATGGATTTTTACTCTTTCCTTCATACTTTTTTATCTCAAAACCTGAAAAGTCTGGCTTTGGGGGATAGTGCCCTTGTGTTTAAAGGACAGAAGAACGATTGCGAAGTCCTGTGTTCAAACGAGTCCTGAATATATATTTTGTTGTCATGGATCATTTACTAGTTGCTGGAATGATTTTATATATCCTTTAAGTACTAAAAGAACAAAGAAACAAACAAACGAAAAACATGTAAGGCGGCATTTTAGAAATTCCTCAGTGTCAACTAGTGCTGGGGACATTTAGTACTTCTTTCATGTCTTGTTGTGATGCTCTGTTACCTCAAAGTTACAGGCTTAAGCTGTTTCCCTTCAACTGTGAAGGGGGAAAAAATCACTTGAATATTTCATATTCTCTAGGAAAAGTTTAGAGAATAGGGTCAAATAGTTAAAATTTTGTGCATCTTAACTTGTTCCTTGCTCTTGCTTTTTCTCTATCTTCAATTTTGTTCTACTTTAGTTTTTTTTTAGTTAATTGCGAATATTTAAGGTGGGATAGAATCAAAATGGTACTCTTACTTTCTCTGCCATTTCCATTTCTGAGACAAATGATAGAAAAAAAACCACACTTTAAACCACCCATGATATGGCATGTTTTCTTCTCTCTTCAACCATCCATTCTATTTATCAAGAGGTGAAGGGTTCCAAAACTTAAAAGGAACTTACAATATCTCTTTATTTTGTATGGCATTGTCTTCATTTTCTTTGGGTATTTTTCAAAGCCAACTGCAATTTGGTCAACTCTTGGAAACCCTGGTGGCATAGTAGTTAAGAGCTGGGGCTGCTAAACAAAAGATCGGCAATTCAAATCTACCAGGTCCTCCTTGGAATCTCTATGGGGCAGTTCTATTCTGTCTTACAGGGTTGCTATGAGTTGGAATTGACTCAGTGGCAGTGGGTTTTTTTTTTTTTTTTTTTGTTTTCCTTAGACAAAAGGAGCCCTGGTGCCTCAGTGGTTAAGCACTTGGCTGCTAACCAAAAGGTCGGCAGTTTGAACCCATCAGCCTCTCCGTGTAAAGATTATAGCCTAGGAAACTCTATGGGGCAGTTCTACTCTGTCTTATAGGGTTGCTGTGCATAGGAATCGACTCCATGGCAATGGGTTACATGTCCTTAGACAAACTCTAAGAGAGAAATCAATCCTACGGTGACATCAGTCCTCAGGCCACTCTCCTCACTACTCCTCCCCTACTCCACACACACACACACACACACACACACACTCACACACGAAGCTCCTTTCATCTTCTGTGCCCTCGGGTTCTGACCTTTTCTTCATACAGCCCATTTTATTCCCACCATTAGACCTATTCCTATTTTAACCCTTTTTCAATACTCACATCAGGTCTCAAATCCTATGTCGTCAACTCCATGAAGCTTCTATTTATTTGCCCCTCAGTAATCTCTCTCTTATTAGAACTCTTAGGTGGCGCAAATGGTTAAAGGCTTGAGTGCTATCTGAAAGGTTGGCAGCTCAAACCCACCCAGCGGTGCCTCGGAAGACAGGCCTGGTGATCTGCTTCTGAAAGGTCACAGCCTTGAAAACCCTATGGAGCACAGTTCTACTCTGCATACATAGAGTCGCCATGTGTCAGAACTGGCTCCACGGCAACTAACAACAACAACGTAGCACAGAGTATTTGTCTTTATTATTTGTTTAGCTATTGTGTAAATGTTGATTTCCCTTTTTAATTCCTATACTTCTTTTATAGGCGCCAATGAATTTAACCCAGCAGTTCTTACTGCATAGTATATAAACTTTCTCATCTTTCCTGAGAATAATTATGTCACGAAGAATGAAGTAAGGTTCCTCATCTTGGCTGTGGAGTATTGTATTAGTTGGAACATAAATAAATGTCTCAAATTATGGAATGGGATCACTGGGAAGCCCCACTTGAAGGTGAGCAAGAAGCAGAGTCTCTGCCAGGTAACCTGTTACGTGGATATCTCTGAGGATATTAATGATGAGTAGGAGTGGCCAGAGGAAAGTCTTTTCCCTTCTCAATTGCAGCGCTGTAATAACTAAGTGACTCCTGGTAGATCAAATGGACTATTTTGGGGATTCCTGCTCACCCATCTCCACTGTGTTTTCAGAGCTGCTGTAGAGCTGTTAGAACAGTGAACTGATGCTTTTTGACTTGCCAAACAGTGGGAGCTTTCTATTTAAATAGTTATCCCTTAGAAGAGCTATATTAGGGAGCTCAAAGGAGAGGATTTAAGGGCCCACACAGAGTAGAGAGGCGGCAGATCAGCCACCTACTGGGTCCCTGTTCCTTCAAATGCTTCAAGCTACATATTTGTAAGGCAGACGGCCTCCTGCTCCTTTTGTGTTTAGCAAACACATGGGAAGGGCAGCTCCTAACCGCTTTCTAACTTGTCTCTTCTTGTCCTGGGTAAGCAATACCACACAGCCTAAGAACACAAAGGAAGTAGTCCGGATGTCTGTCGCCAAGCATCTGTATAGGTGCTTTTTCATACTTTTATTATTAAAATGGTTCATTCAAATCTAGTTAGTCGTACTACCTAGTTTATTGTTTGGACGGTAAGTAAATCAATTTATTTCATCAAGATTACAACTATATTGGGTAGAGAAATTAGGATTATTTCCCTAGCTTTTACGTACATAAGAACTTTATCACATCCACAGAGAATGATTTATGCTCTACCATTTTTTTCTTGTACCCACACCATGGGGGAAACAGATCTACCCCAAAGAAGATACAGAAAATATGGGTTAGAGTTAGGATACTCACTCTCCTATGAGATAAAGTTCTCTTTCTAAATTTCATTGAAACCTGCCTTTTAGATGTAGGCCAGAAAATCGGCCTTGCTATTTTGTTATCCACCCAGGTATCTCTTTTTGTATTATAGCTGAACATATCTTAACAGGCAGCTAGTTTTGTGGTGGGCCAACACAGACTGTCCCACTTCATTTTGTTTCTTTTTTATTGTATGTGCCCTATTATGAACTATTTTAAACATAGAGAAAAGATAGAAAAATATGATAAACTATCTCAACACCCAGATTTAACAGGTGTGAATGTGTCATCAAACCTTCTCCAACTTTCTCTCGCTTTTTTTTTTTAAGCAAATGAGTGTTACAGATACTGCTAAAGTATCCCTTTTCACCCCCTCCCTCTGGAACTCTGTTTCGGACATAATGATTACATACAGGTTTATAATCCTGTCAGGAGCTAATTCTTCCCTTAATTCCCAGGCCTTCTCTTGACTTTCTGAGATAGTCTACAAGGGAGCAACCAAGAAAAGTTCTACTGTAGTCAGTGTCAACCTTCCCTCTTATCTGATGTCCCTGGTGTGCAAATACCTTCCACTTTAGGATATTTGGGATTGCTTATTCTAAAGGCCAGTAATTTCTAGCATAACCATTTCAAAGTGTGGACAAGGCCATTTACATGCTACCTGAAGCCATACAAAACTGTCATTCGGACTTTAGTCTTTTGTTCTCATCAGTGATGATTGTTCATTTGGCATTATACCTTTTTTTTTTTTTCAGCACACTGTCCTGACTACCTTGATGGACTCTTCCCATTTCTTAGCTTGTGGATCTACAGATTATACAATGAAGTCAGTTAGATTAATAACAGGTTTAAGATCACACTTTTGGCTATCCCTATTTTGTAACAGAGGCTATACTCTCCCACTCCCGAGGATACATCGTGTTCTCTTAGCTTTATGTCTTCCCAAATCAAAATATAGAACAAAGGTGAAGAAGTGAAAGTTGGCAGCTATGTGGTTTGGTATTGAATTGTTCTCACATCGGAAGATTTATGAACTGTGCATCTTAAATAGTTTTCAATCCATGACTCCCTTTAACTGAATTGAGAGAGCCGGTAGGGAAGGTAAGGCAGATGTTGAAGAAGAGGGCAATTGACTGTGTAATCTAGTGTTAAAGATAAAAATTCAGCTAAGGTAGGTTTAAGACTTATAATCTTAAGAGTTGGAAACACCAATTTTAAAGAACAAATTAGGTGGGTAGGGAGTGAATCCAAGATGGCAAGGTTACCTAGATCTAGATGTCCTCTCTTGCCGCTCCGCTAATGCAGCTCTTCTGAGTGAGAGCAATCTAAATAGAAAGCTCTCACTGCTTGGGAAGCAGAAACATTAAGCCATTGCTTTAACAGCTTTACAGAACCTGCCATTTTCATCCTAACTATAGTGTTAAGAAGTGAGCTGTAATCTCTGGTGTGAGAGCACAGCCCACAGTCAACACCTATGCTCCGTCTGTGCTTTTTACACTTTCAGTTTCCATTTTCCTTCATCAATATTTACCAGGTGGCAGTCACAGCCTCAGTGGTTTCTATTTCCTGCCACTTTGTCTGTTGCTGGTCCTTCAGGCTTTCAATCACTTCTCTGCCTCTACTAATTTCAGTGCCAACCCTCTTTTTTATGAGAGCCACATCAATTTTACTTAATTTCTAGCATCAATCTGCACATTGAAAATATTAGGATTTGTTACTGAATTTTGACATTTAAACAACCCCCCAGCACAGTTTTACTTTACTGAATCGTATCACTTCTTTGTTGCTTATTTTAGGCAACACTCTTTCAGACCATTGTAATTTATAGGTTAGCTGCTGCTGCATAACAAACCATCACGAAGTATAGTGGATAAAACAATAAGCTCACCAGTCTGGGCAGTTCTGGGTTGGACTAAGATTAAACTGATTTTGGTGGGGTTTGATCATGTGTCTGTGGTCAGTTACAGGTTGGCTGTGGGCTAGTTGATCCAGAATGGTTTCACTCACATGTCTGGGAATTGGCTACCTGTCACCTGGGTCAGATGTCTCTCATCCAACAGACTAACCTGGGCTTATTTTCCAATGGTCACAAGGTTCTGAGAGAGAGAAAAAGTGAGCATGCAAGGTCTCTTGAGGCCTAGGCTCAGAACTAGTATGACGTGACTACTGCTGCAATCTATCAGCCAAAATAAATCACGGGGATGATCTAGATACAAGACATGGGTAGATAGACTCTGCCTCTTTAGTGAGAGGAGCTGCAAAATCACGTTGCAAAGTGTGTAGATGCAGGAAAAGGTGAAAAATTGCCATCTCTTTGCAATCTACCATATTAACTTAAGCTTCCTCCATGATATAGCTGTCTCAAGTAATTTTCTTTCTGGGGGTAGCTATACACAGGGAATATTGGCCTATCATACTTATGTAGAAAATTGCACCACAGAAAGGATTATTTAGGCATCATAGGTGTTCACGAGTATAAAAAATGTTGATGCCTTAAGAACCCTTTAAGTTCTAAAGTGAAGCATTTCTATACTTCCAAAAATCAACTATAGTATTGTTTTCATCAGAGTAAAGCAATCCCAAATCAAATGCATAAAATGACACTAAAAATTTGATGCATGTACTTATTCTTCATCACACGTGGACAAAATAGATAACAGATCACACATAACCCTCTGAATTCATAGCTATGCAAACAGGTCACTGTGGTTAACGAATTTTATTTTTCCCTAAACTTTAATTAAGTTGCCCTGTAGCCTTGTATTATCTGCTCTAAATGACTTTTATCTTTTCTTTTGAATTCATAGTCTCTAACTCATTAAAGATTTTTGGAGGTCTTTGCTAGCCATTTCTATTACTGGTGCCATTTTATCCTAGGAAGAAGACTGGCAAAAAAGATGTGAGTATTAAATTATTCTTATTCTTATTTTGCCACATCAAAATTGTTTACATGAGATTACTGAATAGCAAGCACATTGTATTTGAGAAGATGATTTTCCCAGTGAGACCGAATTCTTACACAATACAAATTTAGTGAGTGTGTGTCATGAACACATGGCTTATTGTACACTGCACAGTTCACTGAATAGGAGAATAGCAGATTTAATACTGCAAAGAGAATGTGCCCTTGTTCCTTGACTTTGCTTTTGTATTGAAATAGAAAGATTAATGGCTTGAAGGAACATTAGAGATGTCCTAGGCTAGTCCTATTTGAAACCTCCAATGATAGGAAACTCACTGTATCCAAAGAAACCAAACCTATTTCTAAGTGGCCTATAGAGTCAGTGTCACTGGAATGGGTCTGAGCAAAGCCTGATTGGCTAAGGAGACCTTCCTATGTGCCATCGTTCTTATCTTCATGAAAGTCATGGTCTATTAAAGAGGTGAACATGTAGATACAACAAAATATAATACATGCTAAAATAGAAGAACATATGTAAGCACACACATACCTTGGGGACACAGAGTAAAGTGAATTTATCATCTAGTTTAATGGACAGAACTTGGTGATTGTCCAGATAGGGGGAATGGTGGAGGGGGAGGAGCTAAAGATGGTAGATGCCCTCAAATGAAATTGGGAATGTCTAATAATCATCATTACTTGGCACAAATCAGAGCCCTCTGTGCACCCATAGTTTACAAGGGCCAAATCCACATCCATTATCTGAGATCAAATTCCATCCCTGGCCCATTACAGAAACCACCTGGACCTCAAATGAGTGACTGCCAAGAAGCCCTTTAGCAGTGGACATGAATGGCAAAGAGAGGCTTTAAATTGGCCAAAGTGCTGCTTTTGCAATCATCCTATCCAACTTGTGGCAGGTTTAAACAGCATGGCGAAGTATGATTTTAGCCTCACACGTAAACTGTATTGTCCTCAGTAAATTGCCTCCTAAATTTTTTTAGTTATCTGATCTGTTAAAAATTGACAAATCCAATTTTTTAATTCTAGGGAAATGACTGTCACCGCAGGGAGCCATACCAAGGAATTTTTAAAAAATGATGACAACAATACTAGAAATGGTAGAAAAAAGTCGTAAAAATATATTCCTAGACACACTTCTGCATCTTTTCACCATGATTTAAAGTCAGTGATAGATCTGCTTTTTTGTTTCATTCGTCCTCTTCCTCTCTCTAATCTTGGCTTTTATTTTTGTTTCAATTTACCCCAGATTTCTTCCCAGATAGGATCTATTTTCTTTCGCCAAACCCTAACTCACCACACTATCATCCTCTTGCTGGAGTAGTTTTCACAACAGTCCAATCAGGACACTTCTGATCAATTTCCTCCTAAGACTTACTTGATCATCTTCAACAAGAGGATAATTGTCAGCATCCTTAGAGCTGGGCTGAAAAAGGGCAAAGCAGGCTATGTGTGCAGGTTTTGCATGCCTCTTCTTTATCAGGGCCCCTTAGGTTCCCAGAGTCACCTGTGCCCACCCCCTCTGCCTTCAACCTCTACAGACCACCCGGGTACCTTTCTTCAGAGTGTCACTGCTACTGATTTATCCCTCTTTCCTCATTCTCCATCCTTTTGCAAATCAGGTTTCCCATTTCTCCGCTGAACTGATCTCATCTAGGAATTCTAAGGGAAATAAAAAATAATTTAAGGGAGATTAAAATAATTTAATCAATTGAGATGATTCATACTAGACTGGGAGTGAATTATTTTACATCTATGGGGTGTGCTTTATAAACTGATTTAGTAATGTAAAATGATTCTTAATGGAGCTATACATGGAATATTATGTGGGGGTCATAAGCACATCTACGAATTAGTTAATTCACGAATGCTTATTAAATGCCCACTCTCTGCTAATAGCAAGGAAGTCAAATATATTTCTTGTTCTCATGGAGCTTACAGTCAAGTGGGCGAGATAGGAAATGTTTTAGCCTGAGTTCCCCGTAAACAGAGCTTAGGCAAGGATTTAGATGCAGGTTTATGTGGGGAACAGTGACAAAGGATCAGGAATAGGGGACATGTAAGAGTGTGAGAAACAAAAGGAAAAAAGGAAGCATCATTGAACTGGTCTCAGCTCTGCATCCAGGACTCATCCTGTAGGGAGACTCCCGAGAGCCATACAGAATGTACCTCACTCGGGCTTATCCACTCAGACATCTATTGGCTCCATCCTCCCATCAATCATGAGTCATGCTACATCTTGTTCACCTCCTCACCCCTCCACTTTTTGCAATGGGCCAGCTAGACCCTGAAATCATCCTACTAAGTGGTGACCCACCACTCATCTGTCAGTTTGTCGTAATGTGGTGGCTTGCATGTTGCTGTCATACTGGAAGCTATGTCATCAGTATTTCAAATGCCAGAAGGGTCACCCATGGAGGACAGATTTCAGCTGAGCTTCCAGACTAAGACAGACTAGGAAGAAGGACCTGGTGGTCTACTTCTGAAAAAATAGGCCGGTGAAAACATTATGAATAGAAGCAGAACATTGTTTGATATAGTGCCAGAAGATCAGTCCCTCAGATGGGAAGGCACTCAAAATACGACTGGGGAAAAGCTGCCTCTACAAAGTAGAGTTGACCTTAATGACATGGATGGAGTAAATCTTTCGGGACCTTCATTTACTGATGTGGCATGACTAAAAATGAGAAGAAATAGCTGCAAGCATCCATTAATAATCAGAACATGGAATGTAAGAAGTATGAATCTAGGAATATTGGAAGGAGTCAAATATGAAATGAAACATATAAAGACCTATATCCTCGGCATTAGTGAGCTAAAATGGACTGATATTGGCCATTTTGAATTGGACAATCATATGGTCTACTATACCAGGATTGACAAACTGAAGAGGAATGGAGTTGCTTTCATTGTCAAAAAGAACATTTCAAGATCTATCCTGAAGTACAACGCTGTCAGTAATAGGATAAAATCCATACGTCTACAAGGAAGATCAGTTAATGCAGCAATTATTCAAATTTACCCACCAACCACTAATGACAAAGATGAAGAAATGGAAGATTTTTATCAACTTCTGCAGTCTGAAATTGTTCAAACATGTAATCAAGATGCATTGATAATTACTGGGGATTGGAATGCAAAAGCTGGAAACAAAGAATTATCTGTAGTTGGAAAATATGGCCTTGGTGATAGAGAAGATGCTGGAGATCGCATGACAGAATTTTACAAGACCAACGACTTCTTCATTGCAAATACCTTTTTTCAACAACATAAACAGGGGCTATATACAAGGACCTCACCTGATGGAAAACATAGGAATCAATTGACTCCATCTGTGGAAAAAGACAAATAGAAAATCTCAGTATCATCAGTCAGAACAAGGCCAAATATTGACTTGCTCGTATGCAAGTTCGAGTTGAAGCTGAAGCTGAAGAAAATTGAAACAAGTCTACGAGAACCAAAACACCACCTTGAGTATATCCCACCTGAATTTGGAGACCACCTCAAGAACAGATTTGACAATGGATTGAACAGTAATGACTAAAGACCAGATGAGCTATGAGAAAACATCAAGGACATCATACATGAAGAAAGCAAGGGTCCATTAAAAAGATAGGAAAGAAAGAAAAGACCAAATTGGATGTCAGAAGAGACTCTGAAACTTGCTCTTGAATGCAGAGTGGGTAAAGCAAATGGAAGAAATGATGAGGTAAAAGAACTGAACAGAAGATCTCAAAGGGCGACTCAAGGAGACAACGTGAAGTACTGTAATGAAATGTGCAAAGACCTTGAGATAGAAAACCAAAAGGGAAGAACATGCTCAGCATTTCTCAAACTGAAGAAAAAATTCAAGCCTTGAGTTGCAATATTGAAGGATTCTCTGGGCAAAATATTAAAACACACAGGAAGCATCAAAAGAAGATGGAAGGAATACACAGAATCACTGCACCAAAAATAATTGGTTGATGTTCAACCATTTTAGGAGGTAGCATATGATCAGAAACCGATGGTACTGAAGGAAGAAGTCTAAGCTTCACTGAAAAAAAAAATTTTTTTTCATTGGTAAAAAACAACATTCCAAGAATTGACCGAATGCCAATTGAGATGTTTCAACAAATGGAAGCTGCACTAGAGATGCTCACTCATCTATGCCAAGAAATCTGGATGACAGTTACGTACGTGGCCAACCTACTGGAAGAGATAAATATTTGTGCCCATTCTAAAGAAAGGTGGTCCAACAGAATGTGGAAAATATCAAACAATATCATTAATATCGCATGCAAGTAAAATTTTGCTGAAGATAATTCAAAACTGTTGCAACAGTACATCGATGGGGAATTGCCAAAAATTCAAGCCAGATTCTGAAAAGAACGTGGAATGAGGGATATCATTGCTGAATTCAGATGGATCTTGGCTAAAAGCAGAGAATACCAGAAAGATGTTTACCTGTGTTTTATTGACTCTGCAAAGGCATTTGACTGTGTGTATCATAACAAATTATGTATAACATTGCAAAGAATGGGAATTCCAGAACACTTAATTGTGCTTATGGGAAACTGGTACATAGACTAAGAAGCAGTCCTTCAAACAGAATAAGGGGATAATGCATGGTTTAAAATCAGGAAAATTGTGTGTCAGGGTTGTGTCCTTTCACCATACTTATTCAGTCTGTATGCTGAGCGAATAATTGGAGAAGCTGGACTATATGAAGAAAAATGTGGCATCAGGATTGGAAGAAGACTCATTAACAATCTTTGATATGCAGATGACACAACCTTGCTTGCTGAAAGCGAAGGACTTGAAGCACTTACTGATGAAGAAAAAAAATGTATAGATTACACCTCAACATTAAGAAAACAAAAATCCTCACAGCTGGACCAACAAGCAACACCATGATAAACCAAAAAAATATTCAAGTTGTCGAAGATTTCGTTTTACTTGGATTCACAATCAATGCCCATGTAAGCAGTAGTCAGGAAATCAAATGACACATTGAATTGGGCAAATCTGCTGCAAAAGACCTCTTTGAAGTGTTAAAAACCAAAGAAGTCACTGTAAGGTGTGCCTGACCCAAGCCATGGTATTTTCAATCACCTCATATGCATGTGAAAGTTGGACAGTAAATAAGGAAGACTAGAGAAGAATTGATACCTTCGAATTATGATGTTGATGAAGGATGCTGAATATACCATGGACTGCCAGGAGAACAAACAAACCTATTTTGGAAGAAGTACAGCCAGAGTGCTTATTAGAAGTGAGAATGGTGAGACTTCATCTCATGTACTTTGGACATGTTATCAGGAGGGGCCATTCCCTGGAGAAGGACATCAGGCTTGGTAAAGTCGAGGGTCAGCAAAAGAGAGGAAGGCCCTCAACGACATGGACTGACACAGGGGCTGCAACAGTGACCTCAAGCATAACAATGATTGTGAGGATGGCGCAGGATTGGGCAGTATTTCTTCTGTTGTACGTAGGGTTGCTATGAGTCAGAACCAACTTGACGGCACCTAACAACAAAAAATGGTGGCAGAAAAAGTAATAAATAGTTCATCTAAGGAAAGGTGCCTACAGGCTACACCTGAACTCACCTTTGTACACGTGGGAGAAGACAACAGTAGACAGTTCAGGGATGTAATGATTCCATCAGGGACTCAGGAACCATCTTTCTTTCTGTACTGTAAGGTGGATGATTCACCTCTGGGCATCATGGCCATATCCAAGGCGGGAAGAAGGGGAAGGGGAGAGGGTAAAGGGGAATTGTCAAGGGTCAAAATAATTTCCACTTGAGCCTTATCAATTTTAAAAAGCTTTCCCAAAAATGCTATATAACAATGTCTATCTCATTGATGAGAACTGGGTCAGTCATCATCATCCTTAGAGGTATGGAAGTCTGAGAAGGTCAGTACATTTAAGTATATAACACTCCAAACAAAATCAGAGTTTTGTTAACAAGAAGGGGACAGAGATATTGGCTTGAAACTCTCAGTGTTTCCTACATTGAGATGCTTTACAGTGGGCAAGGGGTACTTGAAGCCACAGGATAAATATAGAGCACCTTATGATTTACCAGAGATTTGAAGGAGTGAACTCTAAAACAGGCCACAGAAGGTGGTAACACTTTCCCTTTCTCTCCCTTTGCCATAGCCACACTACCCCCTTTGTTTCCCTGTTCTTACCATAGCCCTTTTCATTCTCTGATTCCTCTGCCAGGAATGCTTTTCCTCTAAATCTTAACATAAATGGGCCAAACTCAACTTTAACCTTTAAAAAGGCCCTCAGAGAGACCTTCGTTGTACATCCAGATATAAGAGAACGTCCTGGTCACTCTCTGTACCATTAACCTATAATACTACCTATTTATCATGCACTCTCCACCCCACCCCCAAGAGAATGAAAGCAACTGAGGTTAGGTAGGTGCTGGTTGCTGCAGCAAGAGGTCAAGTAAAAAGTGGGCTGAGAGAATGTGAAGTAGTAGGGTACAAGAAATGTCCAACGTACCATGTTACATCTTCACTGAGAAATTTTATAGCATGCTCAAAGTATAGTATCTGTACTGTTTCTCGTCCTCTTTGAGAACATCAAGTCTAAGAATATCAAGTCAATAGGACATTGTATATATATATTTTACAAGTCACAAAATCTGTTCCGATTCAAATTCAATATAACATTTTTTTTAAAGAAACATGATATTTGCTTCCTATTTTGGCTATACAAATGTACTCGAGCTCTTTTCCAGAATGTCAGATGATAAATTGTAGATAAACAATTAGGATCAAGTATGTTTAGTTTGTGAAAACATTCTGATCAATGATTAATTTTGTGAGACACAGTCTTTCGCCTCTGTCTTCTCACCACATCATTATTTTGTGATCATTACCAAAATCACACTTAAAAAATGTATACGTTAAGGCCATGGAAATTCCAGAAAACTAAGCTTACCTCAGGAATTAATAGATAATGTTTTTCTTGTCTATATCTTGGAATTTTTCCAGAACACAGCTGGAAGTTGCTCTATTTAAGCGGGGCATAAAATACCCTACTTCATGGGTGGAAGAAGTTTCCAGGTCAAGAATTTGATAATTCTTAAGCAGATAATCTTTCAAAACTCTTACAGGAAGAGTAGAAAGAATTTTCCACATCCCTATATCCTTCATGAAAGACTTTTTGATGTATATTGGGAAATTACACGCCTAGTGTAGAATTAGGGATCTGAAAGAGGCTAAAGAAGGAAATTCAGGTTAGTAGAGCTGGAATGAATCCTCATGAGTCAGGGAATGAAGCAGGGCAAGAGGAGTGGTCAAGTGCCTTGAAAAGAGTCCTCCATCAACATAATTCAAAGTTGCCTGCCTACCCAAGATAATTATCACGTTTCATTGCTCACATGAAATACCTACCCTGTCGTATCTCAATCTTCCCACATTACTTATTTCCTTGTTAGATTCCCCTGTAAGTCTACTCACTGAAAATTCACTGCTGAGGGAATACATCTACTAATGGACTTAATCCAAACAATTGGGCAATAAGACAAATACATGTGTAATGGTATGTTTGCTTTCTCACTCCATTTCAGACCTGTTAGATAATCAATACTGGATGGGAAAATGACATTCTCGTGAGAGCTGAAAACTTTAATATATTTATATTACCTGTTTAAGCACAGGAATATCTGTATATAGACATATCACACAGAATCCTAATATTTCATGGACCAATTCATCAGAGTAAATCCATATGGCCTCAAATGCACGGGCAAGACTTGGAAATATTGTTTAACTAATATGCACACTATGTAAGAAGAGTCTTCCAGGAATCAAATTCACTCACAATTGTGGCTATTTTATACAAGTTGTTCAGCAACAATGTGATTCAGTCAATATTTTTCTTATGGACATCAGCTCAGTGCAGGTGGAAAAGCCTTGTTTTGGTGATCACACAGATACAGGATTGAATCTGATCTTTCATAATTGAATCTGTGACTGAGGACAAGTTACTTAAACACTGACCCTCTGACTCTTTGTAAAGTAGGGCTCCCTTCCTTAAGAGCATGAGTATGAGGATTGAAAGATACATAAATTGTCTGGCATGGAACAAGTGCTCATTATGGATTAATCCCCTTCCCATTCTCTCCCCCTGGGAACAATGAATGATTCAGTTTGTAATTCACTTAAGAAGAATTGTTGGAATTCTCTAAAATGAAGTATTGTTTAGACAGTCAATCCTTAGCCCCCTTATTATCATTGAATATGCTATTTGCATCATATAGTTTAGCCATGGTGTGTATAATTTCAATTTAACTAGAAACAATTTTCCTCTCACCAACATTGCTTCCAACTCAATTACCTGAGCTTCAGCTTAGTTGGAAGCAAGTGGCATTTCTAGTAATTTTGAACTTCCAAAAAAATGTAACCCCCTTATTCTATGTTAATTTCCAAACAATCAGATCAACAGTTGAATTGAGTCGTGACTGCTCAGTCACGTATATTCCTAAAGATGGAAAATAAAAGTGTCTGTCAGAGAGTTAAAGTTCTCTTTGGTTGGATTGTGTCAGAAGCAGACCCTGAGCCAAGGATTCTAGTTCAAGTGATTTAGTAAGGAAGTGCTTCTAGGAAATATTAGTGAGGGAGCTGGAGAAGCCAAACAGGAAAGGAGAAGAAGTCAAACAAGAGTTCAATTTCAGGTGAAGCCCCAGACTCGGCTTGATACTCTGGTGAGCTCTGGAGCATAAATTGTACCTCTGAGTTTATCCTGTCTGGAAGCATAGGAACTGTCATTTTTTAACCCAGGAACAGGTAGTCATTTACTGATGTTGTATGCCATCTAGTCACTTCTGACTCATAATGAACCTATAGGACAGAGTAGAACTTCCCCATAGGGTTTCCTAGGCTATAATCTTTACGGGAGTATATACAGGAATGTATAGCCAGGTCATTTCTCCTGTGGAGCTGCTGATGGGCTAGAATCACCGGCCCTTGGGTTAGCAGCTCAGTGCTTAATCATTGTGCCACACGTGCTCCTTTCATTGACTGCTAGGCTGCTTCCAAGGGCATGAATTCTCAGGAACTTCTGGTAGTGTTAGAGTGAGACAACTCTAGTACCCAAGGTCAAGCTTCAAAAGACGGTTGCAGCTGTAAACCCTCATCAAAAAGCACAGACAAACTATGGGATGGCACACAGTACTGGTAAAGGAGATGAAGGGGATTGGGGCAGACCACTAATTGTGTCTACACTCTTCACAGCTCCTTGCACTTTCAGAATCAGGAGCATATGAGGACCATTAGAGCATTATTAGTCCCCAGTAAAGTGAGTTGCTTTAGTAAATGGGCAGTACCCAAATATTATAGGACTTATCTGAATTGAATATCACATAGCATGACATGGCTATTTCATTGTACCTTAAGGGCTTCTGATAACAGTGAAAATATAATAACTATTAGTATTCTTAGGTTGTTGTTGTGCTGTTGAGTCGCTTCTGACTCATTGTGACCCCACATACAACAAAACACTGCACAGTCTTGAGCCATTCAAAACCATCTTCACAGTTGTTGTTATGCTTGAGCCCATGTTACAGCCACTGTGGGAGACCCATCTCATTGAGGGTCTTCTTCCCTTTCGTAGACCTTCTATTTTACCAAGCAAGTATTATTATTAGTATCCAGGATTTCTTATACCTTAGATACTAAAAAAGTAAAAAATAAAAAAAAAATATTTTATTTTTTTAGTATCTTAGCAAAGCTCACAAGCCTCATTTTAGTTACGAGGAAACTGAGCCTTGGAAAACTTTTTTATGATCCTGTAGCTAGTAAGTGGCTAAATTAGAAGTGGAGTGCTGGTGTAAAACCAAAACCCTTTTGCCTTCAAATATGCTAAACTTTGCCCTTTAGCTGTAGTAATGGAATCTGTGAGACGGTAGGAAATCCCCCGTATTCATTATCCATTGCTGCATAACAAATTGTCCCAAAACTTAAAACAACAACAAACATTTATTGTCCTCACAGTTTCTGTGGGTCGGGGACTTGGGAGCAGCTGATCTGAGTAGTTGCTGGCTTGGTGTATCTCATGAGGTTGCCATTAAGATGTCCGCTAGGGCTGTAATCCTCTGCAGGTTTCACTGGAACTGGAAGATCTACTACCAACACGGCTCACTCACATTATTGGCAGAAGCCCTTAGTTTCTTGCCACATGGACCACCCAATAGGGCTGGTTGAATGTCCTCACAAAGTGGCAGTTTCCCTCAGAGCGAGTGGTCCAAAAGAGGGCAAGGCAGAAGCCACAATGTCTTTATGGCCATAGACTTGCAATATCCTATAGGTTCCAAGATCAGCCCTATTAATTGTGTGAGGAGACTACTCAAGGGTATGAGTACCAGGAGGTGGGGATCTTTGGGGGCCATCTTGGAGTCTGGTTACCACAACACCACCCCTTTCTTCTTTAACCTAGATGTGGCACTCCCGCTGTTTCCCCGGAGGATTTGTTAACCACTTGGTTGCATCCACCCAAGAAAAAATTGTTTAAAACTAAAAATAAGTAAGCAAAAAAATCTTCAGTGCATTAGCAAGACATGTAGATGTTACTGAATATTAAAAAGGAGATCAAGAAGAGGATTTACATCACACACCACTAGATAGAAACAAAATTAGATTTTCCTTTACATCTGTCTGCTTTCCTTTTTCAAAGTCCCCCTCTTTGGCTGCCAGCCATCTTATTTCTCTTTTATCTCTTTCCCACATAGCCTCTAAAATCTCCTCTGTCCTGCCAAAATATTCAGCCCTGGTTCTGAGCTTACAAACACACTTGGTAAAACAAAATCCTGACAGCCATTCTCACTTGTTCAAAATGCAGGAATCTCTGCCCTATCATAAAAAATGAGGGTCAAAGTAGGTTATTGCTATTTACTCAACAAAAAGGCCTATTTCCTGGGCTAGAGAGAGAGTGAGAGGCAAATATGTTCTCTTGTTTGGAAAATAAAACTATTCTCCGAATTGTTTTACATATAGTACACATTTATGGCTTTCAGGGAGCCCCGGTGGCATAATGGTTAAGAGCTAAGGCTGCTAACCAAAAGGTCGGCAGTTTGAACACGCCAGGCACTCCTTGGAAACCGTATGGGGCAATTCTACTCTGTCCTATAGGGTTACTATGAATCAGAATCGACTCGATGGCAACAGGTTTTTATTTTTAATATGGCTTCCAGATCCAGGGTCCTTGAGTTTCATGCTGATTAGTTGCTATGCCTGTTGGAGGTTACAGATACGTTCTTGCCATTGAGTTTGTTGCCCCCTTTCTTACTTTTTTTTTTTCTTACCACTGCATTCTTAATTACCTAGCCAACATGCTGTCTGCTTTAGAAATATTCTCATTCCTTCTGTTTTTCAGTTAACTTGATTCTGGATGGGAGATAAAATCCTTGCCCCTGAAGAACTCAAGCAGTTAAGAATGACTGCAACTTAATAGCTGTAGCTTGGGTGTGCTTATTAATGCACACCCCACCCAGTGTCTGCATGCAGCAGAGCTGGTTCACCTGTTTGTTAATTGACTCTAATTGAGATTCCCCAGATGAGGGCAGCAATGAGAGCAGAGGCTTGTCAGCCTGCATCGTCCCTGATAATGGGCTCTACTTTAATACTCATCTCGATTACCTTAAATAGAAAAAAAAAAATTCTGGACAATTCCAAAGGAGGCCATCATTGAAATCTTGCTAAATTCAAGGCATAAGATACATTTATGGACATTAAAAAAAAATGACAATGAGGTCTTTGCCCTATAGTCGTTCATGCTTTATTGGGAGGAGACGGTTGAGTTATGATTACAGAATGATGACACTGGTTTTGAGGGGATAGGTACACTTAAGCATATTTTATGCTTCTTTCATTTCTTATTCATCCATCAAATATGAGATATATTGGATATATAGTAATGAAAGGCTGAAAACAAGAATGGGCTACTATGGGCTAAAAAGAATGGGAAGGAATTTGTTTTTGAGAGTGATGTAATTTCTTTGGGGGAAGTTATTGGAATTATGAGTAAAGGTGGGTGATAGAAATGGGAGAGTCTATTCAGAGGAGATTACAGAGATAAATCTAGATGTAACAGAGGGAGAAGTAGTGGAAGGGGAGGCTAGAAAAGAAGATTCCTCTGGATTGTATAAAATCTTGAATAGCAGGTCAAATTTTGGATTTGATGCTGTAGGCAATGAGGAGCCACTGATGACCTTTGAACTAAGAGACATATAATGGAAATACTGCTCTTGAGAAGGTTAACCCTAGTCACCAGGTGTATGATATATTAATGCAAGGAGAAACTGGAAGCAGGAAGAGTAACTTAGACAAATCTCAGAAACTTGGAAAAGAGAGAGAAGAGTTGAGCTCATGAATATTCCTGTACAAATTAATGTTCTATTTTTTCTTTGCAGTTCTTAAATCTAGTCTTTATGAAATATGCTTTGGAAATATGACAATGATACGGATTTGTAGAATCACTGATTCCTCTTCTACCTCACTAGTGTTTGCAAGGAGCATTCTGATATTTCATTAACTATATTTTTTGTAGAGGCTGTAAAACACTGAGGGTCTTAAAATGGCCTGAGAGAATGCATGTCATCCATCAGTGTCCTGCACTTGAAATTATTATTAAATTTTTTAATTCACTTAGAAACAGCTAATATATATGAAAATCCTAAGTGTATGTTATTTGTAGACATGTCAATGCAACTGTGTTTTATGACTAACACATTTTTATTGTGTTAATTTCAAACAATAGCACAAGATTTACCCTCACTAAAATAATTCCAGTTGTAGATTTGTTTGACACAATGTTGTATTATTATCATTATTTTACTAACAACAGAGCAGTGTGGCAATTCTGAATATACATGTGTTTGCTGAAAGCGATAAATTGGTGATTTTCTCCTCTGTGGGACAGAACCCAGTAAGATAGATATAAAGCAAAAATCCTGCAAGTAATACTTTTAGAGCATTTCTTAGTAGCAATTTCAATTTGTCTCTAGCACTATATGTATCTCCAACTGTTACTCCTTTCATTCCATAATTTTTATTCTCAGATCTTTCCATTTCATATCCCAAAGATAACATTTGCTCAAACATAAAAATAACATTTAGCTGCCTTTGGGTGGCCCTTGTGAATTTATCTCTCAATTCTTGCTTCCCTTAGTTCCCCAGTAGCCTTGAAAAACACCCAAGTTAGCTGAATTCTAAACTGAATGACTGTGACATCCCCACAGTAGCATAATTCCAAATGCCTATTTGATAGCCCAATTGATGGCTAATAGGCCCTTCACTTTTAACACATCTAAAATGGAATTCTCATTTACCCTTCCACTCCCAGCCTTGATCCTCCCTAGATTCTCTACTGAGTACATAGTACTATCAGTACCTGGGAGCCTAGGTTAAAAATAACAATAGTAATTAAAAAATAATAATAATAAATAAAAATTTAAATATCATTTGTAAATTCTTCTCATTGTCTAAATCTCTACATCCTATAAGTATACACATTTCTGGGAAGTTCTTATTGCAAAATACATTCCTGATCACTCCTCTCCTTTTTTGCTGCCCCCACCTTAGTTTACCCACTTCTCTCCTAACTGGTCTCTTTGTTCTCCATCTGGTCTGTTCTTTGGTCCATCGCTACATTTTATGCACAGTAGTGTCAACTGTCCACTACTCAAAAGAGCACCAGAAAAAAAAGAAAACCCTATTGAGCACCCAAATGTACATTTTTTTTGGCCCTGCTGCAGTAAGGGAGAACATAACTCAACAGAGTCTTAGTAGGATCTCAAAATGGAGAAATTAGGACAGGGTACTTATTTTGTGGAAGCCCTGGTGGCATAGTGGTTAAGTGCTACAGCTGCTAACCAAAAGGTCGGCAGTTCAAATCCACCAGGTGCTCCTTGGAAACTCTATGGGGCAGTTCTACTCTGTCCTGTAGGGTCGCTATGGGTTGGAAATGACTCAACGGCAATAGGTTTATTTATTGTGTTTTATGAGGGCAGCGAAGGTTCAATGGTAGAATTATCTACTTCCATGCAGAAGACCTGGGTTTGATTCCTGGCCAATGAACCTCAAGCACAGCTACCATCTGTCTGTCAGTGTTGCTGTGATTATGAACAGACTTCAGCAGAGCTTCCAGACTAAGACAGACTAGACAGAAAGGCCTGGTAATCTACTTCCAAAAATCAGTCAATGAAAATCCTGTGGATCACAACAGTCCCACCCCATTGTGCATTGGGTTGCCATGAGTTGATGGTAGCTAACAACAACACTTTATTGTGTTTTAGGGCTTGGGATGGGCGATTTTAAGTTGGGTCTTGCTAGGCAGGGACTGGTTGAAATCAGACAGTGCAAATTACATCATCACTTTGGGTAGGTGGGTACAGTGAGATAAGGGTCTGAAGTGAGCCTTGATAATTACGTTGCTAAGTAAGTACCTCTTGGAGCAAGAATCCAGGTCATTTTCACTTGGAATAAGGGTTGTTTAACACAGGGACAGAAAAAGTATCCTTGGTTCCAGTGTTTTTTACAAAGGAAGAGGAAAATTACGTTAGTTTTGTAAGTATTCAAAAACTTAACACAACTCCTTATATCCCTGCATAAAAGTCTCCTAAAGCTTCCTTTTGCAAACAGAGTAAAATTCAAACTCAGATTATAAGGTCCTATATAAGCTGTCCCCTGTGTCCTTGCTGACTTTAATTCATATCACTCTCCCCTTACTGTCTGTGTTCTAGCCACACTGGCCTTTCGTCTCCTTGAATAAACCAAGCTCATTCTTGAACTCACTGGTCGTCTCTGCCTAGAATGAGTCTTTCTTTCCTCTTTCTCATCATTCAAATCATCCTCAAATATCACCAACTCAGAGAAAACTTCCTAGACTATTCATTTAAGTCAGCTCATGACTCCCACATCACTTCATTTCACAGTTCATAGTACTCGTCCCTTTATAGCCAGGATAGCCTGTGTTCAAATCCTTCCTCTGCTACTTACTAGCTATAGGACATTATGAATGTTAATTTGACCTCCGGTGCCTCAGTTTCCCCATCTATTAAAAAGAGGACGATGATGATAGCTACCACATAAGTTGTTGCAAGTCATAAATGAGTTTGGCTTGGTTGAATGCTGACTCCTTAAATATCACCAACAAAACCTGTTGATAAGATAACTGTATTAAAGGAGAACACCATCTCCTCAGCACATTGGTTGTGTTGCTGGGGGGTGACGGGGAGACGAGGTTGGAATTTACTGAGAATTGGAAGTTTGGTTTCAGTTGGATCTTTCTAAGAATGAACTTTACTAGAATTGGATAAGAATCAGGACATAACAGTCCAGTGTTGGGAGGAATAGCATGGGGAGGATTTTGAGGGAGGATTTCACAGAATCTTAGGGTATAAACTGTTGGTTAATCCTTTCCACAGAAGAGTGGCTGGATCTTTTGGGAAATTCCTGTAATGAACAATAAACCATTTGCCTTGACAAGAGACTCCCAGAAAAATAAAATGATGCTAATGAAGATGGTGGAATGGCAAAATCATGTTATTGTGGGTATATGAGAGTAGGTCATTTTAATCCTCAGTGTGCAGACTGAATGTGGAGATAGCTGGTTTCAGTTCTCAGATGTAAACTATGTAGAACAGTGCCTGGTACACAAAAAGAGCTGAAGAAATATGAATTTTATCATCCATTTACCATCTTCGTGTAAGCTACATGGATAGGCGTTTGTCTGAGTCCCCATGTCCTACAACAGTGCCTGGGAAAAAGTAACCCACTGCCATTAAGTAAATTTCAATTCATAGCGACCCTATGGGACAGTTCCAATCTGTCCCATAGGGTTTCCAAGGAGCGGCTGGTAGATTCGAACTGCTGACCTATGGTTAGCAGCTCAGCTCTTAACCACTGTGCCACCAGGGCTTGGGCACAAAGTAAATGCTTAATAAATCATTGCGGAATCGATGAATCTATTTATTTTCCTGTTTACAGTCTGTATCCCTGACTAGAATATAAACTCCACAAGGGTAGGAAACATGTCTGTCTGCTTCAGCACAGTATTCCACGGGCTTGGAAGAGTGCCTGGCACACAGTAGCACATACTGCATATTTGTTGAATAATTAATAAACACCTTTGAGTATCATAAAACAACGTTGAGTGTAAGACCAGCTTCCAGTTTTTTTCACCTCTGTTGAAAAGTATGGGTCCATAAAAAGAACACAAAATAAAGAACAAGGAACGCAAAGGAACAATAAAACCATTCTATTTTAAAATACATTTGGGAAACGTTGGTTAAATAAAGTTAAACAGGATTCTTTTCTTTCAGACTTCTCAGATCCGTTAATCGGCTAATGTGCTTGGTGAATTACTAATAGGGGAATAGAGTGCACACTTGTTTGATCAACGAAACTTTTCCTCCCCCTTTTTTGGTCTAAAAACCAAAAACCCATTGCCTTCGAGTCAATTCTGACTCATAGCAACCCAACAGGACAGAGTAGAACTGCCCCATAGTGTTTCCAAGGAGTGGCTGGTGGATTCAAACTGCCGACCATTTGGTTAGCAGCTGTAGCTCTTAACCACTAGGCCACCAGGGCTCCCTTTTTGATCTAGGGACACTGATTTGCACCTCTGGCAACATGACACTAGTGTTCCTTGGGATGGGCTTTGGGAAATGATTTTTTAAGCGGTTTTATCCTCACAGAGTCAGGGAGGCCATCAGAGGAAACAGAACAGGACTCTGGCAGTGATCTGGTACTGAGTGATGCAGGATAATTGGAGAAGCACAAACAGAGGCAGTACCATCATGAGAGGCATGGGACTTCTCCAGAGTCTGCACATAAGCATCCTGTTCGCTACCAGAAAGCAGTCAGGCCTGAGGGAGAATCTGGTTTAATGGCTCCCTAGTGGTGAACTGGAAACCCTGGTGGTGTAGTAGTTAAGAGCTACAGCTGCTAACCAAAAGGTTGGCAGTTTGAATCCACAAGGTGTTCCTTGGAAACACCATGAGGCAGTTCTACTCTGTCCTATAGTGGTCGCTATGAGTCAGAATCGATGCAATGGGTTTGGTTTTTGGTGGTTTAATTGGTGAACTGTGGTTAAAGAGATAGGCTGCTAACCAAAAGATCAGCAGTTTGAATCCACCAGCCATTCCTTGGAAACCGTATGGGGCGGTTCTGCTCTGTCCTATAGGGTCTCTATGAGTCGGAACTGACTCGACAGCAACAGGTTTGGGTTTTTTTGTTGTTGTTGTCATTCAATTGGTAAACATCCTCCAAAATAGCCAAGTAGATGGCTGTGCTCTCAATCACAAGGTCTCTGTGTGTCTCATTCATATAGTACTGCAAGAGAAGAGTTTCCCAAAGTCACAAAATAGACATTAGATATCCAAGAATTTTGTTCTTCTGTTTGGCCATCATGCATTACTTCAACTTGGGTTTTGCCCCTAAACTGTTGTGCTGTGGTGTCCTTAGGAAATTAAAACCAAGACACAACAGGAGATCAGGTTCTGGTGCTTGTCCGTGTGGAATGACTTGCACGCCTTAGCTTTAGATCAGTTTTTCACCTTCCTGTGCCTCAGATTCTTCAGGAGGAAACTGAGTGGTTGGGGCAATAGTCATAGGTTCTGAATTACACTCTGAGGAACTTTATATATAGTCTTTCCTCTTGTGCTGGGCAGGGAGGTAGGCTGAGGTAGGCCTCTGGGAACAGTGAAGAGGCCTAGTCACTGCAATCCTGCTTTTATTTGCTCTATCTGTATAATTTCATTTGAAGAGAGGAATCTGTTACTAAAAAGGTAGTTTGAAAACCACTTTACTAGGTCAGTGGTCAGCAAACTATGGCTCATGGGTCAAATCTGGCCTGCCTCCTGTCTCTGCCTGCCTAGCAAGCTAAGAATGGTTTTTACATTTTTAATTTGTTTTGAAAAATCAAAAAAGGAGAAGGATATTTTGTGACACAAAAATTATGAAATTTAAATTTTAGTGTCCATAAGTAAAATATTATTGGAACATCCATTTGTTTATGTATTTTCTATGGTTGTTTTCCTGCTTCAGCTGCAGAGGTGAGTAGTTGCCATAGTAGCTGTAAGGTTTGCAAAGCCTACAGTATTTATTACCCTACCCTTTACAGTAAAAGTTTGCTGATCTCTGTACTTGGTGATCACGAAGCTCTCCTTCCATTACCAACATTTTATGATTTCTGTTCATCTTTGTGAAACCATATTGACCAGCTGTATAAGATCCCACTCAAAGTAAATTAAACCTAGCCAGGATCCTTCCACTGTGTGATAAAACTCATTTAGTTTTGGTTGCAAAAATCCTTCTCATTTGAGAACATATACTACCTAATTAGTCTGTGTCTTTTCATCTGCCCTCACTTTTATTCCAAATGGTATTTGTTATTGTATATTATGTTGAAGTTTTTTTTTTATTATACTTTAACTGAGTAACATAAAATGGCATGGCTTCCCTCCACTGTAGGTATTTTAGCATGGCAGAGTTATAGGGTTGTAAGGAAGCTTGAGAAGCCATCTAATCTCTCCTATACCTTGTGGACAGAATGACACTTAAAACACCCTGGAAAGGTTTTGGTTTACCGTACTCTTTAAAACAACAGAGTAAAGTATTCACAAACACTCATTTTGTAGTGCATCAGCTGTCAAATGATTTGGAGCTTGGGTGCCTATGTTTGATCAAAAGGCTATTTAGAGATATTCCATTTTCAGGCTTTAAAATAGTTCAGTAATGGGGCGGTGCTTCCAGCTATTTGGATGTTGATTTTTATTCTAGCCCAAGGCCTTACACCTGGGGAACCACAGCTTTTCAGACATGGTATCTTCTGAGGGCAGTGATTAAGGGGCAGGACCTGGGAGACCAATGTATTGTTGCATGTGAAATTCCCCCCCTCCACACTGTAAAATCCTTGTGAATAGGGGCAAGACTCCTTTTCTTCCTAACTCCCATAGTACACATAGAATATATTGAAGAATGTTCTGCCCACTCTCTTTGGAAGCATATTTCCAAAGATGAAGAGAGGGTATATCTAATCAAATACTTTCTATTGGAAAGCAACCAAGCCTCTCTGTGCACTCACTTCCCCATACAATCGATAGTAAACTAGCATTTTATTTATACTGTATAATGTAGTTCTTTTCAGAAGTCTGATCTGGAAGCCAACTGCTGTTTGTGTTCTCCAGAGTGGTTTTGGATGGAGTGCTAATTATGCTCCACGTCAAGTGCAATGCTGAGAGGGGATCACTATAGCCTTACAGCAGAAGGAAAGTCCAGCTAATGGGCCTCCAAAGATAACCTCATGCTATTTCCTGGGGGGCAAGTACATGTGAAAATACATTTTTGACCAAGGACATTATACCATTTACATATCAGCTAAGAGGTTCTACCTTTGTGAAACAGCTGTCTAACTGTGTGGCATGAATTTCTTCCAGTAGAGAAAAACATAGCACACACATTAGTTTGAACTGGAAGAAAATATAAATAAACTCATAACACTGGCTGAATCTGGGGTTTAGTGGGTCGTAAACCAAAACCAAGCCCATTGCCATGGAGTCGATTCTGACTCATAGTGACCATTTTAAAGTAAAACTTGAATGGATCTTTGCTCCAGCTAGACCAACTTAATAAATTAGACCTGAGTAGAGCAGCACCTTGTATTTACTAAAAGTGGACAATAAATAGAAGGCAGGAGTGAATAGTTCATATTCTGGGTATTTAAAATTGAAAATTTCCTCCCTCTCTCCTGCACGCTTCGATCTCTGATTTTGTTCTTCAGACTCTAAATGGTTCTAGCAGTCTGTACTTTGGCATACTTCCTAAATATTCTTTACTTGTTATTGAGGACTTAATTTTGTGCCAATCTTTTCACTTGTGGAAGTCTAATTGTGACACATGAGTGTTTGCACTCTTATATGTTAGCTCAGCTCCAAGTAGCTTGATGCAGATACTTTTTTCAAGGTATAATAAAGATTGGGGTATACTTCAATTCCACATTCCTTTTTCTATTAGTTTCCTAGGGCTGCTGGAACAGGGTATCACAAACTGGGTGGCTGAGAATTACTGAAATGTCTTCTCTTACACTTCTGAAGGCTAGAAGTCCAAATCAAGGTGTTGGTTCTAGGGGAGACTCTGCCCTCTGCTTTTTCTCTTAACTTCAGGCATTGCTGGCAATTCTTGGTGAACCTTGGCTTGCAGATGCCTCACTCTAGTTTGTGCCTCTGTCCTCACAGAGCATTCTCTCTGTATGTCCCTGACTGTGCCCCTCTTCTTATAAGAAAACCAGTCATATTGAATTAGGGCCCACCCAAATGACCTCATCTTAACTAATTACATCTGTAAAGACCCTATTTCCAAAAGAGGTCACTTTCACAAGTACTGGGTGTTAGGATTTCAACATGTCTTTTTGATGGACACAATTCAACTCATTACACATTTTCTGAAGACTTATGTGGGTCAGGCTGCACTTAGGAAGCTTCCTGCGGCTCATACACCAGGATACACACACACACACACACAAAAAAAAAAATTTTTTTTTTTTACACACAAAACCTGCGTGGAATTTGCTAGAGGAGCACTGAAATGCACAGAAATGGCTTTCTACATGACGTGGGCTTTAGGAAGTGTAAAAGTTAAGAAGAGTGATAGTAGCAATTCATCAATTATCTCACATCTTCCTTCTGAACACACTTCTCTGCCTGGTCCTGTGCTGGGCACTAAGGGAAGAACTACCTTTTAGTGTGATATAGCTTCTCAGGAATTGTATCTTGATAAGCAGATCATTAAATCTAAACTCCTTTGTCAGGCAGGTAAAATGTTAATCCACTGTAGAACCAATACTCTCACCAATATTCACAGGAAGCTGCATTTAGGTAGTATTTTATAAAGTACGGAAACACTGGTGGCCAAGTGGTTAAGAACTATGGCTGCTAACCAAAAGGCTGGCAGTTCGAATCCACCAGGCACTCCTTGGAAACTCTGGGGCAGTTCTACTCTGTCCTATAGGGTCAGTATGAGTTGGAATTGGCTCAACAGCAATGGGTTATAAGGTACAGATCATTTTCATATCTACCATCATATTAAAGGTTCATCGTGTCTGGCTTGAAGTATGTGCTCAGTAAATGTTTGTTGAATGCTGAAATGAATAATCCTAGTTGCTAAGTGAAAGAGTCATTTTTATCCCCACTGATAGATTAGGAAAGTGATGCTCACAGAGATTGACTTGTCCAGGTCACTCAGCTAGTAAGGGGCAAAGGCAGGAGTGAAGAGTTCTTGTGTGTCATGTATGCTCTGCGATCTGTTTATTTTTTCTTAATGGTTTTAGCAGTCTATACTTTGGCATACTTCCTAAATAAAATACACTCAAGGCCCTTTTAAATGTAATAATGAAACAAACAAACAAACAAACCCGTTGCTATCGAGTGGATTCTGACTCACAACAACACTATAGAACAGGGTAGAACTGCCCCCATAGGGTTTCCAGCAAGTGGCTGGTGGATTCAAACTGGTGACCTTTTGGTTAGCAGCGGTAGCTCTTAACCACTGCACTGCCAGGGCTGAAAACATAATAATAGTTACCTGTTTGTTACTGAGGACTTAATTTTGTGCACAGCGCTATACTAACTGCTTTACATTTATTAACCTGTTTACTTTGAATAATAAATCTACCAGGTAGGTGTTATTATCCCCATTTATAAAATATTTTAAGTAAAAATTTAAAACTCCTCCATTGATTTTTATTATAGTCATCTAAACCTTATAGTGCAGATTAGATGTTTAGTTTTAAATACATTTATAAATCACGTCAAAGATATATATATATATATATATGGAGAGAGAGAGATCGAGCCCTGGTGGTGCAGTGATTAAGCACTTGGTTGCTAATCAGAAAGTCAGCAGTTTGGGCCCACTAGCTGCTCTGCAGAAGAAAGATGTTGCAGTCTGCTTCCATAAAGATTACAGTGTTGGAAACCCTATGGGGCAGTTCTACTATGTCCTATAGAGTTGCTATGAGTCGGAACTGGCTCAATGGCACACAACAACAACAACAAAAATATATTACATATATACTTAAAAAATGGCTCATAGATAGCAATGCACTTGAGATATAAAAGCTATTCAGAGTATTTGGAGGTTGAGGACAATTCTGAATGCAACTTGATTTATTCTTGCCAAGATTATGCCATCAATCTATGATTTTAGGAATATATCTGGTCCATAGATGGAAAGGAAATGTCAAGAAGAGAGAGGGAAAGTGTTCAGTAACTTAATGCCAGACACATTTAGTACTCACAGCTACCCTGTGAAATAAGATTTATTTAAAAAGTTTTTAAATCTCCAATTAAAGATGAGGCAACTGAGGATTGTAGAAATGAAGAAATCGGTTCAAATACCTTAATTTGACGCAGGAGAAAATACAAGTAAACCCATAACAATGGCTGAATCTGGGGTTCAGGGGTTTACAGGGAGAATTTATTTTAGAGTAAAATTGATTTGGGTTGAACTTGAGTCCAGATAGAATAGGTCACTCTTTCTCCTGAGACCAGGGAAGGGGTGGGGTGAGGTGCAGGGAGTTGAGATGGAAAATCAGGTCTGCTTGGGACCAAATATAGTTCCCTCTGACAACACAGAGCTGCCTCCAAAGAAATTAAACTCATGACCTTGGTCTATATGAAATGAAGCCAGATAAATTAACCTGACATACACTCTTATATAAGAAATCCTTGAAAAGGAGGAACTGAGGAAACCAAGGAATCATATTTCCTGTAAGAAAAGTTCAGGTGGTAAAAATACTTACCAGCAAAGTAATTTGGTGGTGCACAATACTATGATATCAACATTACAAAGGAAAACACCAAAAGTGGTGAAAAAATGGACCCTAGAATAATGTCATCAACAAAGCATGTAAACATTTCTTGGTATTACATATACATCTGCTGTTTTAAACTCTGAAACTGTAAAGCATTTTGATACCCCTCCAGAAAATGAACACCAAAAAAGAAAAGAAAAAATAAAAAGCTTCCTAATCAGTTGCGGTGTCATAGTGGTTAAGAGCTATGGCTGCTAACCAAAAGGCCGGCAGTTCAAATCCACCAGGCACTCCTTGGAAACTCTATGGGGTGGTTCTACTCTGTCCTATAGGGTCACTATGAGTCGGAATCAACTCGACGGCAATGGGTTATGGAATCAGTTGTGGAAGTAGTAGCTTATTTAAAAAATACATTTTAAAAAAATTGCAGCATATATTATAATTGGAGGTTTGAAAAAAAAATTTTTCTGATGGGAGTAGGCACTACTGACAAAGCAACCAATGTATTTGTAACAAGAGCTCAACTGTAACAACAGTTGGTTAAAGGACGTGAGTGCTCATTCAGCCCTTCTGGTGAAAAAGGTAACTAAAGAGGAGACCTTAAACATTGTCCCTTAACAGCAAAGTCACATGCATATCTAATATTTGAAATGAAAGATAAAAAGAAAAATTTTAAAATCCAGTGATTTCTTTGAAATTAATCCTTCCCGAAGCCCAGGGACTGCTGAAAATTTCTAGGGTAAAATAATAGATACAAAAACAAACAAACAAAAAAACAAATGGAAACAGAGCATTTGAAGATGAAGGCCAGACTTAAGTTTAGACTGCATTAATATGTATTAGATCACACACACAAAAAAAATTTTAAAGACATATGGCAGAGGAAAGGCCATGATGGGGAATTTGGGTTTAGTTTAAACTCCGCAGGAAAAAAAAAAAAAATATATATATATACATATATATATATAATTAGAAAGTTAGAAAAGCAAACTGTAAGATAGAATATCCAGCCAGTTAGTGATTCAGTTGCTTCTGTTGCTAGGCATTTTTTGTCTTCTGGCTCAGACTCTCCTTGTTGCTTTTCCTTTCCTTCTTTGTCATTTCTATCCTTCAGCATCCCACTCAGATGTTGCCCTTCCAGGCCAGGCCTTCTCCTAACCAGTTCTTCTGAATACGCTGCCCAATTTCTGGCCTCTTTTTTTTTTTTTTTAACCCTTTTTTAACCCTGCCCCAGACTTATTTGAATCTGACTTGCTTTTCATTTGTAGATTGTATTGCTTCTGAGTTCTGGAGAACAGGAACAGCCGCAGCCATTCACCATTTTCACTTTCGTATTCTTAATGCAATGCATACCACAATGGTTCAGCCTTTACCCAGCCTCAAGTGTCATCTTGCACCACTCCCCCCTCTCTGAATTTCTTCTCCAGCATTTTCTCAGTCCCCATCCTAGTCTCATTCAGCCCCACCACAACACCTTTGCCTTCTGCCTGGGATCGATTCTTACTGCTCTTTGCCTAATTAATTCCTACTTGTCCTTCATGTCCAATATCAGAGAGACCTTGGATGACCTCCCCAAACAAGTCGAGTCCCCTTATAGGCTTTCATAGTGTTGTGTACCTAGCATTTGGCACAATTGGAATTCCAAATTTGTTTACTGAGGTCTCCTGCCCCTATTAGAATATACATTCCATGAGGGCAGATACTATGTTCATATTTTGCTTATTATATCCCTAGTCCATTGCATAGGAGTTTGCATACAGTAGACGCTCAATAAATATTTGTTAAATAAATGGATACTACGGGCCTTGGAAACTCTATGAGGCAGTTCTACTCTATCCTATAGGATTGCTGTGAGTTGTAATTAACTCACAGCAATAGGAATATTTGTTCAGTGGGATACATATAACCACTAAAAACAAAACCAAAAAAACAGGTTGCAGTTGAGTCAATGCCTACTGATGGCAACCCACATGTGGGAGTTAATTATCAGTGGTCAAAAATTCAGGATGTTTGCTCTTAGTTTTCCTTCACTTGAACAAAGATAGATATTGAAAAAAAGAAAGTTTTTTTGCCATATCAGTTCCATTTTGTCTGGTACCTTCAGTGAAATTCTGATCTAGAGACCTTAAAAAAAAAAAAAAATTTTTTTTTTTGGCCTATGTTAATTCTTCCCCAAATTACACTAGGAACATTTGTATGGGTAGGCTGAAAACAAGGGAGAGGATAAAGAAACTAAGGGGAAGAGAAAGACAATCCCAGTATAAAGGATTGAGGTTCTATGGGAGTTTGATTAAAGAAGTAGTAAATAGACATTTTTATATTTGTTATGAAAATTTCTGGGATGTTTTCAAAAAATATAGTAGTCAAGTGCTTGTAAATGTGGGCTGCCTAACCCTAATGGGGGCATATTTTCTCAAAGTGGGCTTACCTATCTTACATTATGGCTTTGTGGAGATATTTTAAGACATTAGCAAAGGATATAACCATTTAGTAACCAGGAAGGAAAACAATGTCCCAGAACAAACCTGGAGGGCTAGTCATTATACTGTACTTCAAGTCAGAATTGCCTGGGGTGCTTGGTTAAAAATGCAGATTCCTGGGTCCCATCCTGCATATAATGAAACAGACTTTTTTGGACAGTGCCCAGGAATCCCCCTAAAAAAAAAAATTTTTTTTTGAGAACCAGTACTCTGGATGTTTAGATGATAGAGAGGTAATGAGGAAGAGAAATACCCCTACCTGCATTGTTTTTGTGTGGCTTTTTCATGTCTGAGTGAGTGAAAACCTCACCTGTGAAATATCTCTGGATTCCAAAGCAGAGTCAGGATTGTGTGTGTGTGTGTGTTGGTGGTCGTGGGGTTGTCACTGAGTTTAATTGACTCTAGTTGTTTCTATTTCCTCATGTCATTCCCAGGAGAAATAAGAAATCTCAGATACATTGAGATACTTTTGATTTCTCAAAAAAAAAAATCTATTAGTGTCATGGATTGAATTATGCCCCCCCCCAAAATGTGTGTATCAATTGGGCTGGGCCCTGATTCCCGGTATTGTGTGATTTTCCTATATGCTTTAGATCCTGTCTCTATGATGTTAATGAGGGAGGATGAGCGGCAGTTGTGTTAGTGAGGCAGGACTCAACCTACAGGATTAGATTGTGTTTTGAGGCAATCTGTTGAGATATAAAAGATATAAGCAAGCAGAGAGACAGGGACACCTCATACCACCAAGAAAGCAGTGCCAGGAGCAGATCTTGTCCTTTGGACCGGGGGTTCCTACGCAAAGAAGCTCCTCGACCATGGAAATACTGAGGACAAGGATCTTTCTCCAGAGCTGACAGAGAGAGAAAGCCATCCCTTGGAGCTGACACCCTGAATTTGGACTTTTAGCCTACTTTATCGACTCGATGGCACTGAGTGTTTACTGTGAGGAAATAAATTTCTCTTGGTTAAAGCCATCCACTGTGGTATTTCTGTTAGAGCAGCACTAGATGACTAAGACAATAAGTGTTTTGGTTTTATGATGAATTTAAGGGCTGTTTGCTGTTTTCCTCTCTCTTTTATCCCCTACTCTTCTCAAAAAATTACTCATTAAATAATGGATATTTTAGATAAGAATTAAAAACATAGACCTTTATTCCTGAAGACCCTGAAATTTTTCCTTAAAATAAAGCCAAACTTTATTTTGAGCGAAAGAAATAGAGAGTGAATATGTAAAATATTAGATATGGAATGTTCAAGTTCAAATTAGTTTATTATAATTTTTTTATGTTTTAAATGACAGAGATAGGGAATTGAGAAACTAAAAAATGTACATTCAAGAACATAGTTAATCAAAAAAAGTAGGAAACTTCAGGAGAACTGTGTACTTTGAGACTGAGGAGATTAAGAAGGGATTACTTGATATCTGCACAGTTCTTAGGGAATAGATATGATGGTGATTCTTACTGTTTGAGCAATGTCAATTGTCAGCATGCGCCCCCAAGTTTATATCAAAGAAAAGTCACAAGAAAACATAAAGAGATTCATCACACTGAAAATGGATAACATGGAATAAGTCGGCAAGGCCAGCAAAAGAAGAAAGTATTACAAGTATAATTTAAGAATAGTTTTGGCAAGAAAAGGTTGGGGGAAAAGCAGAGTAGGCTATAATAATATTTATAACTCAAAGATGAGCCAGACCTAAATGTACACCTTGGCCTCTTTCCATCCTAAGATGTCCTATATAACCCAAAAAAATGTTATGATTTATATTCAGCTCCAAGTCTAGACTGACTGGTTTAGGTATCCTGTGTTTAAGTCTGCTTTAGTCTTACAGGAAGACCAGTCATCTAGACCTCAAGTTAAATATGTAATTGATGTATAAAAATAAAATACAGTTGAGAAAGGCAAGTTTATCAAGCAAGTTTAGCACTTCTTTGATAAAGTCTAATTATATAGAGTCCTGTACGTAAATTGAAGATTAATATGCAATTGATGCATGAAAATAAAATTCAGCTGAGTGAACTACTGTGTCGTTAAAAAAGAAAATAGAGAACTGATGCTTCGGTAACAAAGTAGCTAATCATATAAAAGCTCCTACGCATGTGAGCTGGCAAGTATATGTTGATTGATTAATTAATTGAGGTCAGGTTCAATTCCAAATATTTCTGGGTAGTCGGAATTTGTTATAAGAGGTAATCTTCAAATTAAATGGATCACTGAAAAGGCTTAGTAATAGATTTTATACAAAATTAATCACAGTGAAAAAAGTCTTGGAAATATGATTTTTATAATTATAATCTTCCGTCTTTAAAAATAAAAACAAGCTTTTTAAAACGTACTAATTCTCGGGGGGGGATATATAATGATCAATTGTTTCTGTAATGAAACTATAATAATTTATCAGAATTTTTAATATGCAAAATATGTAATGAGTTGATAATAAGAAAGGAAAACCAATTCACATGTGATACCCACTGGATATATTAGAGTAAAACTTATTCTAATGATCAAAGAAAATTCTATATTTTATAGATAACCTGTGTCCTTCTGGAGCCCTGATGGCACAGTGGTGAAGAGCTTGGCTGCTAACCAAAAGGTCAGCAGTTCAAATCCACCAGCCACTCCTTGGAAACCCTTAGGGGGAGTTCTACTCTATCCTGTAGGGTTGCTATGTGTCTGAATCGTCTCATGTCTCACTGACAATGGGTTGTGCCCTTCTGACATTGCTGAATGACAAACCCGACCTTACCTTCAAAGCCCCATACGGTTTCCAAGGACTTCCTGTTGAATGGATGAAGATGAGTCTGGAAATGTAAGTCAAGGCTAGATAGTGAAGGACTTGTAAGCAGGAGAGATATTAAAAACATTTTCCAACCGTTATGTTCTGGGATACCAACCTCTCAGAATCTGTTAGTCCTTCTCTGCTCCTCCAGCATTAACTAGATGCTGGTTGATGGCAGAGCCCGGGAGGAGGGGGCTTAGGAGTGGCCTGCATTGTGTGAGTAGCAGGGGAAGGCTTTTATGGGTCTTGGGAAGCAGCTTTTTACCAACTAATTTGGAAAGAGTTTAACTATTTAAAACTATGCCAGTACAAACATTAGGCTTTTGAACTTTTTCCCATAGGTCACAGTAAGTGAGCCTCTGGGAAAGGCTGCAAGTGGGAGACTGACTTGCCAGTGTTTTTATTTTAGAAAAATCCTTCTGGTAGTAACATTGAAAATGATAGATTGCATAGGTTTGAGGAAAGATACAAGACTGGTTTGAAGACTTCAGAAAAGAACTGATGTGGTCCCAAATGAGACAGCCACTAGGGAGAAGTGACAAGATATTGAGGAGGAATAATTTTACAGAGTTCCTGACAACTGGAATTGGGGTGGGTGTGAGTTTGACTCAGTGGGCCCAGCATTCTGGCTTGGGCCACTGTGGAGAATAGTACCATGAGATGGGAGAGATAAAAAGATGTACCATTTTTTGCTGTTTGTTTGTTTATCTGGTTTGTTGGTTGACTGGTTGGCGTTATTTAATTAAATTTCTGAGAAGAGTCATGTTTATAAGCTGCGAGCATACCTGCTAATATATTAACTTACACGTATCACACTGCAGTTTTCTCTCTTAGACACCCAAAAGAAAAGGGCAAGGAAGAGGTTAAGGAGATGTGCAGCATTTGATGAGCACCTATTATGCCCTTTTATCTAATTTTAGAATCACATTTGTATGTAAGAATGATAATGTTGCCATTTTATAGATGAGAAATGCTGACTTGGCAATATTGAGTTACTGGCTTGCCTTCAATTCAAACCTGGCTCTATCTCCAGTGTTGTACGGTCTTTTAAGTGCTTGAGGAAAAAAAGAATGGAAGGAATGGAAAGAGGAACAATAACAACAAGTGAGAATATGGAGTTACTAAGGACGGAAGGAAACCCTGGTGGCCTAGTGGTTAAGTGCTACGGCTGCTAACCACGAGATCGGCGGTTGGAGTCCGCCAGGCGCTCCTTGGAAACTCTATCGGGCAGTTCTACTCTGTCCTATAGGGTCGCTATGAGTCGGAATCGACTCGACGGCAGTGGGTTTGGTTTGGTTTGACGGACGAAAGAAGCATCTCTTCTTATCCATAACCAGTTCTTACCCTTACCTAGACAGGTTCACAGTCCATGCTAAAGATGGCTAATGATGTGTTCCTAGCCTGCAAGCGACCCGAGCATAAGACCCATCTGTGAATCGGGTCAGTCAATAGCCAAACCCCTGTTTCCCAAACCATTTCTGGTCTGTGGGGGAATTGAGAGCAGGCAGTTAGAAACCTGTATAGAAATTTGACAAGTAATGTTATGTCTGTTGAATCCAATAATTAAAAAATGGGCTTGTATTTTCTATGTCTCTTTGTTTCATTTTCCTGGTAATGAGTATTGTATTTTACGACAGAATCTCTCTACGATGAATTGGGAACAAACGGACAAAAACTGGCCCTTCACCGCAGGTAATTTGAGAAGTAGTGCTTTAGAGCCTCAGAAGGTGAGAGCCTGATAGGTGTTTCTGAGCTCTTGGTAACAGGGATTTTCTCTTAGGAACGTGACAGTTTGTTGAGCTGCCTTCAGCGAGTTGTCTATTGACCCCGTATACAAATTTAAGCCAAATAATTTGTTTCATTCGAAGCTACACAATAGATGAACCTGATTTTTGTAATTTAACAAAAAATCCAATTTACGTAACGTATTAAAAGAAGCATTATCAACTTGTTTTCTCCTCAAAAGACTGTAGCTATTAAACTCCTTAATTACTTCATTTTCACTCTCAGTGTAACATTAGCAGTTTAGCACTTCAAGTACAAAAATGATTAATGAGCCTGAGAATTCATTCGCATACGTATCACTTTGCAGTTTGACATAACCCTGGAGCCTCTTCTCTGTTCTAACCATAGCTACACTTCCCCAGCAAGTATCTCATTGCATATTAAATGCCTAATCATTGCAAACGATGCATAATTATAGTCATCTTTCCTGTTCCTTCTATACAAAGAGAAAAGACAATAAATCAAATGCATTCAAATATATAACAAACTTTGGAAACAAAAGCATAAATCCAAGGGAACACCTTGATTTTTGCATGGCAGCTGTCCCCCAAAATTCAGTTGCACTTTGAGATGAATTCTCATCCAGGTAAAAACTATCTAAAAAATATTTGAACATGAAAAGATTTTCAATTTCTAGATTTATACCTATGGGAGTACTGTGATTTGGGAAAATACGATGAGAATAAAGACTGCATTATGGATTCAGAGAATAAGATTTTCTTTGGAGTGATTTTCAAAAATATCTGCAGGGGGCTATTTCAGTCTAACCATCCTTGGCTTGCAATGGTGACATGTGGCTACATGTCTTTTTTCGCTCTACTGAATTTCCTTTTTGATCTCCCCCAAGGTGATCCCATATTGCTGACTTTGTACAATCATTCCTGAGGCTTAAACTTGTAAGTGTGATCAGTGGTACTGTTTGTCTTTGCCTTGCCTTTCTCTTTGTACCCTATTCTGTGGAGTTCATCCAGGACTGTGTGTGGTCCCTGCCTCATATCCCTCTTCTCCCTGCGGGCTCATCACCTGTAAACTGCATCCTGCCCCTACTCAGTACTGAGTCAACAAGATTAAAGGAGCTCATGTTCAGAACTCGGGGAACTGCGCTTGTTAGGCTTGTTGCCATGATACAGGGTTGTAGCTACTGGAAGGTGAATTAGGCAACTCCCAGGGGTCTTCTGCGTGCAAGGGAATTGCAGGACTGCAGGCTACTTCCTAAACTTGAAATCAGATCTCCAGATGGTTTCAGTCAGGTAGGTAAAACACTATAGCCCAAATATATACCGCTTTCAATTTGCTTTTCAGAGGGCAATGTTTAGCATCGTGATAAAATATCTATTTCATCCACTGAACTAGACATGGCCAAATATTTATTGGAACAAATTTTTTAAAAATCATGTACATACTCTGACAAGGCACACACATCACCTCATCAAACAAGTCTGTACTATAAATGAGGTCTTGTGGATTGGGCATCTCTGACTAATAAGCAGACCACTGAGATTACAAGGCAGTGCAGACAACCAGCGCCCTGATGCACTGTTTCCAAGCATGATTCTTTGATTATGATAACTATCGCACTCTTTAACTTACTTGATAAGTAGGGCTGCACTCAACTACTAATCTAAAGGCTGGCGGTTCAACCCACCCAGTGGGGCTGCCAATAAAAAGGCATGGCGATCTGTTTCTGTAAAGATTATAGCCAAGAAAACCCTCTGGAGCAGTTCTACTCTGTAACACCTGGAGTCGCCATGAGTCTGAATCACCTCCACTGGCAATGGTTTCTTTTTTAATGTCCCAAGTATTGCATATGACGTGCTTATACTAAATATATATATAATTTTATTTTTATTTTGCTAAACCTGGCAACCCTATTTATAAGTGGCACTTTATCGGCAACAAATATAATTTGAAACAGTACATTTCCGAGGTGGGTGACTAATAAGATTATTCCCATACCCCCAAATGTCAAGGAAGTGGCGGGGGGAATGTGAAAAAACAGAATAAGAATCCACGGATAGGGACTGAGAGTGGGCCTTACCTGTGTTGTCCACATGCCGCGGTGGTGCCATGCCCCACCTCTGGCCCTCGCCCCATATGACCTGCGTATGGCTCTGTTCTGTCACATGAGATGGGACAGGGCTTGAAGCAAAGTCCTGAGCCTGCTCCAGCAAGGCTCTGGCTTAGTTGGGCAGCAGCTTTGCACACTAAGAAATGCTGAATTTGTGGTATACCGGTACACCAGGACACTGAGGGAAAAGATCTGTAAGATTATAATTAACTGGCCCAAACCTGCTTGTGTAAGTTTTGAACATGCTAAAAGGAAGCAGTGAATCCCACCTGTTTGTGGGATGGGCTCATCAAATGAATTTAACGGGACAGGGTCCTATAAATAGAGCAGATATGGGGAGGCTGATGGGGAAAGATTTTCCGGAGGCTTCGTTTGTATAAGACTGTCAAAGAGGACCCCCCCCAAAAAAAGGTAGTCAAAAAGAGAGGTGAATTAGATTTCTAAGAAGGCTTTTAATCCAATACTTCCAAAGTACAAAGGTAAGTCTAACTGTTGGTGGGTGATTTTTAAATGAAATATGCTTCGTTGTTTACAAACTTGTTCTGTACCTAAGACTATATTAAGGTCAAAAAAGAACCAAAAAAGTTATTTCTTTCGATCCATTCTCCTTAAGTTTATGGTTTAAAAAGCTACCAAAAAAAAAAAAAACAAACCCATTGTCATCAAGTTGATTCTGACCCATGGCGACCCTACAGGACAGAGTAGAATTGCCCCATAGGGTTTCGAAGGAGTGGCTGGTGGATTCCAACTGCTGACCTTTTGGTTAGTAGCTAGAGCGCTTAATTACTGTGCCACCAGGATACCCAGTTGTTGAAAAATCAGCTCTTCTGAATGAAGACTATCAAACAAGTGACACTTTGATTTATTTTTGCTGACAGCTGGCATAACCCTAACAAATTGCTAATTGTTATTGGTAAATATATTTATAATTTTCTCCACTCAGTACACCTTTCCAAGAAAAAGTAGATTCATTCCACTATGTCTTGGGGGCTAAATTTTATCTGTACTAATTTATCCAGCAGTCATTTTCTAAGTGTGCTGTATACTTACAGTTTGCATCTTAAATTACTTTTATTGTATCATGGAGATATTTATTACTTCTAATGATATGTCGATGCCACTTAAATTCACTTAAATTAGTTTTATTGTATCACGGAGATATTTATCACTTCTAATGATATGTCGATGCCACTTTACTTTTAGGCATAATTATAAATTCACTTTAGAATGCCACTTCTCTTGAAGAGAACTGACCAAACCAAACCCAGTGCCGTCGAGTTGATTCCGACTCATAGTGACCCTACAGGACAGAATAGAACTGCCCATAGAGTTTCCAAGGAGAGCCTGGCGGATTCGAACTGCTGACCTCTTGGTTAGCAGCTGTAGTACTTAACCACTACGCCACCAGGGTTTCCTCTCTTGAAGAGATGTGTACGTATTTTCAAGATGGTCATGGTATTCTTAATTCCAAACAAGTGAATGGAATCATTCTTGGGTTATGACATCTACAGAATTACCTTTAAAAAATACATTTGGGAAATGTACAGGGCCTACTACCCAAGATAGTTACGGTGACTAATTAGCGTCTTACCTAGATTTATAGTACCATTACTCTGTAAAATAAGCTTTGTAAAATAGGTCACAAACTGGGTCTGTCTGAATCTTAAGTATGAATCTCATGTTTTATAGGTTTATACCGCAACTTTAAACTAAAACAAAATTTCTTGTCAAAGAAAAAAATACAGCAGTAGACAACTTTGGAGGGCTACACTGCCTCATGTATATCTTTTGCTTGGGTCCTCACCTACAGCTGCTTACGCCAGCCTGACTTGGATTTTGTGCTGTAATGCTAATAACTGGACTACCCCCTTGTTATTGAGAACTAATCTTTGTCTACTACCCCTATGCTAGTAACTTGATCCCTTTCTCATTCTCCCAGATGTCTGGTTCTGAACATCTTTCTGGTGGCTGCAGATCTGACCCCTTCTCTCCTGGTGATTGATGTTCTAACCCCAACTTTACAGTGGCAGCCTTAGATTTTCTGTGTAGGTAGGTGTGCTTCGGGAGCTGTTTGGATGTGGGGGGAAAGCGACTTGAAGTGATGTTTTCATTGCAATCACTGTTTTTACTTACCTTCTTTTTTAAATTTATTTGGGATGGCTTGAGGGCAGTTATAGAAATTATTAAAGGGGGTTCTTTCTAGCCACTCTTTGGCAGTGCCACTGGATTCAAGACTGGGACTATATAAAAGAAATGTTTTCTTATTTGGTTTTGTGTCCTCAGCTTGTATATGAATTATATATAGCTGTAGTTGGAGACCCTGGTGGTGTAGTGGTTTAGTGCTACAGCTGCTAACCAAGAGGTCGGCACTTCAAATCCGCCAGGCACTCCTTGGAAACTCTATGAGGCAGTTCGACTCGAGGGCAGTGAGTTTTGGTTTGGGTAGTCAATAAAAGTGCCTTGGATGATTAACCTAATGTCATAAATTCCTGGTCCTAGATTCCCGATAGCTGTATCCATCCAGCTCTTGAGATATCCTATTTCTCCTAGTCGAATGTCTTTTTTGGCAAATGCTTGCTTTGGTAACTACTTATTGCCTTTTATTGTATCCTCCAGTAACCAAGGTATTCAATATATTGAGGGCTACGGACAGTATGGTGTAATCATGAGATTTATCGTAAAACAGACCTAGAACTGAATTTCTTTGAGTAACACCAGTGATCTTGTTACTTAACGTTTCTGTAGCTGTTTTACTTTTTTTTTTTTTTAATGAGGATAATTATAATACTCATTCTCTCTCACAATGGTTAAGTGGATTAAGTAAGGAAACTTAAGTGCTTGACATGTACTTGACAATCAGGAAACACTCATAAAAATTGCCCTCATCTGTTCTGTTGAACAAAGATGAACTTTATCTAACACCCTTTATCTATGTTATAGATAAATACCAACCAAAAAAAACCAAACCCACTGCCATCGAGTTGATTCCAACTCATAGCAACCCTATAGACCCTATAGATAAATACAGATAACTCAAAATGCTGAGTCATTCATTCGGGAAACTATCTCCTAAGTGCTACTTTATTCAGGCCCTCTGTTAAGGTGAGCTGGAGCAGACATTTACTAGAAACAATAATAGAGAAAATGACGTACTAGAGTTAAGGATGGCTGGAGCAGGAATAGGGATGGTTGTGGGTAGAGTAACATAATTAAAAATGTAGCCCAAAACGTTGACGAGAATGGAGAAATAATAAGAATTTGAGTTAATTACAGTGCAGAAAATGAAAAGGTGAGCTGGGACACATTGCTGAGGCTAGAAAGGATATGGTTTTAAGAGATTTGTACTGATGCAGCCCTGACAGATAAATGTAAAAGGCTTCCAGGCACATGGAGAGAATCTCTCCTTTGTTTCCCCTGTACTTTTAGTATGTCGCCCTTAAACACTTGTGGTGCTATTCTGATTGCGTATTTACATGCAAGACTCTAATCTAGACCAAGACTCCATCGCAATTGCCTGAGGCTGAGGGGCTTCCCTGGAAGCCGGGCTTTCAGTGCTAAATACCTGAGAATGTCCCAGGCAAACCTGGATGAGTTGGTTATCCTACTTTTAAAAGCAAGGACAAGATTGTGTCTTAGTCTTCACGCATCCCCAAAACTGTACACAGTTTCTGGTGAATTGAAGGGCCTCAATAAATACTTGTGACCTATCAATTTAGCCAGAGCCTTGAGATTTGGTCTCAAATAGAAGAGACCTTGGTTCCTTAAGGCTGAGAATTAGAGAAAACAGAGCGATTCGGCTGAGAGTAAAATTAAGAAGAAAAAAAAGCTAGCTTAATCTGTTTTATTAGGCACCCTGTTGGCACAGTGGTTAAGAGCTATGGCAGCTAACCAAAAGGCCAGCCGTTTGAATTCACCAGCCACTCCTTGGAAACCCTATGGGACAGTTCTACTCTTTTATAGGGTCGCTAAAAGTTGGAATCGGCTCGACAGCAACAGGTGTGGTTTGGTTTAATCTGTTTTATTGGAAAAAGCTGAGTTCTGTCTCAAGCCTGCGCCTGTAATTTTACACTCCAGGTTTATTGAGACCCTGAGAATTTTCACAATCCAGGAAAATTGTCCCTTGTATTCAATTAAGGAGAAGTATCACAGTGTAATGAAATCAGAACAGGAGTTGAAATCAGAAAAACCATGTCCCAACCACAGCTCTACCACCTGCTAATAAACTCTAAGCTTTATTCCTTTCAACCAAAAACATATACATAACAACAACTACCTTACAGGAAACAGCCCCATATGACTACTTTAAAAAAATATATTTTATTGTGTTTTCAGTGAAAGTTTGCACAGCAAATCAGGTTCCCATTCAGCAATTTCTATACAAATTGTTCGGTGACATTGGTTACATTTTCTACATTGT